>NC_089233.1:6862137-7170406 GCF_963924675.1 Phocoena phocoena
CTGAACAGGGAAGAGGGTTTGGCAGCAGTAAATATCTATGATTCTCAGCCCAGGGGTGGTGCCAGGACTGGCGTCCCTCCTTCTGTGTATGTTCTGTGTGAAGCAGGGCCCCCACCCCCCTTCCCAGCTGTGACCTGCAACGGGGCAAGTTACTTCTGGTCCACCCAGGCCGCGGTGTGTACAGCTGGGGGAACAGCAAGACCCTTCTCATTGTACAGTCTCAGAGCTCTCCTTGTCACCCAGGAGAGGTCGAGGACAGTGTCCAGGCCTGGAATGGCAGTGCCGAGGGTGCAGGCAAGGTGGAGCGTGAGGACAGAGGCTCTGTGGCATCAGGGATCCCAGTGAGGAGCCAGGGGGCAGAGGGCCTGCTGGCCAGGATCCACCACGGAGGGGACCGAGGAGGAAGCCGCCCCGCGCTGCCCATACCCTGCCAGACCTTCCCCGCCTGCCACCGCAACGGAGGTGACACGCTCAGCCCTCGTACACCAGCACACAGATGGGCGGGCTGGGGGAAATCTCTCAGGGTCCTCATCCTGGGCTCTTTTTTTTTTTTTTTTTTGCTGTACGCGGGCCTCTCACTGCTTGTGGCCTCTCCCGTTGCGGAGCACAGGCTCAGGACGCACAGGCCCAGCGGCCATGGCTCACGGGCCCAGCCTCTCCGCGGCATGTGGGATCCTCCCTGACCGGGGCAGGAACCCGCGTCCCCTGCATTGGCAGGCGGACTCCCAACCACTGTGCCACCCGGGAAGCCCCTGGGCCCTACATTCTAATACCACATCTCCAACCCCTCTCCTCCTCTAATGAGGCGCGGGGTTGGGGGGCGGCCTGGCAGGGGCTGTCCTCAGGGAACTGGGGGAGGGGAACGTGGAGGCCCCTTCCCTTCTCACCCCTCCGTCTTCTGCCTCAGACTTCACGGGAGGCTACCGCCTGGGGCGCTCCGCCTCCACCTCAGGAGTCCGGCAGGCCGCGCTCCACACCCCTCGGCCCTGCAGCCAGCCCAGGGATGCCCCGAGCCAGGTGAGGAGGGAGACGGGGTTGGGCATTTTATTTGTGAAGGAACAGGTAGGCAAGAAGACCCGGGTGAGGGAAGAAAGGCAAGACTTTAGGCTGGGGCCTGCCACAGACTAAAGGGGACGGCTGGAGAGCGAGGGGTTGGGGGAGATCCTGGGTAGCCAGCCAGGGCCGCCACTGGCCGACGTGCGCCTTTGTGCGTTGCATTTAGAAAGAGACATCCCCTCTGGGTGGAAAAATGCATCCTGCTGGGAAGACGGCTTTGAAAAGGCGTCCCTTCCTGGGGTGAGACACGCACCGCCTGGCACCAGGGCGCAGGGAGAGAGGACGGAGGCCTTGGGGGCAAGAGTGGACTTGTTTCTGGGCCACGCATTGGCCTCGGCGCTCGGCGGTGGGGACAGGGCCGGGTGACTCTGAGGTCCTTGACCCCCTTATTCCTCCCTCCCCCCCCATCCCCGTCGGGGCCGGCGGCGGGAGGAAGGGGCACAGACCCAGCCTGCGCTGCCGCTGCCGCTGCCGCTGCCCCTGCCGCCCCAGACCACCCGCGAGCGCGACGGCAAGCTGCTGGAGGTGATCGAGCGCAAGCGCTGCGTGTGCAAGGAGATCAAGGCGCGCCACCGGCCCGACCGCGGCCTCTGCAAGCAGGAGAGCATGCCCATCCTCCCCAGCTGGCGGCGCGGGCCTGAGCCCCGCAAGTCCGGCACCCCGCCCTGCCGTCGGCAGCACACGGTCCTCTGGGACACCGCTATCTGAGGAGGCCGGGGCGCCGGGACCGGGGAGCGGGGCGGGGGAGACCGGCCTCGAAAGAGGGACGCTTGAAGGACCAGGTGAGAGAGAGCCGGGGAGAACCTCTGCCCTCCACCCTAGCCCCCGAGACGGGGAGTCGGCCGGGCCCATCGGGTTGGGGGCGCCAAGCAGCACCCCCAGAAACTTGGGGGAGGGTTGGCTTGAGGTTGGGAGTGAGGCCCTCCACCGCTCTTCCCACTGAGCCAAGCAGACCCCTCCTCTTGAGAGGGCGAAGGCCAAGCCCAGGTCAGCATGGGGAAGGAGGGAAGGGTCAGGGAGGAAGAAGGGGGGGGCGGGTCAGCGAGGGACAGGGACCCGAGAGTGAGAGGTAGAGGGGCTCTTTTAGAGAGTGGGGAGTGGGGGAGGTGCTGTTTATTTTGTTATTTATTTTGGGCTGGGGGGCAATTCTTGGCCCTTCTGATCTACTCCTGAACAGGGAGTGGGGAATCGCAGGCAAGTAAAGGGAACCAAGCTGGCACTCTCCCCAGCGCCTAAAGGCCCCGCTATCCACGCCCCGCCGAAGCTAGGGACAGGTCTGGAGTGGGGAGTGGAGCAGGAGAAGGGAGGGGATCCGGGGACCCCGGGGGCCAGAGGGCTCATTTACAGTATTTACAAGTCGCCAGTATTTGGTAGTGAGCTTGGCCTGCTCTGAAGCAGGCATCTTACTTAGCTCCGGGGTGAGGGTCTGGCACCTGGGATGGGGGGGATGATGGGGAAGGAGGGAAATTTTCGCGGGTGGGGGGCGGGCAGGGTATTTATTTAAATTAAAAAGCAAAACAAAAAACTCAGAAGAGATGTCAGGAACTTTTTTTTAATTCCTTTCTTTTCAGAATAATATATTAAAAGACTAACGATCCTAGAACTGGCTTCTTATGTTTCAGTGCGCTCCGCCTTTCATATACCCGTCCCGTTTTCACTCTTGCCCCTGGTTGGTGGGAGCCAGAGGTTGTGCAGGGCGGGTTACTATGGCACGTGAGAGGGAGAGGTGGAGCTGGAGGAAAGTCTTTGGGAACGCCACCGTGCAGTGACTCAACAAACCCTAACTGAGCATCTGATGTGTGCGTGGCCGTGCGCCGATGCGGAAGGAACGTTCCGACTGAAGCCTGCCCTCAAGCAGCTTGTAGTCTATTCAGGGAGGTGAGATACCTGAGCCGACACCAGGCAGTGCTCCAGGAGTAGGAGAGGGAGAGAGCTGGACTCCTCCGACAAGGTACAGTGAGCCTAAAAGTACAGGTAAGGTTTGGATGAGCAGGGGGAAGGTCCCAAGCTCGTGTCATGATTATCGGCCGTGGTGGGATGGGCACAGCAACTGTGTTTAAATGATGCTGAGGGCAGTGAGTCAACCTTGATGAAGCTGGTGGAGAAGGAGGGGCCTCAAAGCAAGAGGCTGGTCCTCAAGAAGGAATCCAGGGAGGAGGATAAAAAGAGTGTCTGGGAGAATGGAAGGCAAAGGGACAGTTTGCAAGATGCAACTGAAAGAAAACATCCTCTGACGGGGCTGAAGGGGCCGAAGTGGGTATCCACGAAGCCCGAGTTTGGCGCTCAGGTGACTGAGGAAATGATCAGCCTACATAGCATGGAAAGTGGGGTTGAGAGGGGCTTTGAGAGAAGAATGCTGACTGTGAAGCAATGGTGAATACTCAGGTTTGTTACCAGCTAGACCAGAGATTCAAAAATGCAATGGATGATACCAGAGATGCCTTTTAGTTTTGTATTTATACTCATGCAAATTAGAGAAATTCTAATCAGCACATCAGAATACTACTTGTTATTTCACAGCAATTATTGCACAAGATAAGGCAAAATTTATTTTTAATGAATTGGTTTAAAGAAAAACTAAGCAAATAAATAACAGTACAGGTGGAATACAGAATATGAAAAATTAGGACAGTGGTGTGAGAATTTTTGAAATTTAGGAAATACCAAGTTAGAGATAAGACGATGATGGTTTGGGAGAGCTGACAAGACTGTGGATGTTAGGAGTCATCAACATAGAGATGGTACTCAAGGCCAAGACTGAGCCCCATAGAGAGGGTGTGGACAGAGATAAGAGTTAAGAACAAGGAATAGCTTTTAAATTATTTATGTTTTTTAAAAATTTCACTATATATGTATATAAATGATCACCCTGATAAGTTGAGTTGACATCCATCACCACAAATACTTACAATTTTTTTTTCTTGTGATGAGAACTTTTAAGATGTACCCTCTTAGCAACTTTCAAACATAGAATATAGTACTGTTAATTATAGTTACCATGCTGTACATGACCTCTCCAGGACTTACTTATCTTATAACTGGAAGTTTGTACCTTTTGACCACCTCCCATTTTTCCCCACCTCCCACCTCCCAGCTCTGGCACCCAATCTCTCTGTATCTATGAGTTTGGTTTTCTTTCTTTTTTTTTTTTCAGATTCTACATAGAAATGAGATCATACAGTATTTGCCTTTCTCTGTCTGACTTATTTCACTTAGCATCATGCCTTCAAGGTCCATCCATGTTGTCGAAAATGGCAGGATTTCCAATAGCTTTTTAATAATTAGTTAGGAAGTTAATGGAAGGAAATATCTCATTTATAAGAGCAACAAGAATCATAAAATATCTAAGAGTACTTTAACAAGGAACGTATAGGACCTCTATTCGATTAATCAATAAAACTAAAGTACTTTGAGTTTCTCAACCAAGGAAGACTTGAATAGGCAGAGTAATAACTAGTTCTTAAATAGGAAGACCGTAATGTAAAAGATGTAAGTCTTCCCTAAATCAGTAAATTCAATGAAGTCTCTAAATCTCAAAAGGATAATTTGGGAAACTTGACAAAATAATTCAAAAGTTTATCCAGAATGATAATGAGAAAAACCAGAACATTCCGAAACAGATGAGTAAGGGGGGGACCTGGCCTATCAAATATTGAAAGCACAGTGAGCTGGGATTGGCACAGGAATGGCACAGTCTATCAGAACAGAGTCCAGAAATAACAGCAAATGCACATGGGAGTCTAGCATGTACATGATAAAGGTGGCACTTGAATAGTGGGGAAAAGATTATTTGATAATTGTTTCTTGAACAATTAGCTAGTCAAGGGAGAGTGTGGGAAGCTGGATTTCTATTTCACTCATTACATCGAAAGATTTAAATGTAAAAACAAAATATTAAAAGGGAGAAGTGGGTGAACATTCTTATAACCTTGGGAGGGAGGAGACCCTTCTAAAATGATATGAAAACCAGTAACATGTAAATCAACTATACGCCAATAAAAATTAGAAAAAAAAAAACAGTAACAAATAAACCAAAAGGCATTTAAGTTTGATCTCATTCACAGCTAAAACTTCTATATGGCAAAGCCAAACTAGAAACATTAAACAAGGAAGTTATTTCTAACACATATTAAAAAGATTGATACAATATATAAGAGAGATTTGTGAGTTGATAAGAAAAAGAAAAAACAACCCCAGCAAACGCGAACAAAGGACATGAACAGACAATTCACCAAAGAAAGAGAAATTACCAACAAACGTACGTGCTCAACCTTAACAATAAGTACTGCAAAATAAAACCATAATAAGACACTTTTCATCCATCAGACAAAACTGAAAAAAGTTCATAACATCAGGCTGGCAAGTATGTGCACAAGACAGGCATTCATTGTGTAAATGTAAATTAATACAGTCTCTCTGGAGGTCGGTTTAAAAATATTTATGAAAATCTTCAATGTGCGTGGTTTTGACTCAGAAATTCCATTTCCAGGAATTTATCCTACGGAAATAGTTACACAGGTGTGCAAAGCTAAATGCACAAGGGTGCTAATTGCAGCATTGTTTGAAATAATGAAAAATTGGAAACAACCCCAAAGTTCATCAGTATGGCACTGACTAAATAATTATGGGAACAATGGAAAACTAAAACTGTTAAATAGGATGCAGGAAATATAGATGTTCTAAACACAAGAAGCAGTTCCCAATAAATTAATAAGTGAATAAAGCAATGTGCAGAAAAGGACATACAGAGAAAGCCCAGTTTTAGAAAAATTATTTATTCATAAACGTTTATGTAGGTCTGGAAGGAAATACACCAGATAGTTGATGGTGATGATTTTGAGGTCTGAGAAGAGAGGGGACTTAAGTTTACTTTAAAAAATAGTAACATTTATATTGCTTGAATTTTTATGTCTTCATTCTGAAATCAGAAAATAGATATTATTTTCTAAAAAAGAAAAACAGTGCTCAGTGACAAGAAGCAGAGGCAGGCACGAGGTGTGCAGGGACTGTGGAGCTGGCGTGTGCGGGTTCAAGTCCCAGATCAGCAGTAACAGCTAACTTTCTCACTTTCCCTATCTATAAAATGGGAGTGATTCGAGGGTTGTTGAGGAGATTGAATAAGATAGCACAGTGCCTCCTTTGAGGCTGAAGAGAGATGGGTAGGGATACAGACCAAGATGGGGGAGATGAGAAAGAGACCAGCACCTCAGCAAGGCTGGAGTGACGGAGTCAGGGTAGGAGGGGCTCAGGCAGAGGCAGGCAGCTGAGGCTGCCATGAGCCAGAGGTACACAGCCCTTCTACTAGGTGTACAAGATCAAAGGCCTGAGAAGAGTTAGAAGTTGAAAGAACAGGGTGTGCTGGAATTATAAACCTCACATAGCATCTGGAGGGATGAGCATCCCCTGGGAAGTCAGCCTGGACCCAGCCCTGCCTGCCTGACACCTGGTAAAACTCACCTGGGACTCCACATCCCTTCCTGGGGTCACCAAGGCACTTCCGACGCTGACTTTCTACTTTTTGAAACCCCAGCAAAGCAGGGAACTCTAGGGCAGCGCAGCCAGAGGTGAGAGGGCCCTGGAACATTCAAGTCAAGAGGGAGGCAGGAGCTGGGTCAGGGAGACCTTTACTGGGGAGGGAATGCTTTTCGAACCAAAGGGGAGAGGAAAAAAAGACCTCAGAAATAACACCTGCCTTATCTTTCATGGCCCATCTTACCCATTGAGATCATGTTTCAGCTCTGATGAGAGAGTTCTATCAAAGATTACTAGGATCACATCAAAAAGACTCAGGAGCAAATCTGAAGAGGCTCCCAATGGCCAAAGGATGGGATAATTGGAGCATCAGGAAGGGTAAGAACTGCAATGGACTGAGTTAAATTCATGAGTTCACAATGGCTGAAAAATTGCTCGCCTTTGGAGGATGCCAGAGAATCACTTCATTATTTTGAAAACTCGTAAGTAAAGGGAAAAATCAAGCATCTATCTGCCTTTATCAGATCACCGATGAAGGGAAGTTTTTCTTTATAGAACTCTTCCAGCTAATGAACAAAGATAGAATTTTAGAATTGGAGCATCACCCTGAAGGAATGGATCCAGGTATGGAGTTTCAACAGCAGCTAACATCACATAGCACATTATAAGAGACAACCAGACATTCTATGCCTCCTGATGGAAGAATGCACCACCACCTATGAAATGTTGTTGCCCCCTAAAAATCGAACCTAGGAATATGATCAAGCCTCTAGATGCCACTACCAATTACAGGAAATACAGAGGAGAGGAGAACACATTGAACACCAGCAAAATTAGGACTGTGGGAAACACCTCGGAGCAAACCACCTGGATTCCTCCACAAATATATCACCAGGGAAAATGAAGAGATGGAGC
Source organism: Phocoena phocoena (assembly GCF_963924675.1). Lineage (NCBI taxonomy): Eukaryota > Metazoa > Chordata > Mammalia > Artiodactyla > Phocoenidae > Phocoena > Phocoena phocoena. The sequence continues at coordinate 6,869,581 of NC_089233.1, forward strand.
AACAACCCATAGATTAAAAGAGACTGAAAAAGACATATCATCCACTGTGATTTATGGACCTTATTTAGATCCTGATTCAACCAAATAAACTGACTTCTTACATTTATGAGACAATTGGGATTATGGCTACTGGCTGGATATTTGATGATATTAAGGGATTATTAATTTTTTAGGCATGATAATGTATTGTGGTTGTGTATTTTTGAGTCCTTAAAGAGATAGTACTGAAATATTAATGGGATAAATTATGTGAGGTCTGGGATTCGCTTCAGAATAAAAAGGAAAGGGAGAAAGTGCATTGGGTCGGGAGGGGAGAGGGGATGAAACAAGAATGACCATGAGTTGATCATTGTTGAGGCTGGTAGAATGTTTTGTCTACACTTGGGTCTGTTTGAAATTTTCCACAATAAAAAGGGTTGTTGTTTTTTTAAAAGTCAGTGTGATGAGTCAAAAATTTTCCTCCTTTGAAAAAGAATGAGGGTTGTGATCAAACAATCTACGAAGCCCCTCCCAGACCACACTCCCTCTCTAATTAAAAATAACCTTTTATTTTTACAAAGCAATATATATGCATTTTAGAAAGTCATCAAATATTGAAAAGAAAAAAATAAACACCATATTTCCACCACCCAGAGGTTACCATTTCACAGCTTACTGTATAACATTACAGGACTTTTCCTATGCATGTATATGTTTTTTAACAAAATGAGATTATCTTGCACATGCTGTTTTGAAAGCCGCTATTCTCCATTAATGGTCTCCACTTCCCCATGTCAATAGATTTTCTTTTTTTGTTTTTTAAATAAATTTATTTTTGGCTGCTTTGGGTCTTTGTTGCTGTGCGCGGGCTTTCTCTAGCCACAGTGAGCGGGGGCTACTCTTCGTTGCAGTGCGAGGGCTTCTCATTGCGGTGGCTTCTCTTTGTTGAGGAACACGGGCTCTAGGCGTGTGGGCTTCAGTAGTTATGGTGCGTGGGCTCAGTAGTTGTGGCATGTGGGCTCAGTAGTTAGGGCGTGCGGGCTTAGTTGCTTCGTGGCTTGTGGGATCTTCCCAGGCCTGGACTCAAACCCGTGTTCCCTGCACTGGCAGGCAGATTCTTAACCACTGCGCCACTAGGGAAGTCCCAATAGATTTTCATTTTATCTAATATCCAGGCTGTATATACATTTCCCTAATTGTGCCCCAAAGTGTCCTGGTGTCTTAATCAGCATGGGCTACCATAACAAAATACCATAGAGTGGGTGGCTTAAACAACAGACGTTTATTTCTCACAGTTCTGGAGGCTGGGAAGTCCAAGATCAAGGTGCCGGCCAATTCCGTTCCTGGTGAGAGGTCTCTTCCTGGTTTGCAGCCAGCCAGCCACCTTCTTATTGTGTCTTCACTTGGTGGAGAGAGAGCACGGCTCTAGTCTTTCTTTCTCTTCAGAGGACACTAATCCTCTTAAGGATTAGGGCCCCACCCCCATGACGTCATGTAAACCTAATCACCTCTCAAAGATCTCCCTCCCAAATGCTATCACACTGGAGCATATTCAACCTGTGATTTTCAGACCGAGATTCTATCCAGAACCAGGCATTGCAACCGGTGGTTATGTTTCTTTGTCTCGTCTAATTTGACACATTATCTTTGCTTGCTTTGTTCCCATAACTCACACTCCCTGCATTGTGCTTGGTTGTTTCCTCAGGGTGCCTCTAAGGTTTATAGGCACAAAGAGTTAGAGTCGCTTGCTATTCAGACTCGGGTGCCCCTAATAGATGCGCCTTCAGAGGGGCAGCCTGTTTTGAGGGTACAGCTTCCGTTCTTGCTTGCTCCTCTGCCAGGTCCAAACTGCCCCCAGGATGAAGTGAGGAGCATTGTTGGCTGGGGACTCATCCAGGCCACCCACTGGCCTCTGCTACCACCCCAGGGCAATCTTTTGCCACCAAAAATGGCTGGGAGCCAGAAACCGCAGGCTGGAGGCACCAGAGGTTGGTGTCACCACCATTTCAAAAAATTTCCACTGACCAACTGGTGACCTTATGCTGATTGTGTTTGACATTCCTGCCTTAAAGCCCAGGGATGGGTGGAACAGCGAGATGTACACATTCCAGAAATTTCAGAGTCATGAGGGGAGACTTTCTGGAAAAATTAGCAACCAGAGGGAAATTTTTAAATTATATATATTATTTATCTTACTGCCCATTCAGATCTGAAGTCACTTTGCTCATTTAGTAACATAAAATGCATCCTTGCATTTGGGTCATAAAACTGTCATGGTTGGTCTACTTAGAGATAAGGAAATCTAAAAAATGGAGGACACCTCCCCCCTCGATTTTGAGGTTGGGGTGGGTGAGTGGAAAGGTCTATGGGGAAAAGTTCCCCTGCTCTCCTTTTTTTTCTTTCTTCCTTTCCCACCTAGCAGGTCCTAAGGCAAGAGAAAGAAGACAGCTCCTAATAGGAACTCTTATAGAGGCAAAGCCATACACCGGGGGAGGGAAGGGCCCCTGACCACAGAACAGACCTGAACAGGGAGAGTCGGCTTCTAGAATTCCCTGCTGGGGTGGGGGTTATCCACAACCTTCCCAAGAAGAGAATAGGTGGCTGCCTACCCAACATTCCTGCCCTCAATCATTGCTTTGAATGAGGCCTGCCCCCAGCCCACCCTTCTCATGATGGATGGAGGATTGCCCTTCCACTGCCCTTCTGAAGTGTGGGGGTGCCTCTTTGGGAGAAGGGGCATTGCCCCGTCCACCAACAGACCACTGCTCTTTACACCTTGGAAGGGGAGTCCACTTGGGCCTTACAGTGTATGCAATGGGGGCAGGTACAAGAGGACAGCAGCGAGGCCAGCCATTGCTGGTGCAGATGAAGAAACAGCATTGAACCACCAGATCAATTCAGGGATAGGATGGACGGGGTGCAGCTGTAGAGGCATCCGGCCAAGGAGGCAATCAACAGCTGTCCCTCCCAGAAGGGTGAGTGGGATGAGCTCAGGTGGCCAGAAAGTGACTGTGGCACCCTGGGTAGGCCCAGTGGACAAGAGTCCCTGACTCTGGTGGTACTGCGGCCCAAGAGGAGACTCTACCACCCAGCTGATGTGCTAATTGCATGGTTCTCAACTGGGCACTTTTGCCCCCCAGGGGACGTCTGGCAATACTATTGGTTGTCTCAACTGAAAATGGAGTTGCTCCTGGCATCTAGCAGGTAGAGGCCAGAGGGGCTGCCTAGATATCCTACAATGCACAGGGCAGTCCCCCCACCAGCACCTGGTCTGAAAGAAGCTTCTGGTCTGAAATGTCAATAGCATTGAGGTCAAGAAACCTTGTGTCTTGGGACTCCCCTGGTGGTGCAGTGGTTAAGAATCCGCCTGCCAATGCAGGGGACACGGGTTCGAGCCCTGGCTCGGGAAGATCCCACATGCTGCAGAGCAACTAAAGCCATGTGCCACAACAACCGAGCCTGCGCTCTAGAGCCCGTGAGCCACAACTACTGAAGCCTGCGTGCCTAGAGCCCGTGCTCCCCAACAAGAGAAGCCAGCGCAATGAGAAGCCCGAGCACCCCAACGAAGAGTAGCCCCCGCTCGCCGCAACTAGAGAAAGCCTGCATGCAGCAATGAAGACCCAACACAGCCAAAAATAAATAAAGTAAATAAAAAAACAAAAACCTTGGCCTTGTGGTTAAGAAGCCCTGAGTTAGAGGATCTTAACCTTTAGAATGTGGTACCTTGAGATTCCTGTGGTAAAACCTAACAACTTTATTTCGTCCACCAGTTTTTGTATGTTTTTGAGTGTGCCAATAAGACTTATTTCTAACTCAGATTGGGTGGGGGTGGGGAATTACAAAAAATCTTCCTTGAGCTCTAACCTTTATCACTTGCTAACACTTTATGTTTATATTCTGTCCTGTTAACAACTGGTTATTGACCCCTGATGCATGCACAATGAAAGCTCTGAAATCACATTTCTATTTTTTTAGATCAGTTTTATCGAGGTATAATTTACATATAACGAAATGTACCCATTTCAAGCCTACGGTTTGATGAGTTTTGACAACTCTATATGCCTGCATCCACAAGTTTAAAAAAAAAAAAAACCCAAACTATGTTTAGACTTATGGACTAAGGATTAGAAATGTGGACTTTGAAGTCAATCAGACCTCAGTTCAAATCCCAGCTCTGCCATCCACTAAGCCTGTTTTCTCGTCAGTAAAATTGGATTAATGATATCCACCAAAGGGGTTATCCTGAGAATTAAACGGACACACTTGAAGCATTTATCTCAGAGCCTGCCTGGCTCATGTCGAAGGGCTTCAGCAGTGGGCAAAATAATCATGGTCATTAGCGTCCTCACCGTTTCATGATATACTTGGCTAATAGAGTCTCTTTTTTCTGTATCTACATGTCTTCCCAGGATGATCACACCCTTTCCAAGATTACAATAATCATATACACACATGTGATTCCCAAACTAGTATTTCCAACCTCTCTCCTGGGCTCCAAGAGAACAGGTCAGTTTCCTGCACTCGTTATCCTCCCCACAAGCCACCTGCGGTGTCTTAGGCTGCCACCTCAACAGCATCACGTCCAGTCTCTGGAGGCAGAGATACTGGTATCCTTTCTCTCTCACACACACCCTTTATTCATTAGGATATCAATTTAACTGCTTCAAAACAGACCCAAACAACAGTGGTTTAACCTAAATGGGAAGTTATTTCTTGCTCACATACGCATCTAGACATAAGCAGTCCATAGCAGATCTGAAGGCTGCAGGATATCCAGGGCCAGGCTCTTGCTCTTTCTGCTTGGTTGCTCTGCATTCCAAGGGTGTTGCCTTTGTTCCACAAGGTCTGAGTGGCTTACTACCAGGTCCACATTTCATGCAGCAGAGTGGTGCTTGCTTACGATTCAACATGCACTGCATATAATCCACATACCGCCTAAGAGGCTGCAGTTTTATTAGGTTGAACCATATAAAATTGCCATTTTTGTTGGTCAAATATGGTAGAATATTGGCAATATCGTATAATTCAACCCCATACTAGCTCTGCTTTACAGATTTAGGACCCTGACGCACAGTGGAGTCAAGTAACTTGCCCCAAGTCACATGGCAAGTGAATGGCAGAGAAGGTATTCCAATTCAAAGCCTCCCTGGGAGCTGGCCCTGTGGCAGATTCCTCAGTGAGTAAGGATTGGCTCCTCTGACCGCCATATGCTTATAACCAAGTTGAAGAGCGACGTGTGAACGTTGGAAAGCTAAACAGCAAATAGCTTAATATAGCTATGTTAGAATGTCACAAGGCCATCTATGATCTTTTTCCCCCAAGTGAGTGGTAAGGCAAGACCTTCTTTCTCTATAAGTTGAGGAGACAGAACAGTGGCTCCAGACGGGTGTGGCTGGGAAGGCTCCCAAGAAGAGGAGTCTTCAGCTGAGTCTTGAAAGTGGAGGAGTTTCAGTTTCATGGTGGTGGTGGAAGTGATATTTAGTGGTAATAATCTAATTCTGTGCCATTTAACAAAAGCTTGAGATGTTACCTATGAAGACTTGGGTTTCTGTCCTTACTTGGTTTTGTGCACACATGTGGGGTATATACTCCAGTAGTGTACTTGTGGATTTCTTCCTGTTGTATCTCTTCATGTTTCTCACTTGTGTATGTGCATCTGGGTATATCTTTCTGCGTCTCTGTCTTTCTGTGTCTTAGCATTTGTTTCTCTTTCACTCTCCCCTTCCTTTCTTTCTTTCTCTATCACTTGCTCTCTCTCATCATCTGTCTCTCCTCATCTTTGCTCTATAATTGGTCCCATATAAATCCTATCTTTTATTATGCATTGCACATATTATATAGTTTGATGTGCCCTGCCCCTACTTTAAAATGCAAAGGGACAGAATGTTCCATGGCTCCACCTAAATCTCTCCTTCGTTTTATTGCTTCTTCCCCTGGCCTTTGATTTAATTAATTTGTTTTTATTTTTATCAAGTTAGACACGTACATCATTTTAAAAGTCAAATACTCAAATACAAAGTCAAAGACTAATCCTGAAGAAAAACAACCCCAGGGAACTCCCTGGCAGTCCAGTGGTTAGGATTCTGCTCTTTCACTGCTGAGGGCCTGGGTTCGATCCCTGGTTGGGGAACTAAGATCCCACAAGCCGTATGCTGGGACCAAAAATAAATAAATAAAGGCAACCTCACCTCATTACACTCTCCACCTGCTTCTCAGATTCAATCATTTTCAGCCGTTCCTTCTGGTAGGTTTCTAAACAGCACGCTTGTACAGCTATTTCTCCATTTTGTTCAGTTTTAGATATGATTTCTTAACACAGAAAATGAGAGCTTAACTCTGACACCTGAATCCACACACATACACAACTCTTCCCCTTCCCTCATCCTCCCTGAAAAAAAATATATCCTAATTTTTGGTCAGAGCAGAATACAGTGTTTATAACATTATTATTATTATACAAATATTATTTACAGCTGAGCCACGTGATAGACTATGATTGTATTTTCTTTTTTGGCGTTTTCTTCCCCTGGAGTTAATTGTCAAATTAACAAGTTTTTGTCTAGTTTTCCAGGTACCTATCGCAAAGGTGATTGATCAGCCTAATCTTTTTTTAATTTTTATTTTTGGCCGCGTTGGGTCTTTGTTGCTGCACAAGGGCTTTCTCTAGTTGCAGCGAGCGGGGGCTACTCTTCGTTGTGGTGCGTGGGCTTCTCATTGCAGTGGCTTCTTGTTGCGGAGCACGGGCTCTCAGCCTGCAGCCTTCAGTAGTCGTGGCGCACGGGCTGAGTTGCTCCGAGACATGTGGGGTCTTCCCAGGCCAGGGCTCGAACCCGTGTCCCCTGCACTGGCAGGCGGATTCTTAACCACTGCACCATCAGGGAAGTCCCCCAGCCTAATCTTCTTGAAGACAACTGTCTTATAGCCCTTCATCCCGTTAGGTGGCTCTAGGTGGTTTGCTGTAGGCTGCGACACAGCTGTCATCCTAGGACACTGTTCACCTCTCTCCCCTGTTCCTGTTCCTGAGCCCTGTTTCCTCTCTCTTGGATTATTCCTTCATCTTATTGGAGCCTCTCCTCCAACAGCTTCCTGGGAAAGTGTGCCAGGGAGATAATTTTTTTGCGACTTCATATACCTGAAGATGTCTTTTACCCTAACTGGACTGATAGTTTGGCGAGGTACAGAATTCTAGATTTTCAATCATCCTTCCTCAGACTTTTCCTTAAATTTCGTTATCAGTCTCTTCTGATAATAGTTTTTCAATAAACTGTATTAAGACTAATATCATGCTTTTCCATGAAAGGCTTGCTTTTATAAAAATTGTGCTGTAATTGACATATAACATTGTGTTAGTTTTAGGTGTACAGCATAATGATTTTTTGTAAGCATATTTCCTCAGAATTTTGAAGGCATTGCTTTATTGTCTTCTAGTTTTCAATGATGTTGTTGAAAAGTCTGAAGTCACTCTGATTTCCTGTTCTTTCTTTCTATAAACTTGCAGGATCTTTGCTTCGGATTCTGCATTCTGAAATTTCAAGATTATCTGTCTTCATATGGGTTTATTTTAATTCAATGTATTCAATGACACATGGGGCCTCTCCACCTAGAAATTTAGTTTCTTCAATTCTGGCAATTTTTCTAGAGGTTTATTTTATTTTATTTTGATAATTTCTTCCTGTCTAGTTTTTTGATGTTGGATCAATCTCCTAAACAGATCCTTGACTTTTCTTTTTCTTTTCTTTTTTTTTTTTTTTACTGTAGTTGATTTACAATGGTGTGCCAATCTCTGCTGTACAGCAAAGTGACTCGATTATACATATATATACATTCTTTTTTTAAATATTCTTTTCCATTATGATCTATCCCAGGAGATTGGATATAATTCCTTGTGCTATACAGTAGGACCTTGTTGTTTATCTATTCTAGATGTTATTGCATTTGCATCTACCAACTCCAGACTCCCAGCCCATCCCTTCCTCCCCCCACCCCGTCACCTCTCGGCAACCACAAGTCTGATCTCTATGTCTGTGAGTCTGTTTCTATTTCGTAGATAGATTCATTTGTGCCATATTGAATTTTCTCATTGTTTTGTGTCTTTGTCATTTGTTCTACTATCCAGGAGATTTTTTTCACGTTTACTTTCCAACGCTTCTACTGAATTTTTCATTTTCAGTACCATAGTTTTAATTTTTAAGAGATTTTTTGTTGTTCTCTGAATGTTCCTTTTACATGGTATTTTTAATTTATTTCAAGGATGAAGTATCAGTCTTATCCAACAACTAACAATATTAATTTTTTCTCTAAGATTTTCTTCTGCTCCTGCTCCTGCCAAGGTCATTTTTTTCTCTTTGTTGCTTTGGTTTCTGCCTTTTTTTTTGTTTTGTTTTGTTTTTTTTCGGTATGCGGGCCTCTCACTGCTGTGGCCTCTCCCGTTGCGGAGCACAGGCTCCGGACGTGCAGGCTCAGCGGCCATAGCTCACAGGCCCAGCCGCTCCGCGGCATGTGGGATCTTCCCGGAACGGGGCACGAACCCGCGTCCCCTGCATCGGCAGGCGGACTCTCAACCACTGCGCCACCAGGGAAGTCCTGGTTTCTGTCTTTTATGGTCAAAGGCTGGTGTGACCTTCAGCTCTCCATTTATATGTCAGTATCCGAAGGTCTTTCTCTTGAGCCATCAGTTAATCCAGAAAGGACTCCACCGATCATCAGGGGGGATGTGGGAGTGGGAACAGAGGTCATAATCTTAGCTTCTAGCACTAAGAAATGTGAATGAAGGGAGAGGGGCTGCTGGAGGTCTCGCTGGCCCTGTTAAGACCCCTGCCCTCAGCTGTGTTACATCCTGTGGCCCAGAGTTCCTCTTGCTCAACCTCTTCAGAGAGTCAGCATCACATCTTCACCCTCGATTGAAGGAGGGACCGCCATCTTGTTCAGGGTGAAGAAGGGGAGCTAAGAATCTATTTCTTTATCAACTTAATTTTAACTGGGTAAAATACACTTAACAAAAAATTTATCATCTTAACCACCTTAACGAGCATACAGTTCAGTAGTGAAAAGTCCATTCACACTGTTGTACAACCCATGTCAGCTTTCTACTGAGCTCCCCCATTGCTAGCTTAGGTCTTAGCTTTCTTTGGTCTGCTGTGAGTCACGTGCTGTGGTCCATCTGCTTTTCAATTCCAAAACATTTTGTTATCATTTTCTCCTTTTTGTCTTCTTTATCCATGAGGGTTCATATCTTAAAAGAAAATTTTAAACTATTTTTTCAGTGGGGTTTCAGGAAGGAGAAGAGGTAAATGTGAGTGTACCTCCATACTTAAGTCTCTAAATTGTGTTACTTCTGAGTGATATAATTTCCGATTATTTTTCCCCTTGTGGGTAAGTGGCTTTCAATTTTTTAAAAAGTGTTATTTCCTCAATGTAAAAATATACATGATTATGAAAAACAGTTTAGCAGTTCCTCAAAAAGTTAAACAGAGTTATCATATCACCTAGCAATTCCACTCCCAGGTATATACCCAAGAGAATTATAAACATATGTCCAGGGAATTCCCTGGCGGTCCAGTGGTTAGGACTCTGCATGCACTTTCACTGCCAAGGGCCCGGGTTCAATCCCTGGTCAGGAATCTAGGATCCCGCAAGCAAATAAAAAATAAAAAGAAATAAACATATGTCCACACCAAAACATATACATGAATGTTCATTGCAGCATTATTCATAATAGCCAAAAAGTGGAAACAATCCAAATGTTCATCAGCAGATGAGTGGAAAAACAAAGTGTGGTTTATCTATACAGTGGAATATCATTCAGCCATAAAAATGAAGTACTGACACACACAACACAGATGAACCCTGAAAACACGGTGCTAAGTGAAAGAATCCAGACACAAAAAGGTTACGTATTGTATGAGTCCATTTATATGAATATGCTAGAAACCACCGAACTGTATACTTCAAGATGGTGAATTTTGTGGTATAGGAATTACATCTCTCTCTTTTTTTTTTTTTTTCCGGGCCACGCTGCGAGCCTTGTGGGATCTTAGTTCCCCGACCAGGGATCAAACCCATGTCCCCTGCAGTGGAAACGAGGAGCCCTAACCACTTAGCAGGGACAAAAAAATTTAAAGTAAGAGACCTAAAAATTTAATAGTATATCAAATTCTCTTTTTGTTATGGATTGTGGAGAGGCGGAATGTTAAGATCAAGATCTACCTTGTGGGCTAAACCTCTGACGCTCACACAATATTTAACACACAGCTGGGATTGGCCATGATGCTGAGAAAGGAAGAAACTCTGGTGACAGCAGAGGAATACAGCAGCAAGATCACAAACAAATGAAAAGCCAGGATTTGAGTCTCAACTCTGTCCCTGAGTCTTTTTTTCTTATCTGTAAAGTGAGAAGTTTGGATTAAATCCTGAGCCCTACCCAGATAAGATTTAGCAGCTCTGGGTTGAGGCCCAGAAATCTGATTTTTTAAAAGTTCCCACGTGATTCTGATGCTTGTCTAGGTTCAGAAACCTCTTTTGAGAAAATGAAGTATTCCAATGTTAAAAAAAAAATTATGTCAAACTGTGTATAGTCTGAGACTCTTGAACTTCAGAAATTCTTTGTATGAAAGGTCAACAGATTAAGAAGGTCAGACCCCCGATCGTATGCTAAGTATATTTGCCAATAGGAAACTTGTAACAAATATAGTTATTCTAGAGCAGAACCAGGTATCAAGCCCATCCATTTGGGACCCTATTCGAAGGGGGTAAGTTATACATGTAGCTCATTCCCATGCTCCATTCTTTTAAGCCTCCCTGGCCTTTATCTGTCCTGTCCCCCTATGCCTGGATACCCTTCCAATCTTTCTGGACAATTCTTATGCACCCTCCAAGACTCAGTGCAAATTTCCTTTCCTTCAGAAAGCCTCCTTGACCTCTCTTATTGAGCTAACTTGTGTTCCCTTAGTGTTCTGTGTGTCCACCTGCCATCATTGTATATGAGCTATAACAAATTACCTCAAAACATAGTGGCTTGAAACAATTATAATTTATTATCTCCCAGTGTCTGTGGGTCAGGAATTCAGGACATGGCTTGTCTCTGCCCCACAGTGTTTGGGCCTCAGCTGGAAGACTAGAAGCCTGGAGGGCTGAAGTCACCTGCAGGCTTGACTGAGGCTGGAGAATTCATTTCCCAGATGGGTCACGGCCCATGGCAGGCGAGTTGGTGCTAGCTATTGGCAGAGGTCTCAGATCCTCCCTGTGCGGGCCTCTCTGCTGTCTGCTTGGATGGCCCCGGATACGGCAGCTGGCTTCCCCCAGAATGGGTGGTGCAAGAGACAGCAAGGAAACCCAGAGTCTTTTATGACCCAGACTCAGAAGTCACATACTATCTTTCCGTCACATTCTATCTGTTGGGAGTGAGTCCCTAAGGCTAGCAAACATTCAAGGGGAGGGGAATTAGATTCTACTTTTTGGAGGGAGGAGCCTCACAGAATATGTGGACATATTTTAGGACCACCACAACCATTTTGCATTACATAATATTTAATTACATGTTTCTCTGTGGGCACCCCCGTAACAGGGCTCTGACACAGGGCTTGGCACCAAGGGAGCACTCAAAAGATATTTAGCTATTGCTTGGATATCAGAGAATTTAATCACCTTGATGACAGAGCAGTTGAACCTTCTCTGGCTTCTGAGAATGGACTCAAGAAACTTGGATTCAGTGGTCCAGGATGTCTGATGTGTCCTCCAAGTGCCCACAACACTCTCCTAGCAAATCCCTCAGGCTTGGTTAGGATATTTCAAGGTTTAGGGTGCGATATTAGTACAATGCTGTAGAGCTTAAAATATAACTTACATGTTCTAGAGACATGTGTGCCTGTCTCTCTCCCAAACTGTGTGCCTGTCTCTCTCCCAAACCTGCCACTCCCCTCGTGTCATCATTCCAGTGAAGGACACCAAAAGCCTGGGTACCATCCTGTATTCCCACCTCTGCTTTTTCCCAACCACTCAGATGTTAAGTCCTACAATGAGGGGCAAGGACCCAGGGGGAAACACTCAGTTAGTGCAGGGGGGTGTTTGGATCCACATGTACACTGAGTATGGATTGGATAAATGATATCTCATTTATACATAGTTTCAAATTTAAATAACATGTTAATAACATGTTAAAATACAAATTCACCTTAAAGTATTCCTGAATTCAGAGCAGTCTTTGGTAATACGTATTTTTTTCCATCAACAGTTATCTTCATAGGGATCCGTGAAACTTTTTGGTGTTAAAGAGAGATTCCTAAAATTAGTGCCACAGATATACTCGTACCTGTGAAAAATGTAAATAAATTATAGAATAACCAGAGAATGGAATACTAGATAGCCATGAAAAAGAATGAAGAAGTACTTTAGGAACTGTTATGGAATGACCTCTAAGATATATTGTTAACTGGAAAAAGCAAGTTGCAAAAGCAGTGGGCTACAAGTTGTATACATGCCCGTAACAGCACTGGGGACTCTGGTACACATGGTTTCCCCCAGAGAAGAAAGATGGAAGCAGAGCTGTAGAACACACAGTCTGGAGATGAGGGCTAGGCAGAGACATTTTTTCACAATATACCCTCAGCATCTTTTGTATTTTGAATGGTGTGACCGTATTGCTTTTCCTCTTTTTTTTTTTTTAATATTTATTTATTTATTTGTTTGGCTGCACCGGGTCTTAGTTGCGGCATGTGGGATCTTTAGTTGCAGCATGTGGGATCTAGTTCCCTGACCAGGGATCGAACCAGGCCCCCTGCATTGGGAGCGTGGAGTCTTAGCCACTGGACCACCAGGGAAGTCCCTTGCTTATTTTTCAAAACCAAATTGAATCGAAATTTTAAGAAAGGAGAGTCCTCCAAATAGGTTGGCATCGATGGATTTAGATTCCATCTCCTTAACATCATTCACAGGCAGCCAAACTTCTCTCACAAAATCCTTGAGCAGCTCCTCACTGCTTTTTGCATCAATTTCAAATTCATCAACACAGCATTCACAGCCCTTGTGATCCAGTCCTTTTCAGCTCTCTCTCTCTCTCTCTGCCTTCTCTTCCAAGATCTCTGGTTCAGAACTGTGAGAAATAAATGTCTGTTGTTTATAAGTCTCCCCAGTGCAAGATATCCTGTCATAACAGCACAAACAAACTAAGACACCTCCCATTCAATCCATCTTCTAAACCACCACCATAGTTTCCTTCCTAAAACTCAGACCTAACTGTGTCACTCACTTTCTCAAAATCTTTCAGATAATCTGAAGCCAGTTTACCTCTGGTTCAGGACTGCTGGCCTCCTTCCAATTCCCCGAGGGGTCTGGGTCTCTCATACCTCCATGCCCTTGTCACGTTTCCTCTACTTGGACCCCCCTTCCTCCCCTAACCTCCGGGGGCTCATCTCCACCCACATTCCAGGATCCAACCCATGTGTTACCTCTTCTAGGAAGTACTTCCTGCTCCCTCTCCAAGGAGAGTTAGACAACCCTTCCCATTCATTCAGCCTTCTGTAAAGATTTCTTGTCACCAGTAGGCTAGGACCCCTACTAGGTGCTGTAGGTACGGAAATTAAAAACATAGCCCTTATAGAGATTATCATACTAAGTGAAGTAAGTCAGAAAGAGAAAGACAGATACCATACGATATCACTTATATGTGGAATCTAAAATATGGCACAAATGAACCTATCTACAAAACAGAAACAGACTCACAGACATAGAGATCAGGCTTGTGGTTGCCAAGGGGGAGGTGGGAAGGGAGAGGGATGGAGTGGGAGTCTGGGGTTGGTAGATGCAAACTATTACATTTAGAATGGGTAAACAACAAGGTCCTACTGTATAGCACAGGGAACTGTATCCCATCTCCTGGGATAAACCATAATGGAAAAGAATATTAAAAAAAAAGAATGTGTATATGTATATAACTGAGTCATTTTGCTGTACAGCAGAGATTGGCACACCATTGTAAATCAACTATACTTCAATAATAATAATAACAATTTTTAAAAACATCGGCCTTACTCTTAAGAAAATAGCAGATTAGTGGCAAGGTATCCATTAGGATTAAGTCAATGCCTCCTCACCAAGTTCTCAGCCCTTGGACTGGGAAGTCAGCTTGAGTGTGGAATTTTCAGTCTTTCAGCTGATGGAACAGTTTCTGCCCTCCTCCCCTGGCCTCCTAAGACACGGTGCTCACAGCCAGAGTCTTATCGCCTGGTAATACAGAACTCAATTGTCTCCTTTATCTCCTCTACCAGATTGTGTGCTCCAAGAACGGGGAGTAAAATGAAAAAAAAAAAAGAAGTTACATGAAGGTGGTGTAATTATAACCAGGCCTTGAAGAATGGAGAGAATTTCCACCCTTGCTGTAGACGTGGAAGCAGAACATTCCTACTTGAGGGAACGGGGTGAGCAGAGGAGGGATGTGCCAACATCAAAGAAGTCACGTGGTTCCCTGTGGCTGTAATGAAAGATGCGTGCACGGTGGGGGAGGGGAGGTTGTGGGAGAGCTGCGTGAGATAAACTGGGTACAGATTACTTGAAAGATTTTGAGAAAGTGATATAGTTAGATTTGAGTTTTAGGAAGGAAACTCTGGTTTAGAAGATAGATTGAATGGGGAGGGGGTATCCCTTAAGGTCTGTCCCTTATATTATAACAGAATCCCATAGAGAGGAAATTTATTTCTCACACTTCAGGAGACTGGAAGTCCAAGATCAAGGCGCTGGCAGATTCGGTGTCAGGTGAGGGTCTGCTTCCTGGCTCGTAGACAGCTGTCTTCTCACTGTGTCCTCATAGAAGGGGCGAGGGAGTTCTCCGGGGTCTCTCTTATAAGGGAACTATCACGTTGATGAGGGCTCACGCCAAAAGGGCCCACTTCCCAAAGGCCCCGCCTCCAAGTACTATCCCACTGTGGGTTAGGATTTCACTGTATGAATACTGGGGGGACACGACATCCAGTCAATGGCAGGGGAAGAGGGAGGCAACAGGGAGATCTGTTAGGAGCCAACAGGACATGGTAACTAATTGAACATGGAGAGTGAACAAGATTCTTACCGGACCAGTTCCTTTTCTCAGTCCCCACGTGCATCAAATCACCACGTGATTGTAGCACGTTCATTGCTAAGGCCTCAGCTCAGTCTTCCCCATCCCGGTCTCTTGCCTGGGGCAGGCTGTAAATCTTCATGATACCTTCCAGTTACACTGCTCCCAACCACTAAAGAAAAGCAGCCTTATTCTATTTATTTTTGTAGGTATACATCTCAATCGTTTTTAGGGTATTCACAAAGTTGTGCAACCATTGGACTTCCCTGGTGGCGCAGTGGTTGAGAGTCCGCCTGCCGATACAGGGGACACAGGTTCGTGCCCGGGTCCGGGAAGACCCCACATGCCTCAGAGCGGCTGGGCCCGTGAGCCATGGCCACTGAGCCTGCGCGTCCGGAGCCTGTCCTCTGCAAGTTGTGCAACCATCAGTTTTAGAACATTTTTATAATCCTCCAAAGAAACCCCATACCCTTATCTGTCACTCCTCAATGCCCTCATCCCCTCCCAGCCCTGTACAACCACTAATTCACTTTATGTCTCTATGCACTTGTTTATTCTGACATGTCATATAAATGAAATCATACAATGTGCGGTCATTTTTGTGTCTGGCTTTTTTCTCTTAGCATAATGTTTTCAAGCATCATCCATGTAGTAGCGTGTATCAGTACTTCATTCCTTTTTATTGTCAAATAATATTTCATTGTTTGGCTGTCCCACATTTTGTTTATCCATTCATCAGTTGATGGACATCTGAATTGTTTCCACTTTTTGACTGTTGTAACTCTTTGACTAACTTCCAGACTCTTTTTCAAAGCACTTTACATTCTCATCAGCAGTGTATGAGAGTTCCAATTTCTCTACATCCTTACTGATACTTCTATCTTTTTTTACTATAGCCATCCTACTGGGTGTGAAATGGTATCTCATTAATTTGCAGTTTTAATTTGCATTTCCCTAATGACTAATGATGTTGAGCATGTTTTTGTGTGCTTATTGGCCATTTGTATATCTTCTTTAGGGAAATGTCTTTTCAGGTCCTTTTCCCATTTTTAATTAGGTTATTACTCTTATTAAAATTGAGTTGTAATAGTTCTTTATATATTCCAGATACAAATCTTTTATCCTTTGCAAAATATATGATTTGCAAAAATATTCTCTCATTCTATCCTGTGTGTTGTCTTTTTGCTTTTTGATGATGTCCTTTGAAACAAAGAAGTTTTTAATTTTGATGAAGTCTAATTTGTTTATTTTTTCTTAGGTTGTTAATGCTTGAGGTGTCATATCTAAGAAATTTTGCCAAATACAAGGTCACAAAGATTTATGCCTATATTTTCTTCTAAGAGTTTTATAGCTTTAGCTTTTACATTTCTGTCTTTGCTCCATTTTGAATTAATTTTTGTATACAGTATGAGTTAGGAGTCCAACTTCATTCTTTTGCATGTAGTTATCCAGTTGTCCCATTAGTGTTTGTTGAAAAGTCTATTCTTTCCCCATATAGTTTTCTTGGCACCCTTATCAAAAATCAATTTACCAAAAATATAGGGTTTATTTCTGGACTTTCAATTCTGTTCCATTGAACTATATGTCTAATCCTTATGTTAGTACCACATTGTATTGGTTACGGTAGCTTTGTTACAATTTTTTTTTTTTTTTATGTTTTAGGCCACACCGTGCAGTATGCAGGATCTTAGTTTCCCAACCAGGGACTGAACCCGTGTCCCCTGCATTGGGAGCGTGGAGTCTTAACCACTGGACCGCCAGGTAAGTCCCTGTCACAATTTTTGAAATCAGAAAGTGTGAGTCTTCCAACTCTGTTCTTCTTTTCCAAGATTGTTTTGGCTCTTCTGAGTCCCTCGAATTTCCATATGAATTTTAGAATCAGGTTGTCAAATTCTGCAAAGAAGCTACCTGGAATTCTGATGGGGTTTGTATTGAATCTGAAGATCAACTTGGGAAGTATTGCCATCTTAATATTAAGTCTTCCAACCCATGAATAGAGAATGTCTTTCCACTTATTTCATTCTTTTTAAAATTTCTTTCAACAATGTTTTGTAAGTTTCAGAGTATATGAAACTTACACTTCTTTTGTTAAATTTATTCCTAAGTATTTTATTCTTTTTGATGCTATTGTAAATTGAGTTGTTTTCTTTTTTTTTTTGCGGTACGCGGGCCTCTCACTGCTGTGGCCTCTCCCGTTGCGGCGCACAGGCTCCGGACGCGCAGGCTCAGCGGCCATGGCTCACGGGCCCAGCCGCTCCGCGGCATGTGGGATCTTCCCGGACCGGGGCATGAACCTGTGTCCCCTGCATCAGCAGGCGGACTCTCAACCACTGCGTCACCAGGGAAGCCCTTGAGTTGTTTTCTTAATTTCACTTTCAGACTGTTCATTGCTATTGTATATAAATAGTTCTTTATATAGTCTAGATTTTTGTTTATTGGTCTTGTATCCTGCAACCTTGCTGAACTCATTTAGTAGTTCTAATAGTTTTTTAGTGGATTCCTAAGGATTGTCAATATACAAGATAATGCCATCTGTGTACAGAGATAGTTTTACTTCTTCCTTTCCAGTCTAGATGACTTTTATTTCACTTTCTTGCCCAATCGCCCTGGCTAGACCTCCAGTATAATCTTTAACTGAAGTGGTGACACAGGACATCTTTGTTTTGTTCCTGATCTTAGGGGGAAGCATTCAGTCTTTCACTATTAAGCGTGATCCTAGCTGTAGGTTTTTTTGCAGATTTCCTTTATCAGTTTGGAGAAGTTCCCTTCAATCCTAGTTTTTTTAGTGCTTTTATAATAAAGGAGTGTTAGATTTTATCAAATGCTTTTTCTGCATCTATTGAGATGGTCATATTTTGGGTTTTGGTTTTTATCCTACTGATACGGTGTATTCCATTAATTGGGTTTTGGACGTTAAACTGATCTAGCATTCCAGAGATAAATCCCACTTAGCCATGCTATATAATCCTTTTTATATGTTTCTGGATTTAGTTTGCACATATTTTGTTGACGATTTTTGTGTCCATATTCATAGTGGTCTATAGTTTTCTTTTCTTTGATGTCTTTGCCTGGTTTTAGTATCAGGGTAATACTGGTCTCATGGAATGACTTGGAAAGTATTCCTTCCTATTCTATTTTTTTGAAGAGTCTGTGAATAATTGGTATTAATCCTCTTGTCTATATTGGTAGAATTCACCAGTGAGGACATAGGGACCTGGGCTTTTCTTTGTGTGTAGTTTGTTTTGTTTTGTAATTCAATCTCTTGTTACAGGTCTACTGAGACACAGAAGAGACACTAACCAGACCCCAGCCCAACCTCAGATTCCGGGTAGATTTCCAGTTCCAGCCCACCTATATCCTCACAGTATACCCACACACTTTTTTTTCCTAATATTTTCAGAGTTTGCCCTATTTCTTGCAAAGAAAATACCAAACTACCCTAACAAACATAGAAGTTTATTCCAGGAGTGGAGTTGCACGCAACAGAATCTCAGAAGAGCTATGGAATCTTCTGTAGCAATACAGTGGAGGAAGAGACAGAGACAATTTCTACATCCCTGAATGGGAAGTTAGAATTCCATAGATTAATAAAACAGTTAATGAAGTCTTGGTATTCAGATATTATGTCCACTGAAAGTAAAGCTTTGGTGGACATTATTGCCATTCCTTTAAAGCACATTAGATCACCTAAAGTACTTTAAAAAGCATGGGTGCCTGGGTTACATCCATAGATATTCTGATTTAATTGTTCTGGGGCAGGGGCAGGGCATCATGATTTTTCAGATTTCCCCAACTGATCCTAAAGTACATCAGAGTTTAAGAACCACAGCTTGAGAGGCATTCTAAGGGAATAAGGAGTGTAAGGACTGTAGGGACATTTTTCACAGCATTAGGTGATTTGAATCAAGAAGGAACAAATTTTAGACCCAGGGTACCTGGATAGAACCAGATAACAATATTCAAGGCTACTTTGTGGCCCTGTAACGAGAAACCATTTTACTATTGGAAACCACTGAAAATTAAATTTCAGTGAATTTTTATCATATTCTCTCTAAAGTGAATATTGATCATATTCTATTTTTCAGCTTGAGTGGCAGGTTCACCAGTGTTCATTTATTTTAAGGCATCACAGATAATATGTGTAATATGTATTCTTTGCATATTTTCAAACATGTTATCATGAAATTTTCCTGCCAAATATTTTACAGTAAAAAAGATATTGTAAATTGCCAAAGTACAGTGTTTGCTAAGTTCACAACTGTCCTGGGTTTCTATGGTTAAAATTAAGGTCTTGATTATCAAAGATTGAAATCCTGGCAGTTGGAATAGCAATATCTTAAGGGATGGAACCCCCCAGTCTCCTGGGCCCCTCCAAATAATTTCTACTTCATTCACCACGATTGCCAAGCAAATGTGATGAGTCACCTCTTAATGAGGAACATCTGGTCATAGGAGTTTGGAAAAACTGTGAAACCAAGGATGGTGTGCAAAATCTGAGGAGGAAAAAGAGGAATTACAGGCAAAATGAATTGCAGAAATTTTCTAGGGAGTTGTTGCAGGAGTGACTATGTGGAATTGAATTCTAAGGGTTCATAATCAAGAAAGATGGAATAAAGGAGGCTAGACTATGACTTCATTCCCTTCCTGCCTCCTTCGTCCCTTTATTTCTCTGTCTCTGTCTCTGTTCCCTCCTCCCCACCCCGCCCCCATCTTCCTTCTCTTCCTGCACAGAGTTTGGCTGATGATACTTTGTTGAGCTGACACTGAAGAGCTTGACGGTTCTTGGTACACCATCCTAGATGAAAAAAATACCAAGACTGAAGGAGAAGGAGTGACAGTATGTCACCAGTGACCTGCTGATGGCTACTTCCCTCCCTCCCCACAACACACAAACCTCGTCTTCTTCAGAAAAATTCACCACTGATGAAAACACTAATTAGTACAGCCTCTCTGTTGGCGGGGGCGGGCGGTCAGGGTGGCGCACCAGAAGAGCTGTCCCAGCCAGGAACATGCAAGGACAGTGATTAACCACAATGAAAGCACCTCTTGCCTCATGGAGTCAATTTCCAAGATGCCATCTTTCCAGACACTCAAGAGAACAGAAGGATGTTTTTCAGCCTTTTCCAGTTTTCAAACTGTTCCCAAGGGCAGCAACTGGCAACTTTCTCCAGGGACTGGGAGGTCCAAGAAGACAGTAGGACCATGACAGATTTATTGAGATGTCGCCTTAAGAGCCTCTGGGGAAAGGCTTACAAAGAACCTGGAAGTCTGATGCCTGGGTGAAGGATTCACTTTCTGTGCTGGAGACTCTTATTGATGGGTAGTCACTAAAAATGAACTCTTAATTTGCTTCATAGAACTCAGTGGTTTATCATACAGAGTGAATTCCATGCCGAGTCCCACTTGTGTGGGGTCTGCCTTTTCCATGTGTCACTTTTACAGCATCTACAGTAATGAAGCTTTCTCCCTGTGGAGAGCCAGCGTTGGGTTCTGTTTTGCGTGACGCCTCCTTCTAGCCGGAAATCCCCACACTGCTAGCATCCAGGAGTCAGTGACTCAGGATCACAGGAGAAAAGAAGCATTAACAATGAACAACAGATCACTGCCTGGTTTATATTCTTAGACTATGGTGGCTGATCGCTTGATTTTACTAAGATAAACCATTAAGAGTCAAAACCATTGGAGTTTAATAAAAAGAGAATATATTTGCAAAAAAAAAAAAAAAAAAAGGGAGGCAGACTCAAAGGGAGGCAGGTGTAAAAAGCAAAGTGAGGGGCTTCCCTGGTGGCGCAGTGGTTAAGAATCCGCCTGCCAGTGCAGGGGACACGGGTTCGAGCCCTGGTCCGGGAAGATGCCACGGAGCAACTAAGCCCGTGCTCCACAACTACTGAGCCTGCGCTCTAGAGCCGCGAGCCACAACTACTGAGCCCATGTGCCACAAGTACTGAAGCCCGCGCACCTAGAGCCCATGCTCCACAACAGGAGAAGCCACCGCAATGAGAAGCCCGCGCACCGCAACGAAGAGTAGCCCCTGCTCGCCACAACTAGAGAAAGCCTGTGCACAGCAACCAAGACCCAACGCAATCATAAATAAATAAATAAATAAATAGTAAAGTGAGTGGACCAACCAGTCTCTGTTCTCTGCTGAGGCCAGGCTGACCTTCTGCCTGTGGCCACACTCGTTGATGGATTGAAATGCTCTCCTATCAGTTGGGAAATTGCAGCCTAGAGTCCCCTGATGCCTCACCCCCATCTACCTGCCTCCAGGCCACTGGATCTCCCTCTGATCCTGCTTCTAAAGGGTTAACACCCAGCATAGCTCTTGGCCTCCTGGAATCTATCTCTGTGCTAAAGTCAGTGTCTATTCTAATTGGCTGGTGGCCATGTGGTAACCAGCTGCTAAATATGTTGAATATCGCCCCTAGCTGTGGCCACAAAAAAGGCCAAAGCCAAGTAGGTGTGGTACTTTTGGTACAAGAAATGGCCTAACTCACTGAGTTGAGGTTTTGGCTTCTGCTTGAGGCATGGGCAGGAACAGGACAGATGGGCAGGTCTGGGTTCTGCTTGATTTGTACAGCAAAATAATTCCTTAGTTTAACAAACAAAGATGTAACTCAAGCCAGCACACTACACAGTCACATGCCCTCTGACCGTAAACATCCCTGAGTCAGTTATTGACCTAGAGCTTGGGAACCTTGGAGCAAGGCTGCTAAAGCACCATTCCATTCTCCAGGCTGGTTGGTACCAAAGGTTGACAGGACTTGAAAAATAATGGAGGGCTGCCTCAAACTTAATTAGGTGGGTACTTGATACATGATAAAAATTTTTTTTTCCTGATCTCTTTACCCATACCAGCAGAAGCTATTTCTCTTCCACTGGCAGGTAGAACAGCATATCTTCACAGGGACCTAGTCCATCTTAGCAAAGATGACCAACTATCGGGTTTGCCCAGGGCTGTCTGAAAGTTCTGCATCCCAGGAAACCCCTGGGTCCCTAGCAAACAGGGATGCTTGATCACACTAATTTGCTCTTCCATGAATGTCACCTTAATCTGCTACATTGATGATATCATGCTGATTGGCCTGGGACATT
Organism: Phocoena phocoena; assembly: GCF_963924675.1. NCBI lineage: Eukaryota > Metazoa > Chordata > Mammalia > Artiodactyla > Phocoenidae > Phocoena > Phocoena phocoena. The sequence continues at coordinate 6,891,698 of NC_089233.1, forward strand.
ACGAAGGAACAAGCATCTTTGTTGTCTTCTTGAGACATGAATATAATGGGGGTGTGAGCGAAAATTTGCAGAAATAAAAGGACCTGCCACATCAATGAAGTTCTTAGGAGGTCAAAGTATAATGGAATCTCTCCTTCAAAATGAAGGGGCCGGGGGAGACCATGAAGGACAAGTTGTTACATTTTATACCCTTTCACCTAATAAGGAGTTTTGGAAGCACTGCATATCTCTATTTTAGCAGGGCTTTTTTTCATTGCAAGAAACAAGAGTTCACAAAGCTCAGGTAAGGGAAACATTGATGAGAGAGACGAAGTCTCCCAGATCTGAGGCTCTAGTGGGATCAGGCTTCATGTAAATTGAAACCCAAGGAAGTGTGGAGTCCAGGAGAACTCTGGGAATAGGAATTTGTGGATTTTCTTCTATCCCAGATTGTGTGGCTTAGCCACTGTCTACCACTCCTGTTAGTGTTTGTCTCCTACCATCTGATTCCACATTTCTCACCTGAAGAGCCCAAGAAAGAGAATCTGATTACCTTTTCTTTTTAAAAATTTATGTTTTATGTTTAATAAAGTTTGGCGTGTACATAATTTAAAGAGTTAGATACTTCCAAAGGCTTGTTAGAAAAAAAATGGAAGAATCCTTTCAACCCTTCTTTATTTCCAGCTCTTCGGAAGTAAGCACTTTTTCAGTTCTTTAGCTGATTATTTTGGTACTTGGTATTTATCTCCATATTTCCAAATAATATGGCTATATTTAGAATTCTTGATTTTTCCAGTTTTAACCATTATCTATTGACTTACCACTGTGGGACAAGGAGATCTAGCTCTCTTCCATTACCCAGTCTCCACGCCCACCCACCCCCTACACACACCCCATGTCACCATGCTCCAAATATACATTTGGAATTTTAGTTAGAAAGATATTTAGGATTATAATTTTATAACTATGTAAATGCTATTCACAACTGAGCCATATGTTATAATGTTATTACTTTCCCACATGTTTTCCTTGGAGTTCATTGCCTTGGAGTTCATAATTGCCTCATCTTTTCGTTTGCCTAGTTTTCTAAGCATTTATTCCTAATTGAACCCCTGATACATAAATGTCTTCTCATTATATTCAAACATATGGAGTAGACTGTCACAGAAGTAAAGGTACGTTGCTGTACCTGCCAGGTGAAGGTGAATTATGAGGTCTTCTGTCAGTTTCATCTTCTTAAAGAAATCCCTACTAGAACCATCTGACCTTCTTTACTCTGGGCTGGCTGCCATTTAGGCCTGTAGCTCAGCTGTCATCTTGGAATCTCCTTTAATCAATACCCCGGGGAGTCCCTTTATCTTTCTGGTGTTGGACCCTTACTCATGGATCCAAAGTCTTCCTCTTTCTTGCTTTAGCCCTTCACTTTGGTCAGCTGACCCTCCACAGAACCCACGGATATGGAGGGCCAACAATACTATACCATTTTATATAAGGAACTTGAGCATCATGGATTTTTGGTAGGGACGGTTCTGGACTGAATCCCCTGCATATACTGAGGGACAACTGTATACAAGCAGCTTCTGAAAAAGAGTGCTCAGGCAATGTCCACGACTGTGTAGCAGAGACTGCTACTTATTCCACACGTCTGTCTTCTGTTTTTCCTTAGTAATATAGTTTTTAGCTGGGCACAAGATCATCCAAAATCAAGTCTTTTTTTTTTTTTTTTTTTTTTTTTTTTGCGGTACGCGGGCCTCTCACTGTTGTGGCCTCTCCCGTTGCGGAGCACAGGCTCCGGACGCGCAGGCTCAGCGGCCACGGCTCACAGGCCCAGCCGCTCCGCGGCATGTGGGATCTTCCCGGACCGGGGCATGAACCCGTGTCCCCTGCATCGGCAGGCAGACTCTCAACCACTGCACCACCAGGGAAGCCCCAAAATCAAGTCTTTATTTCTACATTTCCAGCCTCCCTTGCAGCTTCGTGTGGCCATGCGGCCAAATTCTGACCAATGGGATGTAAGCAGAAGTGTCATTTAGCAGCTTCTGAGAAACTTCCTGAAGACATAGCTGGCAAATGCCCCTTGCTCCTTCTTCATCATCCCTTTCTCCATCTGGTGGCTGGTGCTCAGATGCTACCATCCTGGACCATGAGGATGAAGCCCACACTCTGGGCATGGCAGAGTGAGGGCTGGAATGAACCTGCGTTGCTGAGAGTTTCATGGAACAGAACCACTCTAGTGACCTGGATTTTTATGTGAGAAAGAAAGAAAATTGTAACTATTGTTTTGGGTTTTCTGTCGCTTGCATCCGAACCTTGAATTAACGAATATGCCTTTATTCCAGAGTAATTCATAATTGCAGGTTAGCTGTGTATGGAATTGCAGGTTGGAAATTATTTTCTGACAGAATTTTTAATGCATTGCTCCTTTGCCTTCTAGCTTCCAGAGGTGCTATTATAAACACTAATTTGGACCATTTGTTTGTATCCTTAGAAATATATATGTATTAAATACATATATTTAATCTCCACTATTTTCAGTTTCACAAGGATGAGCCTTGGTGAGGTTCTTGGTTTTTCTCAGTTGTGTTGGGACACTTGATAGGCCCTTTATATCTAGAAACTCATTCTCTTCTATTCTGGGAAATTTCTTAAATTTTTTCAGTTACACTTTTCCCTCTGTTTTTTTCTCTTCTCATATTTTTTCATATTTTTAATTTCCAACATTTCTTTCTCATTCTCTGACTATTCTTTTTAAAAAATCATCTTATTTTTGTTTCATGAAAGTAGTATCTTATCTCTCTAAGGATATTAATTATGGGGTTTTGTAAAATCTTCTCTCTGCATTGTATCTGTTTCTTTCAGGTTGCTTATTTCTGTTTTCGGTTTTGGTTTTTTGTTTGTTTTTGTATCTATGCCTTCATACAAGGTGTTTCCCTCAGAAATACCAGTGATCCTTAGCAGGGCACCGCAGTGAGTACTAAAAGGTGATTGGCAGCTCTGTGTGCCTGGGTGGGGCTTTCTGCCTGTGGGGTTCACTGTAGAGTGATCCAGCTCAACCATTTCCGTGGAGAAACTCCAAACTCAATGTCTTTAAGTCTATTCTCTTCGGCTAGTCATATTTCAGAAAATATTTCTTTTGGGCTAGTCATATTTCAAAATATACTTTTAAGCTTCTGTCTGGAGGATAAAGGCCGGCTACCAGCATTTCGGGAGCTGAGGTCGGGGGCGGAGGTGGGCTTGGTGTCCCAACATTTGGTGCACTTTAGCTTTCTTTAAATCCCCATATTTTCAATAAGGTACCTTCACCTTCAACTGGGATTGGATCCCACAGTCCAGAAACCTTCTGTTTTACCTTCTCCAGGAATAAACTTCCAGTGTTCTTTCGAGGTAGAGAAGGGGCAGTCACCTACCTGTGGGCCCTAAAGGGGAACGGAACCTAGTTGTCTAATGTCTTTTTTATAAATTAAGGTGAAATTCACATAACATACAACTAACCATTATAAAGTATACAATTCAGGGGCATTTAGTACATTCACAGTGTCTATCTAGTTCTAAAGCATTTTCATCACCCCCAGAGAAAGCCTCACAGACCTTAAACAATCACTCCTCATTCCCGTCTCCCCCAGACCCAGCCACCAACATGCTTTCTGTCTCTATGGATTTATCTATTCTGGACATTTCCTATAAATGGAATCATACAACTTGTGCCCTTTTGTATCTGAACTCTTTTACTTAGCATTAGGTTTTTGAGATTTCCCTACACTGTCACATGTGACGGCACTTCATTCCTTTTTATGGCTGAACAATATTCCATCATAGGTATGTACCACAATTTCTTTATCCATTCAACCACTGATGGACATTTGGGTTGTTTCCACCTTTTGCCTATTGTGAATAATGCTGCTGTGAACATTTGTGTACAAGTATTTGTCTGAGTACCTGTTTTCAATCCTTTTGGGTGTATACAGACACACCTCATTTTACCGCACTTCACAGATATGGGGTTTTTTTGGTTTTGTTCTGTTTTGTTTTACCAATTGAAGGTTTGTGGTAACGCTGCACTGAGCAAGTCTATCTGCATCATCTTTCCAACAGCATTTGCTCACGTCATGTCTCTATGTTACTCTGAATTCTAAATTACAGTTTAGTGATTCTCGAAATATTTCAAGCTTTTCCTTATTTTTATATTTGTTACAGTGATGTGTGATCTTTGATGTTACTATCGTAATTGTTTCAGGGCACCACGAACCGCGCTCATATACGACAACAAACGTAAGCAATAGATGCTGTGTGTGTTCTGACTTCTCCACTGACTGGCTATTCCCCCACCTTTCTCCCTCTTCTGGGGTCCCTCTATTCCCTAAGACAACAATATTGAAATTAGGCTAATTAATAACCCTACAATGGCCTCTGAGTGATCAAGTGAAAGGAAGAGTCACATGTCTCTCAGTTTAAATCAAAAGCTAGAAATGATTAAGCTTAATGAGGAAGGCATGCCGAAAGTCAAGACAGACCAAAAGCTAGGCCTCTTGCATCAAACAGTTAGCCAAGTTGTAAATGCAAAGGAAAAGTTCTGGAAGGAAATTAAAAGTGCTAGTTCAGTGATCATATGAATGATAAGAAAGCAAAACAGCCTTACTGCTGATATGGAGAAAGTTTTATGATCTGTACAGAAGATCAAACCAGCCACAACATTCCCTTAAGCCAAAGCCTAATTCAGAGCAAAGCTCCAACTCTCTTCAATTCTGCGAAGGCTGAGAAAGGCTAGGAAGCTGCAGAAGAAAAATCTGAAGCTAGCAGAGGTTGGTTCAGGACGTTGAAGGAAAAAAGTTGTCTCCATGGGCTTCCCTGGTGGCACAGTGGTTAAGAATCAGCCTGTCAATGCAGGGGACACAGGTTCGAGCCCTGGTCTGGGAAGATCCCACATGCTGCAGAGCAACTAAGCCCGTGCGCCACAACTACTGAGCCTGTGCTCCGGAGCCCACATTACTGAGCCCACGTGCCACAACTACTGAAGCCCACGCGCCTAGAGCCTGTGCTCCGCAACAAGAGAAGCCACTGCAGTGAGAAGCCCGCGCACCACAACGAAGAGTAGCCCCTGCTCACCGCAACTAGAGAAAGCTCACATGCAGCAACGAAGACCCAATGCATCCAAAATAAATAAATAAAAATAAATAAAGAATTAGGCTAAATCTACCCTGCTCTATAAATGGAACAACAAAGCCTGCATAACAGCACATCTGTTTACAACATGGTTTACTGAATATTTAAGCCCACTGTTGAGAACTACTGCTCAGAAAAAAAGATTTCTTTCAAAATATTACTGCTCATTGACAATGTACCCGGTCACCCAAGAGCTCTGATGGAGATGGACCACAAGATTAATGTTTTCATGCCTGCTAACATAACATCCAGCCCATGGTTCAAGGAGTCATTTTGACTTTCAAGTCTTATTTTCTTCCCTTTGCTTTGTTTTTTTTAAATTTTATTGAAGTATAGTTGATTTACAATGTTGTGTTAGTTTCAGGGGTATAGCACAGTGATTCAGATATATATCTTCTTTTTCAGATTCTTTTCCCTTATAGGTTATTACAAAATATTGAGTATAGTTCCCTGTGCTATACAGTAGGTCCTTGTTGGTTATCTATTTTATATATAGTAGTAAAGTCTTATTATTTAAGAAATACATTTCTTAAGGTTATAGCTATCAGAGATAGTGATTCTTCTGATGGATCTTGGCAGTCAACTGAAAACCTTCTGGAAAGGATTCACCATGAAGAACATTCATGATTCATTAGAAGAGGTCAAAATACCAACATTAACAGGAGTTTGGAAGAAGTTGATTCCAACCCTCATGGACGACTCAAGACTTCAGTGGAGGAAGTAACTGCAGATGTGAAAGAGCAAGAGAACTAGATTTAGAAGGGGAGCCTAAAGATGTGACCAAATGGCTACAATCTCACGATAAAACTTTCATGGATGCGGAGTTTTCTCTTCTGGATGAGCAAAGAAAGTGGTTTCTTGAGGTGGAAACTACTCCTGGTGCAGATGCTGTGAAGACTGTTGAAACGACAACAAAGGATTTAGAATATTACCTAAACTTAGTTGATAAAGCAGCGGCAGGGTTTGAAAGGATTGACTCCAATTTTGAAAGAAGTTCTACTCTGGGTAAAATGCTATCAAACAGCATTGCAGGCTACAAAAAAAAAAAATCATTTGTGGAAGGAAGTGTCAATCAATGTGGCAAACGTCACTGCTGTCTTACTTTAAGCGACCGCCACGGCCACCCCAGTCTTCAGTAACCATCACCCTGATCAGTCAGCAGCCATCCACACTGAGGCAAGACCCTCCACCAGCAAAAAGATTATGACTTGCTGAGGGCTCAGACGATGGTTAGCATTTTTAGCAATAAAGTATTTTTTAAAAATGTTTCTCACCGCCTCTTTTTAAAAAAATATTTATTTATTTATTTGGCTGCGCCAGGCGGGTCTTAGTTGCGGCACGTGGGATCTTTAGTTGCAGCATGCAAACTCTTAGTTGTGTCACGTGGAATCTAGTTCCCTGACCAGGGATCGAACCCGGGCCCCCTGCATTGGGAGCGTGGAGTCTCAGCCACTGGACCACCAGGGAAGTCTCAGCAATAAAGTATTTTTAAATTAAAGTATATACATTGTTTTTTAGACACAATGATATTGCACACTTAAGAGACTACAGTATAGTGTAAACATAACTTTTATATGCACTGGGAAACCGAAAAATTTGTGTGACTCACTTTACTGTGATATTCGCTTTATTTTGGTGGTCCAGAACCAAACCCACAATATCTCCGAGGTACGCCTGTACCTAGGAGTGGAACTACTGAGTCATATGGTAATTCTATATTTACCTTTGTGAGGAACTGTCAAACTGTTTTCCACAGTGGCTGTCCATCAGCAGTGTACAAGGGTTCCAATTTCTACCCATCCTCTCTGACAACTGTCACTTTTATCTTTCCTTTTCTTGAAAAATTATAGTCATCCTAGTGGGGGTGAAGTGGTTTTGATTTGCATTTCCTAATGACTAATGATATACTGACCATCTTTTCATGTGCTTATGGCTTTTCATATATCTTCTTTGGAGAAATGTCTAATCAAGTCCTTTGCTCGTCTTTTAAACTGGGTGGTTTTTCTTTTTGTTGTTGAGTCTAATGCTTTTGTAAACTGACTTTCAATTAAATCTCACATCTTATTTTTAGTCTCTATATTAACCCCACTTCCAGAGGTACCTGCTGCCACCAGTTCCTGAGGGGTGCACTTGAAGTTGTGCCACAGCTTACTGGGGTTCTGTTTGTTTGTGGGTGTTTTCCCCATCCTTTTTCCCCCCTGTATTTCATTTTCAGTAGTTTCTATTGGTATGACTTCAAGTTCATAATCTTTTCTTCTGTAGTGTCTAGTCCACTGTTTACCCCATTCACCATACTTTTCATCTCAGACATTTTATTTGTCATTTCTAGAACTTAGATTTGGGCCTTTTTATATCCTCTTTATCTCCTCTTATCATGCTCATACTTTCCTCTACCTTCTTCAACATAAGATATATATTTTGAACAGCCGTTTTGCTCTCCTTGTCTACTAATTCTATCATCTGTGTCATTTCTGGGTCTGTCTCTATTGTTTGATTTTCTTGCCTCACTATGGGTTGTTTTCCTGCTTTTTTGAATCACTGATACTTTTTTTTTTTCTTCCATGCTGCATGGCTTGTGGGACCTTAGTTCCCCGACCAGGGATCGAACCCGCACCCTTGGCAGTGAAAGCGTGGAGTCCTAACCACTGGACCGCCAGAGAATTCACATCTGATTCTTTTTATATTAGATGTCAGACACCGTGAATTTTACATCTGGGTGCTGAATTTCTTTGTATTCCTTTAAATATTTTTGGCTTCTCTGTTGGGATGCAGCTAAGCTATTTGGAAATAGTTTGTAATTTTTTTTCAAGGCTTGCTTTTAAGATTTGTCAGTGGGGACCAAAGCAGTCTTTAGTCTAGGACTAATTTGGCTACAGTACTATTTAGCAAATACCTTTCGGAGTACTCTCAATGCCTTGTGTATTATGAGGTTTTCCATTCTGGCTGTTAGGAATGTGAAATATTCCTAGACTTGTGTGCTCTCTAGAAAGTGTTTCACCTGTTCCTTTCTGGTGGTTCAGTATCCAGCCTTGAGTAGTTTCTTCATCCACACGTGATGATAAGTACTCAGCCAAAGACTCAAGAGGAACCCTCTGAAGATTTCAGGACTTCTTTCTCTGTCTCTGTGCAGCTCTCCTTCCAATACTTTGCCCTGTAAACTCAAGCTCTCTTGGCCTAAGCTCTATCTCCTCAACTCAGGGAACCCAGTGGGCTGTGTGTCAGGTCCCCCTTCTTGTACTGCAGCCTGGGAACTCTATCCAGACGGCAAGCTGGGGCAATGATAGGGCTGACCTCGTTCTTTTCCCTTTTCTCAGGTATCAATGTCCTGTGCTGTCCACTGTCCAATATCTGAAAACAATTGTTTTATATATTTTGCCTTTTTTTTTTTTTTTTTTTCAATTTGGCTTCACCCCGCGGCTTGTGGGATCTTAGTTCCCAGACCAGGGATTGAACCCGGACCCTCAGCAGTGAGAGTGTGGAGTCCTAACCACTGAACTGCCAGGGAATTCCCCTTTGCCCATTCTTAAGTCATTTAAGTGGGAGGGTGAATGCAGTCCCTGTTACTCCATCATGGGCAGAGCTGAAATGTCCTTGCTTGTCTCCTCACAGCAGACAACTTTAAAGGTCACAGGTCATGGTATGATTTGTCTGTCTTAGGATCATGGGTCTTCCCACCTTTCCCATCAGTTGCGGTCAGTGACCCTAAGCACAAAATTCTACTGCTACAGTGGGCTGCCCACTCAGTGTGGGCCATGGGAAGACGGGGCGGATTTCCTTAGAAGAATCTGTGAGCTCGGATGGGCCCACGGCCAACTTGCGTAGAGTGAGCCTGCTTAGGACTCCTTCTTAGACTCATTTACCGGTTGGCCTGAAAATATGTCCATTCGAGGGAGGAGAGGACAAAAAAGGAAGTTTTGTCCAGGCTGCAGAGCAAAATGCCCTTATGGCCTTGCCAACCATAGTGCTGGAGATGTCTAGTCCACTGAACTTTGGCATGGCCAACAGAGCATCACAGTGGGGCTCCTGAGGGTTTGAAGTGAGATGACATTTCAGCAGATAACTATTCTCCTTTCGGGAAGCATCCTCTATTATGCTCCTGAAGTCTGGTGTAAATACCGGGGATAGAAATTTACCATGAAACCTGAACTGAGCACTGTTTATCCATCTCGCCTCAGAATGGGGCAACCCAGAGCCTTCCATAACTAAGTAGACTCCAGATTCTGAAGGCCTAAGTAAGTTACCTGAGACATTGTTTACAACTTTGTATGCTTCTCCCCTCCCCTGTCACATATGTTTTCACTTGGCCCATTTGGGAGGGAGTCCCCTATGACGAGGTAAACGAGGGTAAAAAGACTCTAGCCAGATTCACAGATGGTTCCTTGTAGTATGCTAGTACTACCTAGAAGTGAACTGGTTCAGCATTATTCAATCAAAAGCCCATAGACAGGGCTTCCCTGGTGGTGCAGTGGTTGAGAATCTGCCTGCCAATGCAGGGGACACGGGTTCGAGCCCTGGTCTGGGAAGATCCCACATGCCGCGGAGCAGCGGGGCCCGTGAGCCACAGTTACTGAGCCTGCGCATCTGGAGCCTGTGCTCCACAACGGGAGAGGCCGCGATAGTGAGAGGCCCGCGCACCGCGATGAAGAGTGGCCTCCGCTTGCCACAAATAGAGAAAGCCCTCGCACAGAAGTGAAGACCCAACACAGCCATAAATAATAAATAAATTAATTAATTAAAAAAAAAAAAAAAAGCCCATAGACAGTTTCATTTTGAAGATGGTAGCATAAAGGCAGCATTTCCTCTCTACCTTCTCGCAACCATCCAAGAGCAATGGAGAGAATAAGAAACAAAAGCACAAATTCCAATTTCAGCAAAACAATCAACTAGCTCCAGCTTCAAACCACAATTCCAATGGAATGGCTGCCGAAAGTGGTGGAGTTCTAGAGGAGGTGTGTGTGGAAGGAAGGGTAGCAAGGTCACTGCTATTGCGGATCTCAAAAAGAGCCAGGACAGGGGCTTCCCTGGTGGCGCAGTGGTTGAGAGTCTGCCTGCCGATGCAGGGGACACGGGTTCGTTCCCCGGTCCAGGAAGATCCCACATGCTGCGGAGCGGCTGGGCCCATGAGCCATGGCCGCTGAGCCTGTGCGTCCGGAGCCTGTGCTCTGCAATGGGAGAGGCCACAGCAGTGAGAGGCCCGCGTACCGCAAAAAAAAAAAAAAAAAAAAAAAGAGCCAGGACAATACATTTCTCAAGGATGAGGGGCATACCATGGTGCGCAAAAGCCCTTGAGGGTCTGTCTCAGGTGTTTGAGATGGGGAACTGAGTAGGTCAGAGAGGTGCTTCCTGGACCCAGTTTAACTCAGAGAAACAGAAGAGTTGGAGTGAATGACAGTCAGACTGGCAAGTCCCGGCATGAGGCCCTCTCTCTCTCTCTGGGGTAGCAAGGTAAAAGAGGGACTTTACCGGACATCCCTGGTGGTCCAGTGGTTAAGACTCCGTGCTTCCACTGCAGGGGACGAGGGCTCGGATCCCTGGTCGGGGAACTAAGATCCCGCATGCCACACGGTGCAGCCAAAAAAAAAAAAAAGAGAGAGAGAGAGAGAGAGAGAGACACTTTACATTATGAAAAACTCTATAAGTAAGTAAACGGAGTTGGATGAACTCAACAGCATAATAAGGTAGGTCTGATATTATCAAACACACCTTAGTTTCAGGTACCCAGAGAAAATTCACAAAACTTGGCTATATATTAGGCTACAAAGAAAGCCTTGTTAAGTTTGAAAAAACAGAACTAATACACATCCATCATTCTCTGATCACTGTGTAGTATCACTAAACATTAAGATTAAAACTAAGAGAAAAAAAATGTCCCTATGACCTGAATATTTTTTTATTGTTCTCTTTTAAAAGAACTCCTTTTTTTTTTTTCAGGCTGAAGGCAAAGGGAACATGAACCGGCTGGTGAAGAAGGGAGGTTATTCATACCAGCTACAGATTTGTTGTAGAAAAGTTCTGTAGCTTCTACATATATTTCTTTAAAAGAAACTTGAGTCAATAAAGAAGTACAAATCAAAATGCAGAATATTTAGAAAATAACAAAACCACAACCTTACAGAATCTATGAGATACAGCTAAAACAGTGCTTTTAAAAAAAAATTTTTTTTTTTTGGCCGCAGCTTGTGGGATCGAACCCGGGCCCCCAAAGTGAAAGCGCCGAGTCCTAACCGCTGGAACGCCAGGGAATTCCCTAAAACAGTGCTTATATGAAATGTTTTTAGCCTCATTAATAAAAAATTAAAATAAAATAAGTAAGCATCCAACGCAAGAAATTAAGACCTTTAAGACGTTGACTGGTGTATGGGTCACCGTGGAGCCACGCCTCTCCATTGCCTGCTGGGCTGTGTGCCCCCTCCTTACTCTACAGCCAGCAGTAAGCACGCCCCACCTCACATTCTGCCTATGGCCCACCTGCCAGCTCCCAGCCCTTCCCAAGGTACATCAAAGGGCACTGGTAATACTTTGCGAAGACCCCTTTTAAAGCTTTACACGCTTTGCCCTAGTCCATGCTATTACGACTCCAGTCAGCAAAGGAGAAGTACCAAACCACCAGAACCCAGGCAGACGGTCACAGCCAGGGCAGCTACAGCTTTCTTGTAGAGTTTCTTCTGACATTTCTCTCCTTAAAGAAGGAGAAAAGATATCCACTATTATTTAACTAGCTCTAGATGCTCAAAAACCAAATTACACAAGAGAAAGTAATTAGAGATTTTAGAAAATCAAAAGAAGTTAAAACTGTCACTATTTGAATATCAGGGGATCTCTACCTAGAAAAAATGAAGAAAATAACCGAAAAAAAAAAGTATTATAAACCGTAAGTGAAATCAGTAGGAGGTTGGATACAGTCCTGAGGCCCGAATGGAGCACCTGGTTTCTTGGGAAACTGTCAGGAATGTAGTGGCAGGTCATGTCTATCAGATCCCTTCACTGAGGGTGTGGTCATTTAAACATTCTGGAAGAAACACTTATTCTATATTTGGGTTTTCTCTCCCAGCAGGTCATGCCTCTGAGTATTTCACCAACCCTGGAATTACTGACTTTGCATAACACAGGGGGGTCCAGACAAAATCTCTCCAACCAGGAAATTCATTTCCCAGTGAGAGAAATAAGACAGTTGGCCAGCCATGGGCCATGATCATATTTCCCATCCACAAGAAGCAGCTGGTCCTATAGAACAATGAAACGGTGTTCTGAAAACAGATCTAGCAGTACCCAGGAGACTGCACCTGTGAGGCTGGGACACTTCCTTGTAGAAAATGATACGTGGAGAAAAAAGAAAAGAAAATGATATGTGATCTCACACAGTGACTGAAATGCAGTGTCAATTCCCCCTCAGCCGATATTAGATGTTCAGAAACCAAGGGCTGGGGTCGGGGGTGGAAGGTGGCAGCTCTCACTATTACTTAGATCTCTAAAAATATTTCCTTTCCATCCCCCAAATCACTCATGTTCTGTGGACTTGACTGTCCATGTGGGCAAGGTATTTTCACCAGGGAACCCGGTGAGGGTTCCACCTGGCCATCTGGGACTCCTCCCACCACAGGCTAATGGCAGAAAAGGGTGTTCCCGTGCTAGCTGCGCTCTGATTATACAGGGGAAATGGGGTTGTTACTCCCCGATAGGGTTTGGGAGGGGCAGAGGAGGTTGCCTCCTTGCACCACCACACCCAGTGGCACAAATTAACCGAAAACGATCACAGTGCATATTAACGTTCTAATTTTCCTTCCCCACGACTATCCTGTACACCAGGGTTTGTGGTAGCTAAGACTACCAATTTGTTCAAGGTTTCAGGATAGTAAGAAATAACCCTCGGCTAACAGGAAATACAGGAGGAATGGGCAGCACTTCGAAACTGTGAACTCCAGAAGGAATGTTTAAAGTGGTCCGAGATGTCACAGCTGCATATCTGGATGTGACTTGGTGTCATCTTTTTTTCTGGGGGGCAGGGTGGGGGCAGCGTTTAAGTGCATTTGTGGCTGTGATAACTCGAGACATGAAACCAAGTACACATCGGGGTGCCCAGAGCTTAGTTCTGGGCCCTCTTCTCTGTCTACATGCTGCACCTAAGCAACCTCACCCAGTCTCATGGCTTTAACTAGCTCCTGTACACTGATGACTCCTAAACCTACATTTTCACTTCTGGCCTCACCTGCAAATCCAAACTATATATCCACCTGCCTACTTGATCAACTACTTGGAGGCCTCACAAGTGTCTCAAATCAATATATCCAAAGCAAAGCTACTGATTTCTGGCTATCAGCACCCCCTAACCTTCTTCTGCTACAGTCTCCATTTTTTTGTCAATAAATGGCACCATAAGCCACCCAGTTGCTCAAAACAAAAATCTAGAGCTGCCCTGTCCAATATGGTAGCCACTAACCACATGTGACCACTTCAATTTAAATTTTAATTAATTAAAATAAAGTAAAATAAAAGATTCAGGTTCTCAGCTTTATTAGCCACATTTCAAGTGCTCAATGGCCACACGTAGCTAGTAGCTACCATACTGGACAGTCAGATACAGAACATTTCCATCATCACAGAGAGATCTATTGGACAGTGCTTCTCTAGAGAGGTTGCCATTGATTCCTCTTTCCCTCACCTCCCACATGTAATCCATTGACAAATCCCATGGATTTTACCTCCAAAACATTCCCTGAATCAATCCATTACTCTCCAACCTACTCCTACAACCCTAGTCTCTGCCACCATCACCTTTCACCCTGACTGCTGAACTCACTTCTTAATTGCCCTAGTTTCAATCATCCCCACTGTAACCATTTCTGCTATAGTAGACAGAATGATTTTTTTTGAAACTGAACATCAGATCATCTCTTGCTCCTGCTACAATCCTTCCAATGGTTTCTGTGGCAGAGGCTGTGGTTTTATCCTAATATCCTTTCTCCCCTTCCACCTCAGTAATAGAACCTCTGAAGCTTAGGTGAGCGCATAGAAGCCCAAAATAAAGAAAACATTTTCCAGAGTCCCTCCTTGCACTTAGGTGTGAATTCATGTGACTGAATTCTGACCAGGGTGAGCCAATGAGGTTGTGTGTATGTCCTTAAAAAGAACAGGTTCTTCCTGCTGCTGTAACAGACATGATGGCTAAAGCTGGAATAGACCATGAGGTGAACTTGGGAGGGGAGGTAATGCACTCTGGAGCAACAAGATAGAGGGAGTGTGGGTCCCTGACACAGTGGAGCAACCCACCAGCCCTGGAACACCTACCTAGACTTTTACATGCGAGAGAAATAAACTTCATCTTGTTTAAGCCCCGATTATGTGAGGTATTCTGTCATAGTGGGACTTAATTCTAATACAGCTTCCCATCACACTTAGAAGAAAATCCCAAGTTCCTTACAAGTCTGGAAGGTTCTACACGATCAGGTCCCACTCCAGTATAATCCCCCTCATCCCCCCCACACTCCAACCTGCTTTGTTCTTTGCTGCTTCCACACACCAAGCTTCCTCATGCTTTAGGGCCTTCGAACTTGCTTTTCCTTCTGCCTGGGTTGCTCCTTTTCTGTTACTCAGGTCTCAGCTTTAAATATCACTGCTTCAGAGACGGTCCCCTGACCAATCTGAAATATCTAAGTCACTCTCTTTTACAATACCTTACTTTGGTTCTCTGCATAGAACTTACCAGAGCTGATGATTCTTTGTTTATTGTCTGCCTCTCCTACTAGAATGTAAATTCCATGAGGATAGGAATTTTGATTGGTTGGTTCACTGCTGTATTCCAAGTGTCTACAACAGCTCCTGAAACCTAGTAAACTACTCAATAAGTGTCAAATGAATGCTCAAATACTGTTCCACGGATAGGGTGGTGGTTAAAAGCAGGGCTTCTAAAGTCAGACGTCCCAGAACAGAACCCTGGCTGGGCCACGAATCAGTCGTGTGACCTACCTAAGTTGTATACCTAAGACTCTCTGTAAAATGAGATTTCCTACAGCATAGGGTAGGAGTAAAAAATATATACATATATAGCGTTTATAAAGCACTCCCTCTCCTTCTCCCTTCCTTACTCTGAGAGCTCCCGTCTTTTCTCCCTCTCTTTGGCCCCTCACTTGGCCACTTCCCTTCGGCTTTGCGTTCCTCTCGGCACAGTCTAGCTGAAACTAGTCTTTTGAAATTTAGCGGGAATTAACATCATCCCTCCCGAGGACCATAGCTGCGCACGCGCAGGACACCCACTCTTTCTCGAAAGCAATCTTTGCAGCCTCGACAGCCAATCAGAGTTATCGTCGGAGCCAAGTTCCGAAGACTCACCAATCGAGTGTGGGAGGCGGTCAGCCCTGGAGGCAGTGGCGAGAGGGGGCGGGAACTAGGAGAGAGCACGCACAGTTCTCGCGGCCAGGGTCTCAGCAGCCCAATCCGAGAGGCCTGAGGTCTGAAGGCAGTGGGGCGTGGCGTTGGCAGCTCCCGCAACTCGAGGCCGTCCAATGCCGGGCCAATCAGAGTGAGGAGGTGGAGGAGGCTAGCCAATCAGCGTGCAGGACAGGAGAAGCAGGGGGTTGAGGAGTCTCGCGCGGCTGCCGCCGGCTCCCTAGCTTCTGTCAGGGGAGCCGGGCGTGCGGGGGCGGCTGAGGAGGCGGGAAGGCGGCAGTGGTTGAAGGGGCGATTGCTGACTTGCAGGGAGGAGGTCCGAGTGGTTGAGCAGCCATGGTGATGGCAGCGAAGAAGGGCCCAGGGCCGGGTGGCGGGGTCGGCGGGGGAAAGGCGGAGGCGGAGGCGGCCTCGGAGGTGTGGTGTCGCCGGGTGCGGGAGCTGGGAGGCTGCAGCCAGGCCGGGAACCGCCACTGCTTCGAGTGCGCCCAGCGCGGGGTCACCTACGTGGATATCACCGTGGGCAGCTTCGTCTGCACCACCTGCTCCGGCCTCCTGTGAGTGGACCGGCGCGGGGGGAGGACCGGGAAGGAGCGGCGGAGAGTTGGCGTTGAGGACAGCGGGGGACCCGGGGCGAAGGGACAGAGCCGAGGTCGGGGGCGGTGGGGAGGCCTGGGACGCGCAGGATGTGCCGAGAGGGTCGTCTGCTGCAGGGGTGTCACGGGGAAGGCGAAGGGTCAGGGGCGACAAAAAACGATTGGAGTCGCGATGCAGGGGAAAGGAAAGACAGCGTGAGAACTGGAGAAACTCCCTAAAGGAGGCGAGGCGATCCGAAAGTGGGGAGAATTGAAGGAAACTGGGGTCGGGTGGGGGTTAGAGATTTAAGGGGCCAGAGAATGATAGACACCTTGAAAGGGAACTTCATGTAAGTGGAGGGCAAACAGGAAAGAGGTAGAGCAAGCTAGACTCAACATGAAGGGGTACCTTTCTTCCTTCTGGCTTGTGCCCATCCTGGATTGTGAGACGGAGAAACCAATTTAAAATAGGTAAGTTAACCCAGGTTGACAGCACAACGGTAATGGCAGGTAAAGAGCCACGTTCCAGTGTTCAGGAACAGATCCTAATCTTTCAGGGCTTTAGAATGCTACCCAGAGGGAGATTTCTTACAATTCTAAGAGATGAATGCTGATGGGTTGCCCTGTTAGAGAACTTAACTTTTCCAGAGGTTTGGGGGTCTGGATGAGCCATCCTTAAGTGTAATGATTTACACCTTTAAGCTCCTTGTTACCATGGCTTGCTCCTGGTAGTAACATCTGGCGACTCTTTCTAGATTTGGGGGGAGGGTGGGTTGTTGAATAATCTGCAGTGCTACCTTGGCACCGGCACTGAATTTGGTCATGCCTGAGCTAATTTAGAGCCGCAGATTTCTAGCCCAGATTTCTGGTTATATAGTAAGGTTCTTTTTTCCCCCTAAGGGAGTTATCTGGTTAGATGCATGACTAACATTTGATACCAAGCCTGCATGTCTATCTTTATAAACTTATCAGGGGCTTTATTTTGACTTTTTTAGTATTAATACATTAGTTTGGTTCGTTTCATTTTTAACTAGGAGCGCTTTCCTTGTTTCTTCTTACATCTTCAGGAGCTGAGGAGGGAGTGGTATTGTTCTTGCGTGACAGATGGGAGAACAGAAGCAAAGAGAGGTTTAGTAACTTATCCAATGCCAGATGGGGGTTGCTGTTTTCAGCATTTGTTGTTCCATATTAGTTATGATCACGGCAGACCAGAAATGAGGGTCCAGGTCTCCTCATGCAGTTTAGGATTATTTCTCTATTCGATTCTTACTTCGTTAGCCAAACTTCTATATGTTAATCAACCTTACTTGTGTGTTGTGAGGATAGACTTGACTTCCGTCTAAGTAAAAGCATCGTGGCTCTTGGGATAGTGGTTTAGAACACGAACAGTAATGTGTCAAAAGTTGAGATAGAGGCTCAAAGGAAGTCAAAGGATAGAGACTCGAGACTGGGACAAGTACTTTGAGGAGAACAGGAGCAAAGTTTAGGAATATTTATAGTGCAGAGTACAAAGAGAGCAGATTCCTGAAGATCCTGTTATGAGAAGGCAAATCTGATTACAGAGTCTGGAGAGAAGTCAAAGGAAGCAGGGGGATAACACTGATGGCATATCAGAGTCTAGGTCCCAGGAAGCAGTGTTAACTCATTCCCCTAGTCAGCTGCCAAGGCGTGAAAGCCAAAACGCTGAATAAATGGAAAGTGCTGACATCATTATCATTATTTTATAGATCTTGGTTTAAAGTATCCCATAGACAACACTTCCCTTCTCTAATGAATGTCCCTCAATCAGGACAGAAGGAGGGCCAAGGGATCTGGCTCACATTAAAAACCCGGTTTCTTTTGCTGGACAAGTTAACTCCTTAAACATCAGTGCACAATTTGCAGAACTTTACCACTTCCTCCTGTGGTCATTATTGTTGAGCTCACTGGTGAAAAGTCAAACACCTGTGCTCTGGACAGACAGTGGGTGGGGCTGACGATGGCCTAAGGTTGCTTAAAGGAGAAGTACCTCAAGAGGCCTGTCTCTGTGGCGCACGTAACTTCCAACTAGGGGCTTAGCTCCTTAGGAAGCTAAGTTCCTATAGGACCAAGTGGTGGGAGTCTACCAGCCTCCCCCTTTTCTTTTAGTTTCAAAAGATTCTCGAAAGGACATTTTTGCTTAGTACTTTGGTAAAGCATTATGAGAATTACTCGGAGTGATTCTCAAGGTGGTAGACTTTAGGGAACGCATTTCGGTGGTTGGGAAATCAGAAGCTAGGCCAACTGTTTGTTAGCAGGAAGTGAGGGTAGAGTGAAGGGTCAAGAAGCTGGACCAATAAATGAAGCTGAACTGAAGGCATGTTGAGATTATAAAGAGACAAATGTCAGAAGAAACTCTACAAGAAAGCTTTAGTTGCCCTGGCTGTGACCATCTGCCGGGGTTCTGGTGGTTTGGTACTTCTCCTTTGCTAATTGGAGTCGTAATAGCATGGACTAGGGCAAAGCATGTAAAGCTTTAAAAGGGGTCTTCGCAAAGTATTACCAGTGCCCTTTGATGTACCTTGGGAAGGGCTGGGAGCTGGCAGGTGGGCCATAGGCAGAATGTGAGGTGGGGCGTGCTTACTGCTGGCTGTAGAGTGAGGAGGGGGCACACAGCCCAGCAGGCAATGGAGAGGCGTGGCTCCACGGTGACCCATACACCAGTCAACGTCTTAAATCCACATGGTTGCTTGCCCACAGATTTGGATTTTGTGGTGCTAGTGAAAATCGTAGTAGTAGGCCAATATCTTGCATCAGTCTATCAGTCAACAAATGTTTGTCAAGTGTCTTTGAAGCCCCAGTCGCTGTTTTAGGCACTGGAGTTGTGGTAATGAACAAAACTGGCAAAGTCCTATCTTCATGTAGCTTGCATCCTAGGGGAGGCCTTGGACTCTAAATGAGTCATGAAATATATAATTTCAGGTAGTGATAAGTGCTACGAAGTAAACTAAAGTTCAGCATGGGCTAGAGAGTGATGAGAGCTCATATTCAGCTATGATGATAAAAAGAGAAGAAATATTCTTGCTTAAAATAAAGAGGATACTGAAGGAGAGGAAATTGAAGTATCATACTTCACACCATAGCCAGAGAAAGGAGACAGAGGCTTGGCTCTCTTGAAAGCCAGTTTCCTGTTGAGTGTGTTACAAATATGTCGACCACTTAGGGGGCTGGAGTGTTCTGGGGCAGTGAGCAGAATTGCCAGGGTTCCCATCTGGCTGGATTGACTGATAATAACAAAGTTGACTGTTCCAGCCAAAGTTGAATTTCCCAAGATCTGAAGAAAAATTGAGATTTTAATAGTGGGGGTGGGTATGGCTGTGCCTTCAGCTCTGCATATGCGAGCTCATTCTTTCTGTCTTTTTCAATGAGAAATTTTTTCTCAGCTCAAGCAGAAACCCACAGTGTTGGTGTGAGGGCCTGAGAGAGAGGCTGCTAATTTCTGCTGTTTCTAAATTTACATACATGCTGCCACAGTGGTAGGTCCCAAATTTGACCTAGTTTTATTCATTTGGTTTTCTTCCAATACCTAATTTCCTTAACCTGGATAGAGATCCTTTTACTCTCCCTAATCTATTCATGCACTTGTCTGTTCAGTTATACTTCTCACTCTTCAACTAGAAGACGAATCTGCCATTTGAAGCTAGGGGGGGTAAAAATTGCCACTGAAAAGGACTTCTTTCTAAAGCAGTGCCTCAGTGTTCCTTCTTGTTCTGGTTTGCTTGGATGCCTCAATGGAGAAATGAAAAGAAAGAAAAATGCCTCAACTTTTCTTTAAAAAGGAAATAGATGGAGAGGCCTGAGATCTCATTGGCATCTGGGCTAGGCACTATCTTTGACACCCAGTTTTTCAGCCAAGTATGTGACATGCTTCCCTGACCTGTCTGTCTGAGTCTGTCCTTTAATCCACCATCTTTCAGGTCTCAGTAGTAGCTATTTGTCTCTTCTACTTCTTTACAACTTTATTCTAACAGTGGGATTAAGTCAGGATTGAGGTGGACGGAGCCCTGGACTGGATGTCAAGAGATGTGCCTGACAGCTCTTTATTTGTGACAAGTTGCTACCCTTCTGGTGCCTTAGTTTCCCTGTCTGGCTCGCTAATAGCTGTTCCTAACCAAAACACTTTTATCTCCATGGAAGGAAAGGTATAGTATGTTGTTCAATAATTCAGTACTTTTCCATCTGTCTGGGCTGGAGAGGTAGACGTATGCCTTGCCCTTATTTTAGTCCTGTCCCTCCATCCCCTCGCACCTCACCTTTCTTTTTTAAAAAAAATTATTTTATTTTATTTTTGGCTGCGTTGGATCTTTGTTGCTGCGTGTGGGCTTTCTGTAGTTGCGGTGAGAGGGGGCTACTCTTCGTGGCGGTACATGAGCTTCTTGTTATGGAGCACAGGCTCTAGGCGCACGGGCTTCAGTAGTTGAGGCACGAGGGCTCAGTAGTTGTGGCTCACGGGCTCTAGAGCACAGGCTCAGTAGTTGTGGCGCATGGGCTTAGTTGCTCCACGGCATGTGGGATCTTCCCGGACCAGGGATCAAACCTGTGTCCCCTGCATTGGCAGGCAGATTCTTAACCACTGCTCCACCAGGGAAGTCCGCACCTCTCCTTTCATATTCACTTCTGCCAGGCAGAGATGGACAGAGTCTCTAAAATTACAGATTTAGGCATTTTATTATATAGGGCCTTTGGACAACTTGAAAAGCTCCTAAGAAAATAATAAATTAACAAAGGGGTGAGAAGAAAGGGGGCAAAATGTGAAAGGATTGAGATTGAGCCTGAAGAGGAAGGTAGCTGGTAGTATCAGGATTCCACGTGTCTCTACATGAGGGCAGCTGTTTATTATTGTCACTGAGGAAGAACTTCAGGAAATGGGTCGAAGCAGGGGACTTTCAGTTAGGAAGGAGTTCCCTAACATTAGTGAAATTGACCCTGGAGCAGGGTAATGGGGAGCCTTCCTAAGAGGGACTCTTCTTGGTAATGTTTGGGTCCAAGATAAGAGCTAACCTGGTTTAGCTGAACCCTGCTCAGAGGCAGAGGAATGGAATCCCAGGGGCAAAGAAACACAATCTAGAGTGTATGAATTTGAACACAAATATTCAGAGGTAAGGAATGCCCGAGTCCAAATCTGGCACAAATGAAGGAACTTGGGTGCTGGGTAGAACTGTTTTTTTCCACTGTCGACCTGGCAGAACCCTTCTTATCTGAGCAGCTGAGCAGGTTTGAGGCTTCTGTGAAGCAAGATAGAAGCAAAACATGGGCCAGTTTGAGGGTGATGACCACAGAGAAACAAAAGATGTGGTATTTGCAGAAATAGTAGTATGCTTAATACAAGCAAAGGGAAGGGAGAGAGGCAAAGAGAGGGAGGACTGGGCAGACTTCAGGATCTCTGCAAGTCGCTTCACTTGCCAAGTAATTCAGAGTGCTTCAGAGAGGGAGTCAGAGTACTTCAAGTGCCCTTTAGGTGCCCTGTGAAAGAGAAACTGAAGTAGAAGAAGACATCATGACTGGGCTGAAGGCTTGAGCCCTAGTAATGTACTTGCCTTCAACTAGAAAAACTTGCCCTATTCTGGGCAAATACCTTTATCTCTATTTCCCCAGCTCCTCCTGGTTAGAAATAATAGAATAAATTTGCTGTGATAACCAAAGAGCAGTGCCTCCTTCAAGCTCTCACTTCTTCTTGTTTTGGGGAGAACCTGAGAGTTATGTTGGGGAGACTGGCTGCAAGTTGGAGAGTTGGGTCTGTTTAATTCCAGGCCAGTGATTCCCATCTGGCCCAGTGCATGACCCTGGTTTGTACCCGGTAACACACAACACTCCTAGACCATTTGATTCCGGCTCCTGGGAGGAGAGGGGCTCTCATTTCTAAATTGCTTCTCTTGGCCAGCAGTGGCCTCTCTATGATTCAGAGACAAACGCTCTGACTCATAGGCCGTGTAACTAGGCCCTCTTCCTGGGCTGCAGTGTTGCCTTGTAGACTCTCCCTGCCCCCAAACCATGGCTCTGGTTATACATGATCCAGTCCACAGACATCAAGGTCAGAGCAGTGCTTTTTGTACTGTGCTATGGAAACATCCTGTTCCACCAGATTCATTTGGCCCAAAGCACCTAAATCACTTCTTTTCTCTGCCTTTCCTTTATCCTTTCTCCACCCCACCTCAAAACCCCTCCAATCCAAGCTCAGCCAGAGGAAGTTCTGTTGCTCTAAGCATCCCCTCTAGACTGATGAGTGGGTCAAGTTCCCCACCCCCCACCCCTGCCAAGGAAGCACACCTCCCTGTTTATACTTTGCTAACAGTTCCTGGTTGTCCTGTCAGGAAATGTCAATGACCTTTTTGTGATAGGCTTAGAATCTGTTTTTCTAGTGTAAACATAATACATTTTACTTTTCCCATGACCATTTCTCTTCCCTCACTGCTGCATCCTGGTGCCACGTCCTCCCCCATCTGACTGTGTGCGCCTGCTGCATTGCGGGCTCCTTGGCTCCTTCTTGGAAGCAAGTGATCGAGGACTAGGTCCTATAATTTTTGCATCCCCCACAGTGCCAAACGCAATGCCTTGTGTTTTATTTAGCAAAGTAAATATTTGTCAGTGGGAGGTGATAGGGCGGCCCAGGATCATAGGAACAGAGAAGTCTGCTCTGGCTAGACCTCGGAAAGGCCTGGCATTCCCAGGGGGAAGGGCACAGTGGTTAAGGTGAGAAAGGGCAAGGGAAAGAGTATCAAAGTGGGATGTCTGGACTGCGGGATGTCTGGACTTCAGGACCAAAACAGAACCAAGCCACTGGTAAGAGAGGCTTTAGGAGAGAAAACTGGAGTCTCTGAAATGCAATCAGAAGAGAGTCTTCAGGTCAAATCAGGTTTAAGAGCTATGGTTTGACACCGAGTTACAAAGCCTGGCTTTTGGTTTTCCCGGCTCTCATCTTTCCTCAGGGCATCCGTCCTCTTTGATATTGCTTATCTTTTAAAGGGGTATTTTGAAACCCATCCAAGTCTAGTAGCAGAATTGCTGAAAACGCCCCCAGTTGTAGCCTCCAGTGTCCTTCCTGTCCTTGGTTAGAATCCCATAATCGGTAACTTGTCCAAAAGAGCAGCTGTCCTTCACTGTTTACCTTGTACTCTGTCTTCTGTCCATTGTCCCCGCCCAGGCTGCCTTCACTTATGCTAACCCACGCACTGCCGTTCTGCCAGGCTCGCCTGGGCACCTGTATTCATCGTGTGTACCTGTAAGCCTGCATGTGTGATTTCTCCACCTTTCCCCAAGATTTCCATCTGGTAAATTTTGTTCGCTTTCCTGAGGGCGTCAGCCAGGACCGTATCCTAGAGTTACTTTTATTTTCACGTCTTGCTTTGCCTATTTTTTCCAGAGGAGTGAAAACCAGAAGAGGGCTTATCAGTTGAGACTGTCTTTCTTGCATGTGCCCATGGTCTTTCACTCCTGACCCCAGCATCTAATTTATTTGTTTTGGTTCAGCCAGTTGTGTTTTCATGTGATGAGGGCCATAGGTTCAGACTAGAGTAAAACTGAAGGTAAGGAAAGGGGAACCTCTGAAAGCCTGCCTGGCTTGGCCCCAGGCTCCAGTTAGAGCACTCTGGAGGGCAGCTGAGTGGGGGCAAGGAAGCCTTCTCAGCTGTAATCTCCACAGGGCATCTGTGGGCAGAGCTGGACTCCCAGGGAGTTAACAGAATACACAGAGCTGGCACAAAAGCATCCCTACAGGGTATATGTTCCTGACTCATGCCCGTCTCATACTCATGATTGAACCTGACTTCCTCCTGCTTCATTGAAAGATCTAGAAGTGAAAGGAAGTCTGGAATACTTCTTTTCCCAGAGATCACTCCCTAAAAAGAGAGGCCCGGTCCATCCCTCCACCACACCGCCCTCCTGTGTAGTCAAGAGGGGGAGCAGCCAGCCTAGGGACTCTTGTTTCCAAATCTTATCTGTGTTGGTATTATCAGGGATAGTCACGGGCCTTCATTTTTGCTTTCCCTCATGCATGAGGGATTTGTGTCTCCATGGGCTCTGGGACCCTGAGGATGTGCTATAGGTCTCAAACAGTGATGAAGCAGGAAACGGGAAGTGCCCCCATGCCAGAGTTCCCAGAAATACCCCTCAGCCTGAACACCCAGCTGCTGTGGTCTAAGCCGAGGTAGAGGAGGCTTCTGGATGGGCAGGCTCTACCTTTCTCTCCAGAGTGACTCGGGTTCCCTGTCTCTCATGAGAAGCCTCCAGAACATTCTTGCCTCCCTTCTTTCCTTGAATTAGGAAGTAGCTTCAGTCAGAGAGTTTCATGTACGTGTAGTTTTATCCTTTCCCCCTCCCTCTCCTCCCATAAACAGACCTGCAGTGCTAGTGGCATTCAACTTCTCTTTTTTTCTATTTGTCTCCCACAGGAGAGGCCTGAACCCCCCTCATCGTGTCAAGTCCATCTCCATGACAACTTTCACTGAGCCTGAAGTAGTGTTCCTGCAATCCCGTGGAAACGAGGTGAGCCACCCCAGACGGAAGGGTTCCAGGCTGCAGTTGCCCTATCTGTCGGTGGAGCTTTGCCTCAGGAGTATAGAAAAGCCCTACAGTTTTCTTTTTTGTTCGAGTTTCTCTTATTTTTTAGTACGTAAGGTATCTTAACTTACGTCCAGGTGTACATTTACAGACAGTTATAAAATTTGGGGTTTGTCCAGGCCCCTTGTTGGAAGAATCAGGGGAAGAAGCAAAATCTCTGTCGGGGGTGGCTCCTGGGCACTCGAGGGGGGAAATGCTCCACAGTGATGAGCGTTCAGGGTTGACTGAGCCAGGCCCTCCAAGCAAGAGCTCCTGGAGCCAGCTCTGCTGACTGGAGCCTCGGCAACTGGGTCTAAGCCATGTCATTTACTTGAAAGGGAGTTAAACCCCTTCTCCAGCTAAATCTGCTGGTGGGAAGATGCCAGCCTTGGTGTCAGCAGTACCCCTAGCTTATGGGTGACAGACTTAACTTGGAGGGTGCAAACAAGGGCCTCTAGGGGGTGTTCTGGAAGCTACAGTTCTGAAAATTGCTCCTGACCCCACCTCCATCCAAATTTAGTCCCCCTTAGTTCTCATGGCCCTCTGTTTTCTTTCACAAGATGTGTCACAGTGTGTCATTATAAATGTATTTTTATTTATCTAAGGCATGACCTCCCCGTTAGATGATCCACTCTGCGAGGACAGGGATCATGTCTGTTTTGTAGGTGTACCCAGATCCTCACATTGTGTCCATGCTCGATAAACGTCTATTGATAAATGAGCTGGAAATGGTTTGACTCCCATTTCATGCTTTCTGCCTCAGTTCCTCTGCCACCTGACTTCATTCCTTTAGGTTTGCAGGAAGATTTGGCTGGGTCTTTTCGATGCTCGCACATCTTTAATACCAGATTCCAGGGATCCTCAGAAGGTGAAGGAGTTTCTCCAGGAAAAATATGAGAAGAAGAGATGGTAAGGAGGAGGAAAGAGATTGCTCTGGAGACATGTGTCCAAGACACACTTCATCTTACAGTCCAGTTTCCAGAGCTGAACTGGGGCTTCTCTCAAAGGCTAGACGAGGGTTGAGTCTGTTCCCTTCAGATTCAGTTAGGGCTGAATTCTGACTTCAAAATAACAAAGGTACAGGAAAGAACAACTTGCTCTTGGTCACTAACCTTGCAGATTTGATGTCCCCTCTTTTGGGGAGACAGTAGACTGGTTGGAGGGGAGAGCTATGGCCCCCACTAGGGAGTCTGGGTTCATTTTTATAGCTCAGCTGATCTCATTTATGGAGAGAGGTGACTGGGAGCACATGTCCTCTAGCTTCATGCTTTTAACCCGTGATTCATATGTCCCCTGTTTTCCTGCTGAGGAAACAGCATCTCTGTTCTCTCTTGCCTTTTCTCTCCCCAGGTGTCACTTCCTATTGTTCGATTTCTGGGGGGTGGCGGGGTGTGTACGGTTGGGGGTAACTCTGGGGTGGAGAAGAGAATTCAGGGAGCAAGGAGACTGGTGTGGATAAAACAGAATTTTGGAGTCCCTTCGGGGGGCGGTCCTTGGGATAAAGAAGATACATCGGAGTAGAGACCGCATCCACTGGAGTGGAAGGGGATTTGATCAGAAGGCGCAGCAGCCGGCAGGATAGACCGTGAGCACTTAGAAGATGAGGTGGCAGAGAAGGAGGAACCTGAAGATACTCCCAGGAAATAAAAGGGGGCCCTTGAGTAGGAAGTTGGAAAATAGGATCACCTGTTGCTCAGCATGACTGCAGGTGTTATTACTTGAAACCCAGATGGTTTGATGTGTCAGAAAGATGAGGGAGAGATGAGGGGAAGACCAGCACAAGCCAGAGCCAACTGAACATCCCTGCAGGAAAAAAATGAGCACCTGACAGTAAAGGGGAAGCTCAAGTTAGGCAGAACTTTGCTAAGTTGCTAAATTCCCTTTAGTTCAAAAAAGAGAATCAGTAGGGAAAGTGAGAAAGGACTTTGACTGCTGTAACCTGTGTTTTGTCAAGCACCTAAGCTGAGCAAGGTCCAAGGTTTCACCCCTCTCCTCTTAGCCTAACTGTTCTTTCTCCAAGGTATGTCCCCCCAGACCAAGTCAAAGGGCCCACTTATACCAAAGGTGGCGCCTCCACCCCCATCCAGGGCTCCATTCCAGAAGGGAAGCCCCCGCGGACACTTCTGGGGGATCCTGTGCCATCTCTCTCGGCTGCTGCCTCCACTTCCAGCCAGGTAACTCTCAGATGTGCCCTGCAGCTTATTTTGGGATTTGGGAGGCAGGGGTATCAGTTTCCTAAATCCAATTGCCTGAACTTAGCAGACGACGGTCCAAGAGGTGTGAGCAGGTTCTCAGCCTTGCTGTTCCCATGTCTTGCATCTCTCACCTTGGATCTGTATGTTTTGGAAGAAAGACCCCAACAGGAAGTGGTATTTAGGGAAGTCAGAGTATCAACTTCAAACGTGACCATTCCTCCAAGGAAAAACAGGGGCCAGGACACTGCTTCAGGCGCCTGGGAAAGATGAGGAGGGGCTGTTGGGCGACATCCCTGTGTATCTCAGGGTTGCCTTGACTAACGTGCTCTAAAATATGTGGTTCTGGGAGCTGCTGCACTGAGAGGACAGAGGAATTAGGGATGAGAAGGGCTCAGGCACCTTCTGCCCGGGAACCCTCTTGGTTGAGGGTAGTTTCTGCCTCTCTTCTCTCTCCACTCGCCTATCTGGGGGCAGCCCGGGGAGCCATGCAAGGGCCTGGGTCATGGCTGGGATTCCGAGTGCTATATGTACTGCCTTCTCCTCCAAGTCTGTCAGTCAGTCTCAGCCCCGGACGTCCCAGCCCCGGAGCTCTCAGCCACCTCCCCCCTCCTCGGTCAAGAAAGCCAGTACTGACCTGCTGGCCGACATCGGCGGAGACCCCTTTGCTGCTCCCCAGGTGGCACCAGCTTTTGCTGCATTCCCAGCCTTTGGGGGTAAGTGGGACTTGGGAAGAGAACCTTCCTACAACATATGTCCCCATCACACAAGGAATTCACTCGGCCCTAGCTCTCTGCACAGGAATGAACGTGATGGTAATTCTGAAGTATCACGGCTGGGAGGGTGGGGGTCAGATGAGTACAGCCGGGATTCGTTTTGGGAGTTTGACCAGAAAGCATGGCAGTTGGGGGCTCCCAGCTCTCCCTCTTAGAGCATTGGAAAGAGCCTTTTTCTTAGTTTCTCTCTCTGTTAAAGTGGGGCAAGGGGATTGTCACAGGTTCCATTTCCCCTGCCCTCTTCCAGAAGATCAGCAGTAGCCAGTAGAGGGTGGAACAAAGTGATTATCTAGTTTCCCTTTTTCCTTTTTAAAGCCCTTCCCCCCAGCAAAATCTTTTTCCATGATTCCGCCTAAACTAGGCCCTGACAAAAATGTTAATGCCTCACGGAGTAAGGATAAAAAATGGGGAGTGAACTTGGAGGCCTCTGAGATGCCCTTTCCCCCTGCATGTGTCTGGCTCTCTGCCACAGGCTCCTGCCAACTCCCTCTGAAGAGGACCCTGCAGGAAGGCAGATGTCCCATTGAGCAGCCCTTGGCCTTCAGAACTAGTCCGTGTGATATGGATTACATATACATCATATATAAACATAACCTTTATATTCTCTCCACCTATAGGCCAGACGCCTTCCCATGGGGGCTTTGCCAACTTCGATGCCTTTGGCAGTAGCCCTGGCTCTTCTGCATTTGGAAGCATGCCTCCAGCTGGCCAAGCCCCGTTCCAGGCGCAGCCAGCACCCCCAGGTAAGCTCTGCCCCTCTGGCTTCCTTGCTTGCAACTGTGACCCACTGTCCACACCCATACATCACCCTGCATTCACATCCGCACCCACCCAAAGTACCGCACAAAGAGGAGAAGCTCCAGGAAAGGATGAGGGCAGTCTGATGGGGTTCTTGTCAGGAAGAAGGGGCTCTGTTCTCTTTCTTCATGTAAGGAAATGGCTAAAACTGCATCAGGAGTTGTGCAGGCTATGCACTAGGAGGTCGCTGACTGGGAAGTAATGGAGACCCGAGTCCTAGAAAACATGAGAATGGACATGACCTTTCCCTGAGAGGGCCCCCAGGGCAAGGTCTGGATCAGCATCCTAGGTGGTCTCCAGAAGTCCTCAGGCATCCCTCTTAGAGCAGAAGCCTGCCAACACTGCATCGTGTTGTTCCTGTGGGATGGAAGGAGAGTCTAAAGGCCCCGAAAGCACTCGGTCCCTCCCGAAGCTCCCAGACATCAATCAGGCTTCAGAGCTTTCGGGCTGCCTCCTTCCTTTGGACATCCTGCACACAGGAGGGCAGCCGGAGCGCTGTGAGGACAGATGTCTGGGGACGGCCAGTGACTGACACTCTCTCTCTCCTCCCCACCTACCTGCCCTTTCCCTGCCCCACCCTCACTGCCAGCCAGTCGGATGCTAACTGGAAGTCACAGCTTCGGTAAGTTATTCCTCCCACTCCACAGCCGACCCAAGGCAGAAGCCTCTGTCTCAGGTCCTCTGACCCTAGAGTTTTGAGGTCTGGAAGGAACCCCTCAAATTTAGCCTTTAACAAAGGAGGCAGTTAGCAGTTTCCCTAGTCATGCAGCCCACAGCCCAGCAGAGCCCATCCCACAGCGCAGACTTCCTGACTCTCTGCTGTCCACAGCGCCCCCGCCTCTCACTGTTGCTCTTGTCTTTAATTTTTTGAATGGAACAAGAAGAGACATTTTATATTGACAGAATTTAAAATTCACAACAGAGTTCTCACATTGTGAACTTAAAGTAACTGACAGAGTAGCCTTGAAATCCATAAAGCAAAAACTATTAGACAGAAAGAAAATCTGATAAACCAACAGATGGAGACTATAATAGATTCTCTCACAAGATTCATAGGTGGAGTAGATAGACAAGGAGGGAAGAGAGTTGACCATTTGAGGAACACTTTAACAAGTTTGACCTAAGAAGTATAAGTAGAACTTTGTAACAAAAATACAGAATATATACTATTTTCAAACATATAACCCTTTTATAATTTGACCATATACTGGGAAACAAAATCTCCATAAATTCTAACAAGGAGAAATTGTTATGTTATTCTATATAACATGTTATTCTATATAACATGTTATTCTGTATGGTAAAAGATGTCCTAAAAAATGTCCCCACACAATGTTTCATGTCCTTAAAGGCATGAAGCAGATGAGGAGAAGACACTTACAACATGGAAAACAGACAAAAAGCTAATAACCATAATGTGCCTTTTAAACTCCTATTAATAAGAAAGACTAGAATAATGGGCAAGGGATAGAAGCAGATAATACCCAGAAAAAACATGAAAACGTCCTCAACCTAACGAATCAGGGGAAACACAAATTAGAATAAGATAGTAATTTTGCACATTATATTCACAAAATTTTTAAAGATGAATAATGGCCAGTATTGTGTGGGGAAATAGGCCCTTTTGTATGCTGTTGGCAAACATGTATACTGGTAGAGGAATAATCAACTTAGCAAGAGGGGGCTATTCCCAGGAATGGGATCTGGAAAGGAAACAGCCTATTACAAGGTGGTTATAAACTGGCTGGTTGAGAGATGCATTCCTAGCGCAACTGATCAGTTTAAAGGGAGTGCTTAAAGTGCCAAGCTTTAAAGGAGAGAAGGGAGGCATCAGCCCCGGAGCCATCCCAGGCTGAACCTGGGATGGACCGTCTGTCCAGTGTCTGCTCATCTCAAGAAGCAGACAGCCCACGGCCAGACCCAGAGCTCACCAGCGCTGACGGTGCTTGGGGAGCACCCCCGTATCATCTCCATGAGGAAAGAAAGATCTCTGTTTTGCAGCTGAGGAAACTGGCTCAGCTTGGCCAAAATCAAATGTGTGATCAGTGGCAGATCCCATTCATTCCCAGCCACACCATGACCACGAGGGTGTTACTGTGAGTGTGACGTGAGGAACCACTGGGGAGGAAGTAGGAAGATTTGGGTGAGAGATGGATGTCTCTTCTGACAAGGCTGGTTGTATTGTTATATATCTGAGGGGGAGTATGGAGAAGGGGGGTTTCTAAAAGTGCAGTTTCCCCTGAAACTGTTAGAAGGCAAGTCTACTAATCCAGCTGTGTGGAGTGAGGCTCTGGCAGTGGATAGGAAGCAAAGGAGCACAGGTATTGGGAGCGCCGGCCTCCTTTCTGAGGACACGCCCTCGGTGCAGGGAGCCCAGCCTGCCTGAGCCAGGGCCGGCTCTGCCCTCTAGCGCCGGCCAGGAGGCGCACAGCACTCTCTCCCCGCCCTCGGCGGAGAGCCTGGTCCTCACTGAGGGGAGCACCCTGACCCAAGGGCCCAGAGCAAGACTGAGGAGTCAGACCCCAGTAAGGACGGGGAGCTGTGTCCGCTGGGAAAGTCCATGTACCTCGAGTCCGTTGGGCAAAGGAAAGGCCTGGGGTCTGAGAAGCCAAAGATCCACCACCGCCCTGGTGGCTTCCCAGCCTTCCTCACAGCCTGTGGGTGCGAGAGGACTGAAGACCAGGGCTTGCAGTGGCCACAGCCTAGCACTGTCCCTCAGGAAAGCCCAGGGGTTGGGGAGGGAGAGGGGCTGAGGAGAGCACTGTCCCCTGAGTGCTGGCTCTCAAGAAGCAGCCCATCCCTGGAACCTCGCAGGCAGGCCCTGGGCACTCGGCTTCCCTGCTGGCTTCTCGGCCCTTCCACGTTACAGCCGGTCCCCCATCCCCATCAGGTATGCTCTGTGCCTGGCACCAGGAAGATACCCTTAACAGAGGGGTTTGGATAAACACAGCAGCCTCACCCTTTAGAAAAGGAAGATCCACATTACAGTTCTGAGGTGCTCAGAAGAAAGCCCAAAACTGTACTGACAAGAAACGAGGGCTGAGGTTTGAGGGGACCAGGGAGCAACGCGGATTTGAGAACCACCCCGACCCTGCCATTTCCTTCCTTGCCTCGTGTCTTTATCTTTTCCTTTCCCTCTTCTTCCTCTCGTGTCTGAGAAAGAGAAGTATCTTCCCTTGCGAAGGTTACCTCCCTCGTCCTTTCCCACTTCCTGCAGGGCTTGGTCCCATCAGCTTTCCTATCTGAATTTCACCTCCACTTTCTCCACCTCTACCGGCATGTCCCCTTTTTCCCACAAATACACTTCAAGTTCCCATCCTACAAAATGTCTCTGCAGCCTGACCCACGCTGGTCTCTCGTCTCACCTCTCCACAGCTGTGCCTCTGGGGAAAGGGGTCAGTAGCCTTCACTTACTTATCTTTTATTGTCCTGTTTTCTCTTTTTTTTTTGTACTGAGCATTTTATGGCATAATATACAAGCTGTTCTGAACCTCGATTTTTCTTTAACTTAACAGTACTATTAGGGACTTCCCTGGCAGTCCAGTGGTTAGGACTCCACGCTTCCACTGCAGGGGGCATGGGTTTGATCCCTGGTTGAGAAACTAAGACCCTGCAAGCCGCATGGTGCGGCCAAAAAAATAAATAAATAAAATAACAGTACTGTTAGATTTTTTTTTTTTTTTTTTTTTTTTAGCGGTACGCGGGCCTCTCACTGTTGTGGCCTCTCCCGTTGCAGAGCACAGTCTCCAGAGGTGCAGGCTTAGCGGCCATGGCTCACGGGCCCAGCCGCTCCGCGGCATGTGGGATCTTCCCAGACCGGGGCACGAACCCGTGTCCCCTGCATCGGCAGGCAGACTCTCAACCACTGCGCCACCAGGGAAGCCCTAGATTTTTTTTTTTAGTAGTACATTAAGAGCTTCCTCATTCTTTTGTATAGCTGCACCACTGTTCAACTTCTGTCTAGACCATAATTTATCTGCTCAGTTCCCTGTTGTTGAATATTTAGGATGTTCCAGTCTTTTGCTGTTAAACAGTGCTGCAGTTAATAACTCTGCTTCGGCACATTGGCAAGTTATATCTGTAAGGGAATTCTTGGCAGTGGAATTGGTATAGTGGGGACCCAGTTGATACAGAAATAAACAAAAATACATCACTATAAATATGTCAAGTGCTAGGAAGGAAAAGAACAAGGTGCTAGGAGAGGAAAACCAGGATCAAACACTGGAGTCAGGAAGGCCCATGGAAGACATGGTTCTGTTAAGCCTGCAGGGTGAGTAGGAGTTAGCAGGCCAAGGCCATGGGCAAGGCCTCTTGTTCAAGGCAGAGTGGAAAGGCCAGAGCTGAGGGCTGTGGGTCGGGCCCTTTCCACTCGTGTTTACCATCTGAGCCAGCCATCCTGTGTTTCCTTTGAGACCTTGTCTTGCTTCTCTGACCCTGGAAGTAGTATCTTATAGGTATGATAAAACCTCACATTTGTGTTATGCTTTAGAGATTTCAAAATACTTTATCTCAGAGGGCCTTTACAGCCACCCTACAGGGGGCGGGGTTGGGGAGCAAGAACAAAAGTGGGCTCCGGAGAGTGAGAGAGATGGTTTGCTGAAGTCACAGCGGTAGCAGGTGGCAGAACCACAACTGGAATCCAGTTCTTCTCCTTCTGCCTGTTCAGCTGTTCCTTCAGCAAACCCTTCCGGAGCACCGTCAGGAGGCGGGCACTACGTAAAGTGTGTTTCCCTTTGGTAACAAAAAGTCTTACAGCACTCAGAAAAATCAAGCTTTTCCCCATTTGTAGCCTCATTTTACCCTCACTGTAGCCCAGAGTAGTTGGCAGGACCCCACACTACAAATGAGACTTAGACACTCAGATAAAGAGGCTTTCTTAAAATGACAGGGCCTCAGGCCTCTCCCTTCGAGACCAGGTTGCTGATTGGACCCTAACCCTAACCCTAACCTGCCCCGAGGGCTGTTCTGTAAACTTCCCCTGTGAGGCTCTTCCATGTTGACTATGAAGACCAGGGAGGGCGGGAGAGCCCTGCTGTCGGCCCTGCCCCGTGGGCAGTGTGTCCCAGCCCTGATCTGAGGTCCTGGCGTCAGGGGGCTCCCGAGAGGGGTGCAGGCGGCTCGATGGGAGTGAGAAGGGTGCTGGTGAGGCCGGAGATTTATGCTCAGCACCTCCAGTGCCATCTCCGCGTTCCCCGAGTCACCCAAGTGTCCCTGAGCCTTTCTGCCCTTCACAGCTCCTTCCCCACCCCTCTACCTGCCCCTTCATATGATTTATTCATAAATGGAAATGCTGTTTAGGCAAAAGACAGACGTTTCCATCTCTTAAGGAAAAAAATGGGAAGTGTAAGCCAAACTAGAGCAGGAGGGACGGTGACCTGGACGAGGAGGAAGAACTGCTTTTCTCTCTGCAGTGGCGGTTTTGAGCGCTAGGGAGATTGAGAAGGGCTGAGTCTCACATCGCCTAGAATTCTCGGTGGGAGACAAACCCTCCTGAACTGGGTGATCCGATCCGGGGGAAGAACGGGCTGCCTCAGAGGACCCCGTTTGTGCCATCCCTCCCCTCCCCTCCACTGCACCTCTGCCTCCATCTCTCCTGCCCTTTCCGTCCTGTCTCATGCCAGCACCCCCTGTTTTACTTCCTGTGCCTGCCCAGGGAGCAGCCAGGGGACTCCATTTGGTGCCTCTCCTCTGGCACCTGCCAGTCAGCCCAACAGCCTTGCAGATACGGGCAGCCTCCTGGGACCCGGGGCATCAGCTGGAGGCATCCCTAGCAGGTAGGTCCAGATGTTGGGGAGCTTGCCATCAGGCAGGAGAGCCGGCCAGGAAAGCCTGGCCTTGCTTATACCAGCCCACTCGGCTCCTCCCGTCCGGCAGGACAGAGTTTGCCATCTCCTAGTTCCTTGCCCAGCTCACCTCCTTGGTGCTAGATGATGTGCACGCCGACTTTTCTCCCCATATCACAGCATGTTCGGGATGACCAGCCAGGTCCCCACGCTCCAGTCGGCCACCACTGGTGGAGGCGGAAGCACAGGGCTCTCCTTTGGAGGTGAGTCTTGCGTGTAGAGACCCAGGGAGGGGATCTAAGGCCAAGAGGAAATTGGGGACCCTGGAGGGAGGGGAGTGGGGAGAGATGCACACCAGGATTTAGAGGAATGCTCAGTTATCACGATATTAATCAAATGAGAGAAAAATAACCAGCTCTTCATCCCTCCTCTACCCCATTCCACCCTGAGCAGCCTTCAACCCTTTCACCACACCTGCTGCTCACGCCCAGCTGCCTTCCACCAACCCTTTCCAGCCCAATGGCTTGGCCACAGGTAAGCCTCCCAGACTGTCCCCTGGCCCTGACTCTCTCCAGAGTCACCAGCCCAGGCCAGGCCGGTTTAATTTCCAGTCCACCTAGTGGGCAAAAACTAGAGGCCCCTAGGTCACCAAATCAGAATTTTGGAGTTAGAAAAGACAGGCTGCCCCTTCCCTGAACCAGTTCCGAAGGGTTAATGCTGACTGGTAGTGTGGTGATTCTTTTTTCTCCAACCCTCAGTTTCCCTCTGGGAGCCCAGCCTCCTTCCCTTCTGTGTCCCACCTGAAACCATGGCCCTGTTTCCTGCCCTTCTCAGCTGGAGTCCTGTGGTCTCCTGCCCCTCCCCAGCCCCTGCCTCTGCTTTTCTCTCTCCAAACTCACACTCACGCCCCCCTTCGTTTTTTTGTTTGTTTTTTGTTGTTTTTTTGTTGTTCCTCTAAAACCTTCAGGCCAGGAAGAGAGAATAATATTTGCTACCAAGCTGACCCACGTGGCAGGCCCAACACTTAGGGCTTTACATCCGTTATTTGATTTTCACAGCAGTCCGAGAAGATAGGCATGGTCCCCGTTTTAGAGATGAGAGAACTGAGGCAGAGAGGGCTGGTAATTTGCTTTGATTTATGCAGTTTAAGAGGGGGCAGAAAGCTGACCCCATGATCATAACTACCCTGCTGTCCGAGCCACAGGCCACAGGCCGGAGAGGGCAGGGTTGACACGATGCTTGGACGCTGAAGGGTTTCGTGCTCATTTCAGGTACTTCCACACCTCTGGGTGGCGAAAAACGATATCCCATTTCTGTGTCTTGGAGGGACTTAGGAAGAACTGTTCTCCTGCCCACCTTCCAGAACCTCACCTACCTCATGTCCCTCCCTCCCTCCACAGGGCCAGGCTTTGGGATGAGCGGTGCTGGGCCTGGCTTCCCCCAGACGGTGCCACCCACCGGGGCTTTTTCCAGCCCCTTCCCCCCACCGCTCTTCCCCCCACCGCTCTTCCCCCCACCGACCTCAGTGACTCAGCAGCAGAATGGTAAGGGATTCAGACTGCGCCCTCCTTTCTTAGCCCATTCCCACCCCCAGGGACTCTGCTCTGTGTGTGTGTGTGTGTGAATATTAGAAATACGTATTAGGGAGCCAGACATCTGAGCTAGTTCCCTTTTGGACCAGCAGGGGGAGACCAGGGAAGCAACAGACCTGCCTGTGTCCTCTGACTGTTCCACAGGTTTCTTCCCGGCTTTGGGGAGGCCCCCACTGGCTGCCCACCTTGGGATGTAACTGGGCCTGCCCTGCAGGGAGGCGGGCGAGCTAGGCAGCACTAGCCCCGAGGGGCAGGGTTCCCGTCAGCTGAGTTTTTGCTCTTCCTGCCAGGCTCTTCCTTCGGAGACCAGGGATCTGCCAAGCTGGGGCAGAGGCCACTGAGCCAGCCAGCTGGGATCTCCACCAACCCCTTCATGGTGAGTGGCCGGTGCAGGGCCCGGGCCTGGTGGGGGTGTGGCCTTTCACTCTGGGGGTTGGGACAGAATCCTTCCAGGAGAAGAGGGCAATGTGGGGCGGAACCACGCCCCTTCCTCGTGAAACTGCCTTGGCCCAGCCAGGGATGAGTGGGCTGGTTAAGGAGCCTCTGCGCTACCCGCCCCTCTGCTTGCCTCCTAGCTCCCTTACTTTCCCTCCTC
Source organism: Phocoena phocoena (assembly GCF_963924675.1). Taxonomy (NCBI): domain Eukaryota; kingdom Metazoa; phylum Chordata; class Mammalia; order Artiodactyla; family Phocoenidae; genus Phocoena; species Phocoena phocoena. Next base: position 6,928,084 of record NC_089233.1, read on the forward strand.
CCTCAGCACAGCAATTTTGAGGGAGAAAGGAATCCTGAGCTGCATTTCTTCCGTGGCCTCCAGCTTTTCCTCCCTAATCTAACAATTTGTGGTGATTGTTTCTTTCCAGACTGGATCCTCATCAAGCCCGTTTGCCTGCAACCCTCCAAACACCAACCCATTCTTGTAGCACTGTGTCCGGGGGGCTGCTCTCTGGGGCCCCTCTACTCCCTGGAGCTCCGATGACCACTTGCCTGTGGCAGTTTTGCGGGTCTGAGACCAGATGGGTCTTGTTTCGCAGGGTAGGGGTCTGGGGATGGTGGAGGTGCTAATGCTTTGCTTGGGGCTTGCAGATAAAAGGGCAGCTTCCCGGGTCAGCAACCCCAAGGCTTCCTCCTTCCTCCTCCAGCCCCCACCCAGGTAGGGGGCCCGGGAGGCGGGCTGGCAGAGCCTGGCCTAGAGGAGCCTTGGTGTTTTATTTTTCAAATTACTAATTATGATGACAAGAGTCCTCCTCTCCTGCCCCCAGCGCTCCCTTCACTCCGAACCCTGTGGGCAGAGGAAGCTGGGGGCACAGGCTGAGCTGTGCTCCTTGTGGGAACAACTCCCCACTGCCCAGCTGTCTAACACTGTTCTCCTCGTGGGAAGAAGCACAGTGGGGAAAGCAGGGCGGAGGTGGGGATGAGGCGTGCATGGTGTTGACATGGGATGGTGATCAGACGGGACGGGGAGGTCCTGGGGAGCCAGAGTGCCCTTGGTGCCCTGGCTTGGGACAGCACCCCTTTCTCCATGTTTTTGCTTCCCCAGCTCCCTCAGGATGAGTAGTTTTACCTACATACTTATACATGCCCAACTTCCGTCAAGCACTTTAGTTAGCTGTGGTGTCATGTTTGGATACCAGTGTTTTATATTTATACATAGAGAATTTTCTAATATAGCCTATTATATATATATATATGCATACACATACGTATCCAGATGCAGCCATTCTTCCTCTCCCAGACAGCTCTTTCACACGGGGAATGGGATCTGTGCCTCGCAAAGCCAGAGCTCCAGGGGATGGTGGGGAAGGAGGCACACTTCTCGACCACCCCGAGCCTGGGCTTTTCCAGAGAAAGGCTTTGTGCAGTTGGCTTTTTTTTTTTTTCCTTTCTTTTTCCCTTGTGCCTCCCCCGCTCCTCCCCCTGGCCCCAGATCTCTGCACCAAAGCTGTTGCAGGCAATGTTGGAAAAGAACTGCATTTGAAAGAAAAAAAATGGCTCTCGTGGTCTTGCTTTGGGCCAGCTTGAGGGGCCTCATGTCAGTCAACGTGACTGCTTGGGTCAGTGCCCATGCTGCTGTTCGCCAAGGACAGAGCCAGTCCCTGTCTGAACTGGAGTCCAGTTTTAGCAGTGGAGGGAGCGGGGGAGGGGGTGCAGAGGAGGACCCGGCATGAGGGTCGGGCAGGGCCTAGTCAAAGTCCAGCTGTCCCAGGTCAGCTGCCTCCTCAGCCCCTCCCCAGACCCTTGCCACCTGGGGATGTTGTGTCAACAGTGTCTAGGCTGTGTGTGTGGTAACAAGACAGCTGGCTTGGGTTAGACACCTCACCTGGGGAGGAGAGGCCCCGAACTCAGCCCTGCTGTGAGCGCCTCTCCCTTTCCTAAGGCTGCCTGGGAACCCTGGCCCCTTCAGTCTTCCCTTCTTGGGATTCCTCTGAGTCTTTCCACCCAATGACCTTTAACCTGACAGCAAGGAGAGGCCGGGACAGTCTTATCACTGATTTACTTTGAGGATTTTTCCTGTAAATACCTTCAGCTGCTGTTCTTTGCGCAGCCAGGCGTGGCCTCCCCACCGTCCCAGGGCTCAGTCCCCATCCTGTCTTGTGTCTGTGGTTCCCGTTCTCCAGCCTCTACTCTCCTTCCATCTCCTGGTGGCGCTCCCAGGGTGGACCATCTTTTTTTTTCCCTGGGTATTCTCTGTCACCCTTGATTATCTGTGTCTCCCCCATTCTCTGCTCAGAGCCAGGGACGGGAGGGAAGCTGGAATCTTGTGGTGGAGAAGGAGGGGGAGGAGGAGGCTTTTTCCCCAGCTCCCTGGCGCCTCCTTTCCTAACCAAAAACACTGAGGTTTGGAGGTGAGATTTAAAGGACCAGCAGCTGCAGTGCTTCTTACTGTTTGAGTCACACTGCCGCTGTTTCCCAGGGATCTCAACTGCTCAGTGCCTGGGCGCAGGACCTCCCTGCAGTCCCCCCTCCACGCTTCTCAGTCACTCTGTCTGACATGGACCCCCACCAGCTCACTGGCCAGGGCAGGATGACCAGTCAGAGAAGTTACAACGGGTCAGCGTCCAACTCCAGGGCAGAAAAATCAAGAGTTCGCAGGGCGTAGGCCGAGGCCGGGACCGCAGCTGCCTCTCGGTGTGGAACAGCCTGGTGCTGCCTCCACCCGGCGTCCTCTCTCCAGGCAGGCAGCAAAGATGGAAGAATCCCTGGCCTCAGGAAATGTCTAAATGACTGGGCTGTGCTCCCCCGCCCCGTCGCCCAGGGCCTCCCTGCAGGCCCTGCCTGGTGGTTACAAATCTGGACCCACACCATGGGGCTGGAAGGACTCACCCAGACTGCCACCAGGCTTCTGACCAAGTGCTCATGTCCCCCTGGCCAATGCTGTGACAGTGCTCTGCAGGCAACAGTCCTCTGGCTTGATCCCAGCCTTCAGCAGGTCACTGGCGGCTGCCTCTGCGGGTGAGGAAGCAGGAGCCAGTGCCCAGGACCTCTGTCAAGCTCTCCGATGGAGGAAGGGGCTGGCGCTGTCCCTGCAGACCCCTCCAGAGGAGTGAGAACCTGGAGGGAGGAGAGAGGGGCACACGGGAAGAGCCTGGCCCTAGTGCCCCAGCTTCCTTCCTGGGGGCTCCCCTTTGGTAACAAGAGTCTTCCATAGGCACTTAGAATGTGGAGAGCCCATCCCACTGCTGCCCTGCACCTGGCAGTGGGATGCACAGGTGGACCTCCTCAGGTGTTCTCACCCAACAGAGCTGAAGTTCTGTTACTTCCTGTCCCGGGGGAGCAACACGAGTTACCAGGGCAACAGGCTCAAATCAATCTTGTCTGGGTAGAGCCAAGGGCAATGTTGTTGCCAGGGCAACTGATTAAGTCAGTCGTTTGGCTCCAGGCTTTTCCTGGTACCCAGCAGGCTAAATCACCTGGCATTGATTACCAACCCACTCGACCAGGTTTGCTTGTCCAGGGCCCAGGTGCTCCAATCCCTGCTGCTTCCTGCTTTATCTTTACCCAGCACTTAGGGGTTCAATGACACAAGGCCGTCTGGAGCTGGTCTCTGTGACAGCGGCTGTGATTTCGCAAGGACTGGGGTGCTCCAAGGTGGACTGGTTGGTGGGGAGCGGGAAGGAGCAGATGTGAAGAGACCCTCCTGTGCGTAGCTTCAAATCAAACCTGGGGAGTAAGGCTCCAGGCAGGAGCACAGCAGGTACGTGGCCCCCATGGGTGCCCTGCTCCTCAAGGCAGCACCAAAACTAGGAAGGGGAAAGGCCTGCAGATGTCTTTTGTGTCCCTGCCACTTCTCCATGGCGCATATGTTGAGGCCACACTGGAGGCTATGACCTTGAATATACTTCTGGTGTCCACTTCAGGATCTCTCACATACCTGCCTCTCCCTGGCCAACACCCATCAACGGTGGAGGCTGCCGCTGGCCCACGTGCACCACCTGAGCTGCCGCCACCTCTCTGGCACCTTGGAGAGGCTTTGGCTGACCGGGGTGGGGGTGGGCGGGCACCTGGAGCAGAACCTGGGCGCTGCTGCCTGCTGGCCAGATGCCCATCCTCATGATGCCAGGTGGTGCCCTGCATCACACTTTCAGCATGACCCTTAAAGGGCGTTCAAGAATCTGAGCCTTCCTGCACACCGCACGCACTGTTGGCTTTTCCAGTATTCCAGCTCATAGACCAACCCCTTCCTCCCACGCCTGGGAAGTGGAGGAGCCGGGGTGGGAAGCCCAGCCCTTCCTACTCAGGCTTTCCTGGCCCTTGGACTAGCCGGAGAAAAAGAACCAAGTGGCCTTGCCTCAGTACTCCTGGTACAGCTCCTAACTCACCTGAAGGCGCTCCTCCCCAAATACCATCTTTAATAGGGGCCACAGCTGCCCTCTCCCAAATCCTCAGATCCTCCACTGTAGGTGTCCTACTTGCCGTGACAGTGAAATCATAAGGTCCTCTAAGGCCCCCACCCATGTGTCAACTACCGGTTTGTCTCACAGAGTGTGCACTGACCGGCGCCATCGCCCCCAACGTGAGTCAGTGGTCCTTGGAAGGATCAGAAGTGGGGTGTAAAAACGTCTGAATCCCAACCCCATTTCAAGCCTCCCGGGATGCAAGGGGCAAAGGGTACCTCCGCCAGTGCAGAGAGTCTGCACTTCTGTGATCAGAGCCTTCAGCTGGCCTAGGCAGCGTTATTTTTGAACAGATGTGGTGAGAAGGGGCTGAGGGCAATGGTGCAGCAAGAGGGCAGTGCCCCTGAGAGAGAGTCTCTTCCTCTACTGGCTCTCCTTCAGTGCCACTTGACTGGAACCCTGGTGGGTATGGTCTGTGCACAGGGACCGATCCAGAAGTTAACTTACCCCAAGACACCTCCTATGGCCCCAACCCCGCAGAGAAACTGAACCTCCATCTCCTCCAAGATCAGCATAGGCCAGTGCTCCGTAGCCCTGGCTCCTGGGATTACTTGGGAAGGCAGAGAACAGAGCCACTCCTGGGTGGGAAGAGGAGACACCATTCCGAGTGGGGAGTGGCAGAGGCCGGAAGGGGGTGCCACTGTAAGGGTGGCCCGGCTCAGTGGCCCGCTCACCTCTAGGACTGCAGACGCCACCAGCGCGGTCACCACAGACGTGGCTCCACGCACACTCGCCTCACCTCGCCGCTTTCTCGGCCGGCCGGCAGCTCAGACCAGTAGATACGCCACCCCACCCCCGCCCCTGCAAAAGCCCAGTCCCAGGACACGGGATGGGGTGAGGTGGAGGCCGCCTCTCCTGGATTTCCCCACTCACACTCCACTCCCACCGCCCGGCGTCCAGCTCCGGGGCGCGCAAGGGTTAACCTCGCAGGGGTGGGGACTTCGGCTCGATCCGCGCTGGGAGGGAGGGGAGAGGACAGGAGAGGAGGCGACGGGAGGCGCAGGGGTCAAGCCTCAGAGTCTGTCGGAGGCTCGGGTGTCTCAGGCCACCGGGCAGCCACACGGTGCGGACCCCCTGCCCCAAACTTCAAGTCGGGAGTCGGGGGAAAGACGCTGGGCATCAAGACGGGTGGTCGCCTGTCAGGATGCCGCCCCCTTCTCCGGGGGCCGCTGCGTCTACCCCACCTCCGCCGTCCCAGCCCCTGCTCCGGACACTTTACTGCTTTGGGTCCGGGATGAAGCCCGGAGGCCCCACGACGACCCCGGAGTTCGAGTCGGCCGACATGGCCCTGGGTCCGCCGCGGCCCTGGGCCTGCCCGGCTGATGTGCGGCTCTGCGGCCACCTGCGGAAGCAGAAGTCCCAGCGCCGCCGCTTCTTTGTGCTCCGCGCCTACCCGCAGCGCCTCGAGTGTTACGAGAGCGAGAAGAAGTTCCGCGCCGGCCGAGCGCCGCCCAAGTTCAGCGTGAGCCTGGAGGGCGCGTGCACCATCAGTAAGCGCGTGGACGCGCGTCAGCGACACCTGATCGTCCTGTACACGCGCGACCGCAGCCTGGGCGTGGCGGCGGCCAGCGAGGCGGAGCAGCAGGCGTGGTACAGCGCCCTGCTCCAGGCGCGCGCCGCCGCCGCCGCCGGTGAGGCCCGAGCCGGGAGGGGGTGGGGGTGGGGGTGGGGGAGGTGGATGATCGTGAATTTGGTTTATCCATAGTCTGTCCCTTCCCCAGGTCTCCGAAATCAAGACCAAACGTGAAGGGTTTACACGTTTTCAGTTCCCGGGCCACAGTGAATCCAGCCTGCCGGCCCGGGATCCCCTATCACCAGACCATTGTCTCTCCAGGTCCCGACTCCCACGAGGACGCTGGGGCCTGGATCCTCGCTCCGTTTCAGGACGTCTGGCCCGTGACGCTGCGGCCCAAGGGGCTGGGGCGGGCACGAGGCCTGGGCAGCGGCGACTACTGCCTGTGCCTGGGTTCCGGGGTACTGAGCCTGCTGCGGAAGCCCGGGGGCAGAAGCTCCAGGGCCTCCCGGCCATCTCCGCCGCCGGCCCTGCGCTTGTCCCTGCTCAGCGTGCGCCGCTGTGGCCATGCCGACGCTTTCTTCTTCCTGGAGCTTGGCCGCTCGGCACCCACGGGTCCCGGGGAGCTGTGGCTGCAGGCGCCCGACACCGTCGTGGCCCAAAGCATTCACGAGACTGTCCTGACCGCCATGAAACGAATCGGGGACAGTGGTGCTGCTGGCAGGGCTGAGCCACTGCCAAGAAAGCCCCCGAGAAGTGCCTCCACACCCTCTGTCCCTCGATCTTATGAGACCCCAGCCTCTGCGGCCCAATCAAGCGGCCTGTACCGTCTGGGACGCCTGAGTGAGAGAAGCGAGCAAGCAACCCTCAAGACCCTGGCCAGGCCGGGGGCAGCAGCCTCACACCCCGAGGGGCTGGAGCTGGGCGGGGTCTACATAACCAAGGGAGCCAGGAGTGACTACGAGCCCATGGGGGGTGGCCAAACCAGTGGCTACGTGGTGATGGCAACCCCGGACCTTCCTGCCTCAGCCAAAGCCACTTCCCACCAGCTGCTCCAGGATGGAGGGGTCACTGAATATGTGTCCATGAGCCTCTGTGCACCACGGTCCTTTTCCTCGAGCTTCTTGCCTCTTTCCTACAGGCCTGGGGCTGGGGAGCCTGGACCCGGGCTCCAAGGCCCTCATCTAGGCGTGGGAGACGACTGGGGACCCGCAGGGGCTCAGCGCTGCTTGCAGCCGCCGTCAGAGTTAGCCGGGGAGTACGTGTGCATTGTGTACGCGGCCGCCGACTACATAGGAATGGGCACTGACATCCCCGAGCCCCCTGACAGCGGCCTCAACTATGTAGACCTGGACCTGGTCCCTCCCCTGGAGGTGCGAGGCGACGCCCCCGGGGCCAGGCACCGCCCACACAGCTACGCACACATCGAGTTCCAGAACCTCGGGGAGGCCCCGGTGAGGAGACCCCCGTGGCCCCTGGGTATAGGTGATGGATGGAGAGACAGACGGGAATGGAGAAAGAAAAAAGGGCAAAGTTAAGAATGCCTTCCTGCCCACCCTGCTAAACCCCACAATCCCCTTCCGCCCGATGGAGAGGCTCTACAGCCCAGATGTCCCCTAGGACGTGTGACCAGCAGAAGCGCTGAGCTGCCCCTTAGGACGGGCTGCCTAAGGGCTCCGCCCCTTCCAACTGTGGCGCCTGTGAAGTCTTCGGGAGGAGGTTCCCCAAGAAGTTGGATTCTTTTAAGGGAGAAAATTCTAGAACTCTTCCCCCCTTAAAACAAAACCCCTACAAATTTCTGGACCTTCTCAGCCAAAGCCCTGACCCTCTGTTTCCCCACAGAGTTCCTGCAGCATCGCTCCAGAGTCTCAAGTCAGCCTTGGCCCCACACCCTGCCTCCAATGACGACCACGAAGACAGAGATCTCCCCCTCCCCCCCCACACACACCTGCTGTGTTTGCCTGGTGTCGGCTGAACTCCTGGGACCCCAGAGCAAGAAGGATGAGAGCAACAGGTATCTTACACTAGGTGCCTTCCCAAAGTGATGACACACCCTACCCCCTACTTTGCCTCTCCCAACACCAGCTATGTGCTCACACAATTCTCCTTCTCTCGGGCCTGGCAGAACTGATGGAGTCCTTGCTTCTAATATACTTAATCTAGTCTAGGGGTCTATACTGTGCACCCCACCCCCATTAAAGTTTCCCTGCTGGGTGAGCCTGGAAAAGTCTAGGTCCATGGATTCCCCTGCCTGACTGTAAGGGAAATGAGTAACAAGAATCTGAGGGGAGAGCAATCAAAGCCGTGGTGGAAGAAGAGACCCTATCCCTGCCTCCTCGCCCCACTCTGCTATCTGCCACAAGGAGCCTGTTTGCAAACCAACACTGTTTATTGTCAACAGAACCTGCCTGGGGAAGTAAGGGGCCCACTCTCCCCCAGAGGGGCTATGGACCTTGGCTGTCTGGGGCCCGTGGGAGAGATGGGTCCATGCAGTGAGAACAGCTCTGGCCACCACTGGCACCTGGGTGGTCAGAGGCAGGGTCTGGGGGGCCAGCAGGGGGCATGGGAGCCCCCGGGGAGCTGGGTCTTGGCTCCCCCTGGCTCATCTGCAGGAGGCCAGTGAGGGCGATCAGCTCAGGCCCACTGAGCCAGGCGGTGGAGCAGCCAGAGGATGGAGCGGGGAGGACCCTGGGGGACATGACTGGGGGTGGGAGCAGCAGCTTCAGAGAGCCCATCACCTGAGGAGAAAGGAGAGGCAAGGGTCTCCCCCCGAGCCCTGCGTGAAGGCTGGGGTGAGGCCAGGGCACGAAGAGCGCTCACCTGCTGACGGGCCTGAGACAGGTACAGGGGAACACGCTGCCCACAGGGCAGATGGTCAGAAAGAAAGACGTCTTCACAGCACGTCACCGGGAACCCTGGGGAGGAGAAGCTGCTAGGGTGGCCAGCGCTGCACTGGTTCTCCGCGGAGCCTGAGGGAACCAAGGGCCATACCTGCATCCCTGGGCACCTGCTCTCCACTCTGACGTCCTGCTAGACTGGGCCTGAGGCCTCTGCCTGAGGCTGCCTCGTACACAGGGCAGAATGAGGGATGGCGCAAGGTCCGGCCTGAGAAGGAGGTGCCTGACTCACAGCTGAGCCCCTGTGGAGGGATGGGAAAGATTCCTGGAGCTTCAGCCCCCTCCCAAGGCATCCCTGCCCCACCCGAGGCTGGTGCCACAGGTACCCCCAACTCACCCACACCAGCTGAGGTCCCGGTTTAGCTTCACAGTTGGGGTCCTGTGGCGCCAGCAGGGTCATCCTTGACGGGGCCACCTCCCAGGTCATCTGGGGGGGTAGGGGAACTGGGCAGGGGGAGGACTGGAGATTAAAATCGGCTCAGGAGTCGGTAAAAGGGTCTTGGGGGTAAAGATATCAGGACCCTGTACCTACCTGGGGTTCCCGGTGACCGCTCGGCAGCCAGGCCTGGGGGCGGCCGAGGCAGCTGCTGCTCTTTCCGGGTCCAGGAAGGCCTTCGGAACCAGGGCTGAGGACTGGGAAGGGGCGGTACTGAGATGCTTCGGTCACAGCCTCCCGCAATCACCTCCCTGCTCCAAGTCTGAATACTTCCAAGGCCGGGCCAAGGGTGCCCGGTGCGGGGAGACTGATCATACCCTTTCTTCACTACTAGGGACAACTGAGATCTCACACTGTGGGCCCCCGCGGGTTTTGCCCAAATGCCGCTGGCAGCGCCCCTCACCTGTCCTGTGGGGTTGTTCTTGGCTCCCGCAGGGCTTCCTCTCCAGAGTCCCAGGCCTGGCCGGGGTCGCTGCCCGCCGAGGGGCCTTGTTCCTCGGGCGCCTGCTCCTCGCCCGCGCCCCACCGCCGGGGGGTCCAGGGCAACATGCCGCGTCCACGGAGAGGGCAGGTCAGGGCCCCGCGCCGCCCGCCTGGCACCTCCCGGCTCCCACTCGGGCGCAACCTCCCTCAGCGGCCCGCGCTGCCCTGCGCGCCCAGCTTGCGGCCCACCTCGCAAGGCTTCGCGGCGCAGGCGTCCAGCGCGTTTCCGGGCCACGTGGCGCACGGTCCCGCCGGGAGCCCGCGAGCGCCCCCTGGCGGCGCGGACGGCGGGGGCGCACGGAAGGGTGAAAACGGCCAGAGGGAACTGCGGCGCCCGCACGTGTGAGGCTACACCGTCCCCGGCACGCACCGCTCTCGTTCGCAGGCACACACACACACAGCTAAGGGGCAACCTAGAGGGCTTCCGGCTTCCGTTTATTGCACGTGACACGACACCCAGCCCCCAGTCTTCCATCCCAGACCCTCGACCACGCCCAGAGGCGGCCTCGCGCCTTGCTGGGCCAGCCTGCTTCCAAGCTCCCGGGCAGACAGGTGCCCGAGGCACAGGGCCAGGCCCGAGGCCGCCCTCACCAGTCCTCACTAGAGAGCAGAGCCCAGGTGTGGCTGTCTTCTCTGTTCCTGGGGTTCCCGCCGGGTCGGGCCCCTGCACCCCGACCTCAACCCCTAAGGCCGTTCCAGCAGTGCATGGATGACAGCAGCGATGTAGGGGAGGCCCCTTCCCGGGGCCCCCTCCTCTTCCAGGATGTGGTGGGGCTGGCACAGGGACTCCTACAGGGAGGGGCCCAGGTTAAGTTCCCCTTGTCACCTCCTCCTCTCAGCTGTAGGGTGGGAGACACCCTAAAGGAGCCTGGGCAAAGGAAGCTAACAGAATGTAGCAGGCAAGGGTCAAGGGCACCCTGGACATGGCTTGGGGACAAATGAGATGCAAGGAAGCTGCCAGAGGATAACAGAAGGGAGATGACACAGGGGGCCAAGGCTCAGAGGGAAGGACAGACCTGCCATTTCCAGAGGGAAATGCTGGAGTAGGCAAGCTGGCACATAGAGCCCAGGAGACACGGCCAGGGATGGGCCCCCGTCACAGCAGGAGCAGACGCAAACACGCAAACACACACACACACACAGGCAGCCACAGTCTGTACAATTTATACAAGAGACAGAGACCCAGGCTGGGCCCCTGCATCCCCTACAAATATAGAGTTCTCTCTACAAAATATAGATAATTTAGCCCCCTATAGCAGCTGGGGGGGGGGGATGGTGCAAGGAGGAAGGTTAAGACCCACCCTCTAGGGAAGCAGAGGGCAGGGCAGGGAGAGGACTTAAAAGGCACCATCAGCACTGAATAGGGAGGGGCTACAGGAGGGTGGCCAGAGGCTGGGGGCCCAGGGTCTGGGGGCACCAGAGTGGGGCCTCTGAGGTCAGTGTTTATGAGGGGAGGGGGGTTCACTAGTGTCTTTGGTAGGGGCTGAAGGCACCACCGGCGGGGAAGGGGGTTTGCACAGGAGTCTTATAAATAGAAGTAGGGCAAGGGAGTAGGGGAAGGGGTGACTTCAGGTCCTAGGAACCCAGGAGCCGAGTGTAGATGACACAGAGCAGCAGCATGAGGACCACGTAGAAGAGGATGAAGCCTCCCAGACCAGAGGGGGGCCAGAGGGGCGGGGGGTACCTGCCCCCCGCCCGCTTCACAGCCTCCAGGGTGGTCCACAGCCCCTGGGCAGTGCCCTGGAGGAGATCCGAGGGCGAGCACAGGTCAGCCTGGGAAGGGAGAGTAGGACAGATGGACAAGGACAAAGGACAAAAGACGTCAGCAGCAGCAGCAGCAGCAGCAGCAGGACAATCCTTCCCACCCCTGCCCTCACGTGCCAGGGCCAGAGCCACGCCAGCATGCGGAGTGCGGTAAGGGAGGCATGCGTGCCAGGGCCAGAGCCACGCCAGCATGCGGAGTGCGGGAAGGGAGGCATGCGTGCCAGGGCCAGAGCCACGCCAGCATGCGGAGTGCGGTATGGAGGCATGCGTGCCAGGGCCAGAGCCACGCCAGCATGCGGAGTGCGGTATGGAGGCATGCGTGCCAGGGCCAGAGCCACGCCAGCATGCGGAGTGCGGGAAGGGAGGCATGCGTGCCAGGGCCAGAGCCACGCCAACATGCGGAGTGCGGGAAGGGAGGCATGCGTGCCAGGGCCAGAGCCACGTCAACATGCGGAGTGCAGGAAGGGAGGCATGCAGGGGAGACGTGCGGGACAGGGGCTGGCAGATGTGCTTCCTGTTGAGAAGCAGACACGCCCCGTGAATGGAACCCTGCCATCCACGCAGGGTGCCCCGCTGAGCCCAGGACACTGCACCCTTTATAGGAGAGACCAGCCCTGCGCCCCTGAGAACACACCCCCATACCTCAGGCACCCCCATTTTTCGACAAGCTTCTAAGAAACTCTCCACATTCTTCCGAGACTTGAGGGCACTGAGTTTTGGCTGGGGGTGGGTAAGAAAGGAAAAAGAGAGTAAGGGGAAGGCCCCAGGAGGCCCCGTCCCAACCCCTATTTCCTGCCTGGGCCCCAACTGACCACAGCAGGTGAGGGCACATGAATGAAGGGCACGGAGCGGGGCCGCAGCTGGTTGGCCAGCTGACAGAGGATGACCCCATTGGCTAGAGCCTCTGCCAGGTCCTCGGGTAGGGGCCGCTGCAGCTGGGACTCAAGCACCTGGGAGGCAGGGGAAGGAGGGGTAGAGGTCAGGGTCAGCAGGGAATGCCCTCCTGCCCCTTCCGTCTCAGGGGAGGTACCAGGGTAGGCAAAAAGGCTGTTGAGGGAAGCCGGGAACCTCCAGGCACCACGCGGAGCCCAGGCTCCACCCACGCGGATCCCACCTCTCATACCTGGCGCAGCTGAGCCATCACCTCCTTTTCGTCCAAAAGCTGGGGGGATCGCCGAGGTCTCAAGACAGAGTCTGGTGAGGAAGGGCCTGGAGAGAGAGGAGGGTGTGGGGCCGCCTCCACTACGCACCATCGACTTTGCAGCCCGGTCGCAGGGTCTGGCACCCACATCACCTGCCTCTGCGCTTGTGGGATTTTCAACACAATGGGACAACTGACCAGAGAACTCCCAGGCCAGAAGGGACGGCCCTAGCGCCGGGGTTAGTGCTGGATTAGCACCGGGTTGGTACTGGGTAGGAGGGAAGACCCACCTGAGCTGCTCTGAGAGGAAGAACGGAAGAGGAAGCTGTTTGGTCTCTGAATGGAGCTGAGCGGCCGGGGAGCAGGTGCGGTCGCTGGGGGCCGGAGCCAGGGGGCAGGAGAAGCATCCCCTCAGTGTCCTACTCCTCCCTCAGGCCACCAGGTCTCAATCCCCCCTCACCTACACAGGCCCGCACCCTCCTCCCAGTGCCGCCGTCCCACCTGGTCCTGCTGTAGGAAGTGGCTCCTGGGAGGTGGAGGCGGGGGCGGGAGCACCCTGCCCCCCCGAAGCTCCCAGCTGGGTGGCATTGGACTTGGGCGTGCCGCTGAGGAGAGACAGAAGGGGAATCGAAGGGAGGCTCAGGGGAAGGGCGTGTAAGGCGAGGACGGAGGGAGGCGGGGTCCAGGAGGACACATACTTGTAGGTGGCCTGAGCTGACGAGGCGGCAGCAACCCCGCCAGGAGCCCTGACCCCCAGCTTCGGAAAACTAGAAAATGAAGGTGTGGGGTCAGCAGTGCCAGGCGGGGCTCCGCCAACCCCGAGAGGCAGGGAAGCTCAGGAGGCCTCACCGCCAGGGCAGCTGCTCCCACGCCCACACCTGTCCTTCCTTGGGGAACCCCACACTCCACTCTGCTGCTGCTGCCGCCGCTCGCGCTCCTGCCACAGCTGCAAGGTGTCTGGGCGCCGCCTCTCCTCCCCTGCCGGCTCCTCCCGCCTGCGGGGCAGAGGCAGCATGAGAGGTGGAGCGGGGCCGGAGGAGAGGACAGGAGGGAGGGCGATGCAGTAAAGGGAGGAGGCGCCGCCTCAGGTGGCTCCGGGTACCTGCTGCTTGGTGCCCTCTCCCCATCCCCTGTCACAGGGCTCGATTCTGGTGGCCGCTGCTCCTGAAGAAAGAACAGCAGAGGGGCTGAGGGGGTTCCCCGAGCCTACACTGGCTCCCCTCCTCCAGCTCTCTCATGGTGGATGGACAGGTGGACGCGGGCTCCCCTCACCTCGCCAGCACCTCGCTCTTCGTCCTCCCCAGGGACGTGGCTGTCGATGAAGTCAACCTGCTCAGGGTCTCCGTCAGCTGGAGAGAGCAGTGCGCATCAGCGAGCCGATGCGGGCGTTAGGCCCTCGTCTCTGCCCCGCCCCCTGGCCCCTAGCCCGTGACCCCACTACACACCAGAGCCATCCTCCCGCCGCTCCCTGGGTCCCCGAGGCTCCCGGGCCAGCTCTGAGATCCGGAACGACAACTCGGAAAATTCATCAGTTGACTGTAAATGCAGAAATGCAGGGGCAGGGGACAGCCTCTCCGGAGTCCCGGGGCCCGTGGGGTTCGGGCCCAGGCTCTGCTGCTGAGCCAGCCCTTCCCCGCGAGATTCTTGGGCGAGCGAAGGAAGAGGGCTCCAGGCATCACCAGTCACTCTGAGCTTCAGAGGTAGAAGGCGAAGGGTCCCGGCTCAGAGGTTCTCCCCTGGGGCTGAGATCCCCCACGATCCTTGGAAAGGAGGCCCTTACCTCATTTCCAGACCACCTCTTGCTGCCACTGTCAACGCTGTGGAAGCCTGAGTCCAGCCCTCCGTCATACCGACGTCCCGGAAACAAGTCCTCAGCGGGGCTGGGGCCAGCCAGGGAGAGCTGGTCAGCTCCATTCTGGGCAGCAACCCCGTCATCCGCCCTCCGGAAACCATGGGGTCCCTGGTGCTAGGAAGGGGTTTAAGTATCCAGGGGCTTCCTTCCTTCCCACTTGGAACTTACCAGGGGCTGAAACTCGGGGGGCGGGAAGGGGCCAGGTCCCCCAGTGCAGACCCCCCGCGCCGCCCAGCCTCTGTTGACAAATACTTGAAGATGTGAAGTTTCCCCTTCAGGCAGATCTAGATGTGGAGGCGCATGGGGGGGTAGTTAGGGGAAGAGAGGGGGGCCTCCCAGATCCTGCCTGGCTACCGAAGGGACCTGTGCCCCCAACTCCTGCCCATTCTCGGGCCGTCCTCACCTGGGCAGGCGGGCTTTGCAGGGGGTTGCTGTCCAGCAAAATGACCTGCAGGTGCCTGAGGCGGCAGAAGGAGACCGGGATGCGGGAGACACGGTTACAGGAGAAATCCAGGCGGACAAGAGGAAGGTCTCCCAGCTCTGGCGGTGGGTGAGGGAAGAGTTAGAAGCATGCCCCGGGGCGGGGCCTTGTGCTCACTTCCTCTGCCCCCTGCTCTGGCTAGTGGGTCACCCCTGGGGCCGCCGCGCCTCCGCCCTGGTTGGCTGAGGGCACTCCCCAGGACCCACCTCCCTGCTCCTCTTCCCGCTCAGACCAACTTCGGCTGCTGCCCACCCCACGTGCTTCCCTCGCCTTGTCCTCCCCTCGCCTTGTCCTCCCACCCCACCGCCACTTCCTCCTTCTCAAGTGTCCGTCACAGGGCCCAAACCAAGCTGTGCCACCGCGTTGCTCAAAAGCCTTCCAGGATCTGCAGGCGGGGCTTCTGCGGGTGAGCGGGCTGCACCGTGCACAAAGGCACAGGGAGAGGGGCTGCTGCGACCGTACAGCCTCCACTAGCCAAGCCCTGGCCCACCCGCAGGAGAGGGTACCCTTCTCCACTTCTCAGAAAGGCACAGCTGGATTAGTGGTGCCCCGAGACACATAAGAATAAAAATCACTGCTCTGAAAAATTTCACGCCAAGCTGGCAGGTAATCCCCGTGTCAGTGTGACGTGCTAGCTCGGAAGTGTTTTCTGCCGCTATCGCGGTTCGTCCGCTACACTGCATCATCACTGTGTCCCAGAACATGGGCATCAGCAAGAACGGGGACCTGCCCTGGCCCTCGCTCAGGAACGAATACAAGTATTTCCAAAGAATGACCACAACCTCTTCAGTAGAAGGGAAACAGAATTCGGTGATTATGGGTAGGAAAACCTGGTTCTCCATTCCAGAGAATTGACCTTTAAAGGACAGAATTAATATAGTTCTCAGTAGAGAACTCACGGAACCTCCACAGGGAGCTCATTTTCTTGCCAGAGGTCTGGATGATGCCTTAAAACTTACTGAGCGACCAGAATTAACAAATAAAGTGGACATGGTCCGGATAGTGGGAGGCAGTTCTGTTTATAAGGAAGCCACGAACAAGCCAGGCCATCTTACAGTATTTGTGACAAGGACCGTGCAGGAATTTGAAAGTGACACATTTTTTCCAGAAATTGATTTGGAAAAATATAAACTTATCTCAGAATATCCAGATGTTCCTTCTGATGTCCAGGAGGAGAAAGGCATTAAGTACAACTTTGAAGTATATGAAAAGAACAATTAATGTGAAAGTGTTTTCTGATCTATTTCAAGCCTCCTCCTCCCCCCGAAAAAATTATGTTTTTTTTGTTGTAGAGACTTTTGTTGACTTTAGATCTGTGGATAATTATTTCTAAGCAAAGTACTTTTATTCCCCATTAATCTTAACTAGACTGTATCAGATACCATCTGTGAAACATTTCTTGCTGTAACTTCCTGAATGTCCACCAAGAGTCGAGAATAGGTGAGCAGCACCTGCCTGGGGCAGAACGTCTACCAAGACAGCCCGAAGTGGGAGAGCGCCCCGGCAGCGTGAGCTGAAACCAGAGCCCACAGAGCTAGGAGCTAGGCAGATGGGTGCAAGGTCAGAAATGGATTATAAACAGAAGAGCTAGCATTCAGTTATTAGAATCAGATCAAAAGAGGGACTGTGAATTACTTTATATCACACTTCTGAAAAAAATTCTCTTCACTCAGACCAGGAGTCAGTAAGTTGAAAAATCCAGGATATTCCACAGGGATAGTAAAGAGGCAGGTACAAGACTACCTTTTTGGTGGTTAAAGGAGAAGGTCTGAGACCTTAAAAAACTTTGTTTCTGATCTTCAGTAAGATTGTATGGGATGTTACAATGATAGAACAAGAATTGGCTGCTCTTTACAAAAAAGAATAATCTAATATCAAGCATAATGGCTAAAATTAAAAATTCAAAGAGCTAATAAATTGAGAATGAATATTGCTAGAAACCAAAATTAGCAAGTTAGAAACTAAACTTCACAGAATTAAAAAATGAAAATTAAAACACGTTTTACCCAACACGTTAGCAAAGATTCAGATTAAGTATCCAAAAAAACAAACAAAAAGCATTTTCTGCCTTATAAATTGGTACAACCTTTTTAGAGTGTAAGTTAGCAACATCAATTAAAATTCAAAATATTCTGGGTTTGGACCCAGAACTTCCACTTCTAGAAATTAATCCTGAACAAAGAAATGGACCCAAGAGTATTTGTTGCAACTTTTTTTTTTCAAACTTGGAAACAGCCCAAATGTTGATTAATAAGAAATAACTAACCAATATGTCTATAAAATGTAACGTCTACAGCAGTTAAAAAGAATGAAGTACTGACAGGAAAATGCCAAAAATTGCTAAGTAAAAGAAAGAAATTGTGTATAATACTCAAAAATGTTTAATAAATGTTCATGTATGGGGAAAAAGAAAAAAAAAAAGAAAAAAATCACTGCTCTCTGGTCAAGCACCCCTCCCTGGTTAAAGAGTTCATGATCTGGCTCCACCCATGTCTCGCACCTTGCTGCCCACCCTCACACCACATCAGACAACCCCCTGTGTTCTGGGCCTCTCCACATGCTGTCTGCTCAGGTAGGAGAACCCCATTTTTCTGTCCACGCATCTTTCAAGGTTCAGCTCAAGGGTCATTTCTTCTATGACATCTTTCTAAACACTAGGTTGGAATTTATTGCTCCTTCCTCTGGGCCCCCAGGGCATTTTGCTGGGGTCTCTTTTACGGCCCAGAGAGAGCCGTGATCAAATGCTTATTTGTACCCCTACTGTCTCAGAAGGAAAGAAGGAGTCGGGGGGGGGGGGGGGAGCCTAGAGAAAATGGATGGCCACCTGACTCCCCTCTCTTGTTCTTCAAAACCATGGGTAGCATGGCCCCAGCCTTCCCACCTAGCCTTGGCTTGCCTTTCTAACCACGTCTGTGCTGGACCTCCGTGCTTTACACACAGGGTTGCTTCTGCCTGGGTTGCAGAAGGATGGAGAACTCTCCTTCAAAGGTCAGCTCCTGCTGCACCTCTGGGCTGACTGAGGCCTTCCCCAGGTCCCTGAGCAGAGCCACACGGCTCCCTCTAGCCCCTACTGCGCTAAGTTTCCAAGTTTCCTGTTCTAGCGCTTCCCTCTGCTTGTCTCTCCCCATTGAGCCATTAAATCTTAAGAGTTGGCCCCAGATCTGAGTGACATCACTCACATCTACCTGTTCCCCACCTAAAACACAGGAAACACACACACACAACAATGCTGGCTGAATAAAGGAAGGTGTGCCTGCTTTGCAGCAAGGGCTATCAAGTGTCGGGTGCATCACAATTAGCCCATTAAAATGGGGTTGCCTGAGCTCCAGCTCACTGGCTCAGAATCTCTGGGGAGGCAGCACAGGACCTCACCTGACTCAGGCTTTGAGAGCTTCGTGGGCGCTAAATGGTGACACTGGGTGACCTTGAGGGCTCCTCTTGACTGTGAAATTCTACAGGGTGCCGATGCACTCACGACTCCCCTTCCTGTACCCTTCCCCAGATTTGTCAAGCACGGCTAATAACCCATGCTTTGCCAGCCTCAGAGGGTTGCTGGTCAAGAGCAAAGAAAATTTACAGCATGTCTCATGCATTGCAAAACCCTGGGCAACTAAGGCATTATTTTTCCTTGAAGATTCCTTGTCTGTGACTCC
The DNA here is from genome assembly GCF_963924675.1 of Phocoena phocoena. Lineage (NCBI taxonomy): Eukaryota > Metazoa > Chordata > Mammalia > Artiodactyla > Phocoenidae > Phocoena > Phocoena phocoena. The sequence goes on from NC_089233.1 coordinate 6,946,445, forward strand.
TCCAAGGTAGATACACAGACACAGACACACACACAGACACACACCCCTCCAGGGCTTCCTTTTCCTCACCATCAGGCAGGGCGCTGAGCTGGTTCCTGCGAACATTTAGATCCCGCAGGGAAGGGAGGCCACACAGCTCCGCTGGGAGAGATGGCAACTCATTGCTGCTCACATCCTAGAATGAGGAAAGAAGTAGGGAAGGAGCCACAGACCCCGAGCATCAGAAACTACCTCCTGGACCTGGCCGCCTGCTTTAGTCTCGGCTTTTCCCCTAGGGTGCATCCCTCCTTTTCCTGCGCTCCCCCGCCCCCCAGAGGTCCCTAGTGCCTGGCTCATCAGTCCCTCTTGTCACCCTGCTCCCCATCCTCACGAGCTGCCGCAGGCTTCCCAGGGCGCTGATGTCGGGAGGCAGGGCCCCCAGTTTGTTGTTGCTGACAATGAGTACTCGCAGGGGCAGCTGGCAGATGTAGGGCGGCAGCGATGACAGCTGGTTTCGGCTGTGGGAGGGAGGAGGGCAGTGGGCTCACCCTCCAGGCATGGCGCTGTCCTTTCAGGCTCACTGGGAGGGTCATTCAGGGTGCCGTTCACTGGTACTTGGGGCCGAGAAGGACCACCCCCTACCCTGCAGTGGCCCTGCCTCCCTACCTGAGGTTGAGGTAGGTGAGAGCTGTGAGATTCCCCAAGGCTGGGTTCAGGCATCTCAGACAATTGTGGTAGAGGCTCAGACCCTCCAGGGACACCAGCTGGCACGCTGCCTCTGGCACCTCGGGGAACCGGTTCCGGGACAGGTCTAGGGGAAGCAAGCGTCAGTGGAGAGCTTGCAAAGACCCAGCCCTGGACAGGAAGACCTTGAACTTCCCCAGAGCCAAGGAATCAGACCTATAAACCTGGACCCTCTGGAGCGAGAAGAAAGCCTTCCGTAACCTGGAGCCCATTCCAAGCGTAGTCAGAGCGGCAAAGGGAAGGCAAAGGCCTTGGGGTCTCTGGGCTGGAGAAGCCTAGACTTGGGGGAGGGGGGCGAGCCATGAACACCATCTTCAAACGCACAAATGCAGGGCTATCCTGTAAGGGTGGCTGGATTCTATAACTCTTGTGGTTTCTGTTGTTCTGTGATGCCTGGAGAGGTGGAAGGCAAAGGTCATAGGAGAAGGTTGGTGCTCCAAAGGAACTAGCAAGGTGATGGGCTGGGAGGTTCAAGGTAAGAATATGAACAACCCCTGGGGGACACGACCGAGAAAGCTCATCCCTCCTAGGTGCCCTGTCTCCCAACCTCTACCTATTTTCCACCAAGGGTTATTACAGCCTGGCTCTAGAGACCTGACACTGGCCACTGGTTTTTCACCAGTCCCTGGGATCAGCAAGCCAGGTCCAAGGGACTATGAAGTCACAGATTCCCAAGGACCCGGAGGGAAAGGCAAGTGGACCAAGCCGGAGGTGGGAGGTGGAGTCCCAGGCACACCTTCCTCAGAGCTGGCCTCCTTCCTGCCCTCTTCCACTCTCAAAGGCCTGCTTCTACTTCCTCTCTCGCTGACCCGGACTTCAGACCAGCTCCTTTGCCTCGAGTCTTGGGCACGGGCGAGGAGTGGAGAGGGTGGAAAGGACGGGAGGGTCTACTACCATCCTTTTATCTCAACCAGCGGCTTGCTAGACCAGTGCAAGGCGTCCAGTACGGGGTTCCTGCCAGTCTGGAGGCTCTCACTGCTTAGACTGCTACAAGCCCGGGTCTCTGCTCCCTCTGTCCAGCCTGTATTGGGAGGGGCCCAGGGCCTGCTGGGGAAGTCCCAGGGAACAGAGCTTGGGTGAGCTTCTTAGAGGGCCCTCTCCACGGAGGCGCAAGCAAAAGCCGAGAGGAGGGGAAGCGGGGCTATATCCCCCAAGGAAATGAGTCTTGTGACAGGAAATGAAGTAGAAATAACCTGTCAGGTTCTGTCTCTGGGCCCTGTATTTACCAGGGCGGACGACAGCCTGACGCCCCAGGAACCCTCTCTGCTCCCAGCCCTGGTGTGCACAGAAAAAAGACCTGTCACAGGAGAAGACAGTTCCAGAGAGGGTGGGAGGATGAGATGCAGCCCTCCCGCCCTCCCCCTCCACCTGCCCGCTTCCTCTGCATCCACAAATGCGTGTGTGCACGCGCATGTGGGTGAGGGGGGCGGAGGGCAAGCTGTGTTGGGGTGGGCCAGGGAGCGGGGGGCAAAAGCTCAGAGCGGGTGAGCGGAAGGGAGCGGGGCTGGAGGAGCGGTGCACGGGAGGCGCAGGATGCGGTCTGCGAGAGAACGAGCTGCACTTCTCTTTTGTGAGAGCAGCCCTTCCTCCCACCTCAGGATTCATCCTCCTATCGGGGCCCGGGGACCGAGTCCAAGGGACAGCAGGGACCTGCGCCACAGCACACGTGCAAGGAAAACGCTGGTTCAGAAAGAGCTGCGGAAGCAGGAGGAGAGGTTCCACAAGATTCAGTCAGCAGAGCTGAAGTTTTTAGTCCGTCAGGGTTGACGGGCAAGGAAGTGTGGAGAGCAGGGTATGGGCAACAGACTGGGTTCCTGTCACTTCCTCTTTCCACCCCAAGCTACAGGCACCCTGCCTGGGGAGAGGGGCCGGAGGAGAGAGTTCTGGACGAGAGAGACCCACCTGGCCTAGAACCTGGGCCCTGAAAGGACTGAGGATTCCTGCGTGGAGAGCAGGGTAGAGAGGGGTTCTCAGGAAGCTGGGATTGTCCCGCTTGCCCTGGAGGACGGGCTGCACCCTGAGCCGGAATGCTGGGGGAGGAGGCGGAGAGGGGGTGGGAGCTGGGAGGGGGCCCGGGAGGTCTCGGGAGTTTTCCCCAGGAGTCCACTCACACAGACAGAGCCCTAAGGAAGTAAAGAATAACATTTGGTCTTTGTCAAAAAACAAGCAAGGGGGAGGGGAAAGCGAACAGACGGCAAGTGTCACACAGCTGCTGAGGTCAGTCTGGAGCTGGGGGGTTAGGCGGCTCGGGGAGACTGAGAGAGACAGCAGTGGCTCCCGGCTGCCCTGAACTCACTCGCCGAAGAGTGGGCGAGTGAGTTTACCTAGCAACCCAAGACAAGGGGAGTGGTTTCAACTGGTTCTCTCCAGAACAGTCGAGGAAAGAGTGTGCGTCGGCGCCCACTAGAGTGTTTGCAGGTGAGCAGGCACCTGCTGGGGGGCAGTGCAGTCCCAGGGCACTGTCATCAGGCGGACACTCTCATCCAGCCCCAAGTCCCATCCTGGGCTCGGCTGGGGTGGGGCTTTGGGAATGCAGTCCTCCACCCCTCTTCCAATCCCCACCCCCCAGCTGCCAGCCTAAGGTCAGAGTTTGCCTCCTGAGCAGCTGAGGCCTGACTCACTTGTCACAGTGGAGTCCCTGCACCCTACCATCAACAGACACCAGGGTGGAGGGAGCATGATTAGAGGGATCCTATGGGTGGGGGACTAGGAAGGACAGTTGGACCGTCTCTAGCTTCCCAGCACTCCTAGCTGGGAGATAAGATTTCCTTCCTTTCAGCAGCTGCCTCAAGTCCCTCCCCCGTGGGGAAAGCAGAAACTGAGATGGGAATTCTAGGGTCTCTGTGAGATCACAGGCTCCACAGTGACCTCACACACGCAAGAAGGAGGAGGAGTCGCAGATAAAGGAGTCAGGGATAATAGGAGGAAGAGCTCGCGGAGAAAAGAGTTGGGGGAGGTGGGAGATTTGCTTTTTTCCCACAGGCTGGCTGGGGGAAGAATGGAGAGAGTCTATGGCCTTAGGGGGCGGGACTACAATCAAAGGAAACAGAAACTTGGGGCTGTCAGGGGCAAACGCATGGAAGCGGGGGCCTGGGGCTGCTCTTATCTTTGGTGGAACAGGGGAAAGAGTTGGAGACTAAGTGGAAAAAGAGAAAGGAGTCATGGGGGGGGGGGGCTCGTGAGGGCTGCTTTATGGAACGATCAGAACTGAGGTTGAAGAGATCACGCAAATGAGCCAAGCAGGTGAGGGCCAGGACCATTCTACAGGTGCGCAGATATGCAAATAAAGAGAAGCGGGGCGGGGTAGGGGGGCGCTCACGACGCTCAGCCAGAGATTCCTGAGCGTTCCGTGCAAACCAGAAAAGCGCTCATTGTCTAGTAGTTCTTAAGGTGGGGAGGGGGTGGTAGCAGACTTATGCAAATCAGCAGAATCTAGAACTCCGACGGCCAGGTGATGGGGCGGGCCAGACTCCCGGGCCCGGGAAGAAACAAGCGAGGGGCGGGGCTATGTAAATGAGGGTCCCGGCCGGGCTCGGAGCCGGGTGCACTCACCAGCCTGGGTGATGTCTGACAGGTCGTAGCTGCGGGCCGCGCCCCGGGGGAAGTGCTTCAAACGCCGGTTAGACAGGTTCAGGGTCCCGGTGGCCACGGCCTCCTCTAGAGCCCGCTCTGCACTGCGGCTCCCGGGCAGACCCGGAGACCCTGGAACGGAGGTCGTGGCCGCCGCCTCCTCACCCCCGGCGGCGAGTGAGGCCGCTACCGCCGCCGCCATCCGCTCCCGGCGGCTCCCGCTGCCTGACTGACGGGACCGGCCGTCCCTCCTTGCCCTCCCCCTCCTCGGAGCCGCCGTAGTCGCTTCCAGGGGGAGGAAGCGGGCTCAGGGACCCGACGGACCAATCGGGATCCCGAGACGCGTCGGAAGTGGCTAATCAGAACCTGCCGGCGGGGTGGAGACGCCGGCGCTGAAGAGAGGCGAGAGAAGGGAGGGGGACTAGAATAGAGTGCTCGCCAACGGCCTACTCTCCAGGCCGGCCCGCCCCGCGCAGCCGCACCCAATCACAAATCTTAGGAGTGGAGATGGAGCCAATCAGGTCCAATCAGGAGGCGGGGACGTCGGCCCTCCACTAGAAGGGATAGAGGCCGAGAAACGCGAACCCTGGTCCTCTTCCAACGAAAACCAATCGCAAGCCAGATACAGGCGAGTGACTGTAAAGAAGGCCAATTAGACCCTTCAGAGGGAACCTGGCCCGGCCTCTTCTCTGAGGGACTGCTCTACCTACCAATAGCATGGGCGAGAAGTCTGTCCCTTCGCTAAGGAGGAGATGGGTGAGCTAGAACTTTGAGGTTGAGGTAAAGAATGTGAGTGCGGCACGCTGGGCTGGCTGGAAGCAGTGCAGGGATTGCAGTAGTGTGTGCGAGCTAGACGTGTTAGGGAGCGAGCCAGCTTTGCGGGCGCCAGGGTGACCGTAGGGATGGGGGGAGCGGGAGGCAAGGTGATGCCTGAGGCTAGTGTACAGGGGGTCGTTGCAGCCGAAGGGACCTTGGATGCCATTCTGGCTGCGGAGACCGAAGCCCCGCGACAATCTCCGGAGTCCGGGCGGACCTGTGGCTTCCCAGGGGCTGGAAAGGCCCAGCTCAACGCCTCGAGGGAGGGTTAAGGGAGACCGGGAAGGCCTCGAAAATACCGCCCGGCCTACACCCCTGCCCAAAGGAGCGCGCCTGGGCAGGAATTGTGATGATCAGATCTGGGGGGTTAGTCTAGAAGGGACCACCCCACCTAGAAGAAGTCCTCCGTTTTACAAATGAGGAAACTGAGGCGGAGGGAAGTCGATGAGCTGTCAAGAGCAAACAGCAGGTTACTGACAGCTCACACTAGAAGCCAGGCTTCCCCCTGCATCAGCTTTTGCGGTGGACTTTTTTCTGTTCGTACCCTCTTCTTTGCCTCCCGAGGTGAAATGGAGTGGATCAACGGGACCCAGTTACAAGAGGAAGCTGCAGATACTTGCTCCGTCTGCTGAGAGATCTTAGCATCCTGTTAGGTGGCACAGGACCTAATATAATCCACTTCATTGGTTAATAGTTGCCAAGCCACAAATAGCTGAAGGTTCTTTCCCATAAGTCACATCTCACACGTTGACATTCCGAAACGTTTATGGAGTTATTAAAATTCCATCCTACGTGTCCCAAACGAGCTGTTTACTAGTCCCTCTGAATAAGGGAGTTTGATTGGATGGTTGACCATCTTTTAGCTAACACGGACAACAAATGAGTCTGTAATACTATATGCAGCTGAGGGTTGGTTGTCCAGGCCTGGATTCCTCAGTTCATGGGAGAGCCAGCTACCCCTTGGATGGATTGGTGTAGATCCTTTGCCCCTATGTGGACAGACACAGCCCCAACTCCTGCTGTTTCTCATCCATGTCATCCCTCTCCCCACCCCCCACCCCCCACCCCGCCCCCGCCGTAAGAGTAAGTTAATAGCTTAGACTTCGGGAGATAACCTAAGCTTTCAGAGTAAATCCATCCCTTTCTTCCACCTTAAGAGGTTGCCCTTCATACATACAGTCATGTTACTGTCCCAGGAAAGCAGTCTGCTTTTGGATGTGTTTTGCCTGAGTCTGTGCTCAGCTGTGCCCACTTTCATGTGATGCCTGCTTTCACGAGATAGATGGTCTAATTAGCAGGGTCACCTTGCCCCCTCACCTGTCAAACAGTTTATACCTTTTTTTTTTTTTTTTTTTTTGAGTTTATATCCTTGAGCTACAAATCCCCTGGAGGCTCTGGACTGCTGAGATGTGAAGAATTCACCAGTGTCTCTCTACACTTAGTGCTAAAAGGGTATCAAGTGGAAAAACCTCCTACTACTCCTTGAAAGTAAAGGCCTCGTCTACCAGTAGTTCACACTTTATTGCTCCTGTCCTGTGCATATCCCATGAGCCACTGGGTGGCTAGAACTGGGCTAGAACCAAGGAGCTAAGAGAGAAAATCCCGGGCAAGGTTGGGGGAAATAGGTCACAGTGGCTGGGTGGTGAGGTCACAGAGAGGTTTGTCTGACCCGGACTACATAGGGGAGGGGCCTAGGAGGCAAAGCGGCCCCAGAGGTTCCCCAAGCCCAGGCAGGGGGCATGGTGTGGGAAAGGCAGCAGGGACAAAGGCCAGGGAGCTGAGTACAAGAGGCCAAGGGGCCCAGAGATTTGAGGGCAGGAGCAGTGAGGGGGCAGTCAGGATGGTGAGGAGAAGCCAGAAACGAAAGCTGCAAAAAGTCACCGGGCTCTGCAGACCGGAGGAGGGGCTCAGGGTGAGGGGGCAGGGGGCGAAGCAAAGGCCGCAAGATGGCAGCCAGAGATCAGGGGAGGGGTTATGTGGAGAAGTTGGACAGGGAACAAGGCAGACAAGGAAGGGTAAACCCACAGACCTAGAGAGAAAGATGGGAGGATTTGACAGCCCAGAGCCCCCAAGGTAGTGGTTAATAAGTAGTTAACAGAAGGAAGAGGCATGACCCTCATGGAACCCCTGTGCACCCCCTTCTCCTTGGGTAGGTGAAGCGGAGCTGCCCTTCATGTGGCCCAGAGCCTGGGGGTGAAGAGAAGAAGGGGAGAGGAAACCCTGTATCTATTCAGTTGTTCCCCCCAGAGCTGGTGAGTCCTTGGGGGGGTGGGTTGGTGCTGAGAATAAAGGACTGGGGGCCGCTGAGGGGCCCGCATGACCCCTGCTTTCCCCCTCCTGCCCCCACAGGTGGAGCACATCATTTCATTCCTCCCAGTCAGAGATGTAGTCTCTCTAGGTCAGACCTGCCACTACTTCCACGAAGTGTGCGACTCTGAGGGCGTGTGGAGACGCATCTGTCACCGGCTCAGTCCTCGACTTCGAGAGCAGGGTTCTGGGGTCCAGCCCTGGAAGAGAGCTGCGATTCTGAACTGTACACCTTCCCGGGAACCTCTAGTTCTCTCTGCTTCTGTCCTACCTTATTCTGGGATCCCTCCTACTCCATAAAATTGCCTGATGACCTCAGTATTCCCAGCCAACCTTCCAGGGCCCCTTGCTCTGGAAGAAACGTGTTAGATTTAAACATACTCCAACAAGGACTTACTCCAAGTCTCTAAAGCTGCTCTCGGACAGACATTGTCACCCAGAGCCCCCATTCCTAGCATCCCTGCCAAGTTGCCCACCATATTCAAGCTCTTCCATATCTTACCTTGAGACATCCTCCTCTTCCAAAACCTGGAGTTTTCCCTCCTCTCAACCAGGATTTTTCAACCTTGTCACTATTAAAACTTTGAGCCAAATAATTCTTTGCAGGGGGCAGGTGCTGTCCTTTGCATGGTAGGATGTTTAGCAACATCCCTGGCCTCTACCCACTAGACGCCAGTAGCACCTCCCCCAGTTCTGACCGCCAATGTCCCCCGAGGGACAAAAATCACCCCCAGGTTGAGAAATATGCTCTAGTCCCCTCCCTTCCCAGGGAGCCCCTATCCAATAACTTCGTCTCACACAACGGAGATGAAGGGAGATGCAGATAGCAGATCCAGAGCTAGGGGTGTGAAAGGGTTACTGGCCTTTCCCAGTCATTCCTTTTCACACCTCTTTCTGCTTTTCTATGCATTCTTATATTTCCTTTGATGTCTCTGATGCAAGTTTGGACCAAAGAAGTGCTCACTTAGAAGCATGTGTGTGGCCCTGGGCTGAGGTGTGGCAGAGAACTTTAGTTCAGACATGGGGCATAATTTCAGACATCTTCTGAGCTTTCCATGTGCCCTTTGGAAGGGGTCTTTCCCCAGGCCTGGGGATGGAGAGGAGCTAAACACCCATCCATTGAGAAATCTAGCTTTCCCAAGCTCTGTTTCATCTCCCTTGTGCCTCCCCGACCCCTTAAACCTCCCTCTCCTTCCCTTCTGCAGACACGAAGGGCCTGTATTTCCAGGCATTTGGGGGCCGCCGCCGCTGTCTCAGCAAGAGTGTAGCCCCTGTGCTGGCCCATGGCTATCGCCGCTTCTTGCCCACCAAGGACCACGTCTTCATTCTTGATTACACGGGGACCATCTTCTTCCTGAAAAGTGCCCTGGTCTCCTCCACCCTTGGCCAGAAGCGGGCCTGCTGCTATGTTGTGTTGTGTCACGGAGCCAAGGATGTGAGTACAAGGACCCCAGCAGCTGAGACCCCACCTCTTTTCCGGGAACCCAGGGCCCACACCAGTCCTGAGGTGGCACCCTTAGGACAGCCGCCCTCCGTTACCAGGAACTGGAAACCAAGTTCGCCTTTCCCAGCCCTGGACCCAAGTATCTCATCTCCCACCCCAGGATCCAGCTGCCCCAGCCTCATCCTACTGCAAGGCTGGAGATCCTGGACACCTTTGTCTTTTCCTACAGTTTGCCTCGGACCCGAGAGGTGACACAGTTTACCGTAAATACCTCTATGTGTTGGCCACTCGGGAGCAGCCGGGAGTGGTGGACACAGCCCACAGCCAGTCCTGCGACTGTGTTGAGGTCTACCTGCAGTCCAGCGGGCAGCGGGTCTTCAAGATCACCTTCCACCACGCCATGAGCTTCAAACAGATGGTGCTGGTTGGTCTGGAGACCCAGCGGACCCTGCTGCTCCTCACAGGTGAGGCTTAGAGCAGTGGTTTGCAAACTGTTTCCTGAAGCTTCTTCAGGACCCCTGCAGTGGAAACTTTGGACCGCCAGGGAATTCCCCGCTTCTGAACTTCTTAATGCTAGGCAGGGCCCTGAACCCCCAGACATCATTCTTCCCAACACTCAAATTGGATTCCGCCAAATCCAACTGCTCGGTTTTCTCTGCACTCATCCCTCACACTGAAGAGCTCCCCTGGTTGATTTTCGGTGGTGAAGACTGGAGGCTGGGGTACTTGAGGTCACTGCCCCCTTATTTCATCTCTACCCTTTTCCTTCCAGCCCCACTCTAGGGCAGCAAATGTCTCATGCTGTATGGCTTAGGGAGTCTCTTGGGAGGTTAATGTGGTTATTGGAGGGTCCCCTCCCCCACACAGTTGTCTGCCTCCCCGCCCCCTCCCCCAGAGGAAGGAAAGATCTACTCTTTGGTAGTGAATGAAGCCCAGCTGGACCAGCCACACTCCTATACAGGTCAGCTGACCTTGAGGAAGGTGTCCCATGACCTCCCTCACCTGCGTGTGGCCTGCATGGCTTCCAACCAGGGAAGTACTCTCTACATTACGGGTAAGAGCCACCTCTCTTCTTCTCCAGACCCCAACCTTGGACAGACCTTCCAGATACAGAACCCTCCCTTATCCTTACTCCAGCTCTGTGGGGGACCCGTAGAGCATCCTAGTCAAAAGAGGTGTTTAAGCTCCCAGACATCATAGCTGGTGCATTTCTAGTGGGCATGAGACTCCCCAGATCTTACATCTTTCATCCCAAGTAGGGCCTGATCCCTAGGAAATGGGTGCCCAGAGCTGCTGAGCTGAGGGCTCCCAACCCCCCAGACCAGGGGGGAGTGTATTTTGAGGTGCATACCCCAGGGGTGTATCGTGATCTCTTTGGAACCCTTGAAGCCTTTGACCCCACGTACCAGCAGATGCCGCTTCCGGTCTCACTGCCTGCCAAGGTAGTATCCTGGGGTGGGGGGTTGGGGTCAGACCAGTGGGGGCGGGCCCTTAGGGGGCCCGCAAGGAACTGAAGGTCTGAAACAGGAGCAGGAATCAAATGATTGATCAGGGAGGGACAAGGGACCCAGGGAGAGGGGAGACCTAGAGGGCAAGACCAAAAGCGATCAGCTGGGTGTGGCAGGTTAGCAGTTGTGAGATACTGGAGCTCAGAGTTCCCCTGGAGACGACTGAAGGCCCACTTCTCCTTCCTACCTTACCTCCTAGGTCCTATTCTGTGCTCTTGGCTACAATCACCTTGGCCTGGTGGATGAATTTGGCCGAATCTTTATGCAGGGAAGTAACAGATATGGGCAGCTGGGAACCGGGGACAAAATGGACCGAGGGGAACCCACACAGGTGAGATTCCTTCCCAGCTACTCTCATCTTGCCCCCCTTCCTCTAATTCCCTGACCCCTGGATCTCTCCACATCTCTACTTTCCATAGAATCCACTTGCTACTCCCTAGGATGTTAAGCCAACCAGTTTGTAATGCCTGTGCTACTGTATCTCACCTGGGGTTGGCACCACGGGGTGCATTCTGTGTGGCCCATGCTACAAGTACAGTAGGAGTTTAGTGAAGCAGGGAGACCTGGGTGGGCTGAAGTAACTCTAAGAGGTGAGATGTAAGCAGGGCCTAGTGGGTTAGATAGGATTCGGGTGGGTACAGGGAAAGGCATCCTATGTAATGGGGATGGGGACGAAGCTTGCACATCCCTGGGACAGTGGAAGGCCCGGCCTGACCAGGGCAGAGTGTGTTTTGGAACACAGTAGCTACGAGGTGGTATAGGTGTTTGTGAGCCTACAGAAGTATCGATTTGGGAAAGAGCCATTGCGGGTTCTGGAGCAGGAGAAGGCAACCCCCTGGATGATGGAGAACGGGTCACGTGGGCCAGAGGGCACAGTGAGAGGCCCACCGGGAGGCTGCTGAATGACACCAGCATTTGAGACAGGGGACTGGGGCTGGTACAGTGGCGGCGGGAACAGAGAGGAATGGAGACGTGAGGTGTAGTGAAAGAAAATGAACAGTCTCTGGAAACTGACTAGATATGAGGACAGTGGGGTAGGACAAAGGTGGCTCTGGCAATAGACATGGTAAACATGCCAGTGGGCGAGGAATGCTGGTTTGAGGAGAGAATGTGAATTTAGGCTTTTTCTTTGCAGTGAGAGTAAAACACTAAAGTAGAAATGTCTAGCTGGATTCCAAGTTGGAACAAGGTTGAAATGACAAAAGTAGAGGCAGAGGGGCAAAGCTGGGTGGTCGCCATGATTGTCGGTGGAGGGACTGAAAGAGTTGTCTCTGAGAGAGAGACACACCCTCAAATGCCACGTCTCACAGGCCACGGGCACAGAAAGTTTCACCCAGGAGGGGGTGGTGACAGTGATAGTGAAGGAATATGCTCCCTGACATGGAAGGATGGCTATGCCATATTTCTCAGTGGAAAAAAAAAAAATTCGTGAAATGGTTTACACAGCACAATCCCATCTTGGTTTAAAAATATACAACTTGCGTGTATATATTTGCTGAGGCAACAGTGAGGAGGAATATCCAGCAAGATGTTAATAGTGGGTGGTGGGGCTTCCAGTGATTTTTAAATGAATTTTTGCTTGCCAGTATTTTACAATTTTCATGTAACGGCCGTGAAATCACTTATCTATGTCTTCAAAAGTAAAGCGCTCACAGTCTTGGGAGCAAGCGTGCAGGAGAGGCCCTGGGATCTGGCTGCTGGGAGGTCCAGTGCCTTTGGAGAGAAGTCATAGTGTAGTGGGGAGTGGGGAGTCTCAGGCGAGACTGGCTGTGGTGAGACCAAGAATGTGGTCCACTTCAGACTGATCACGTAGCCAGTCTTACTGCCTAAAAGACAGAGGTAGGAAGCAGCAGAAATCAGGTGGAAATGTTTTTCCGAAAGAGTGGCCATTTTGAAAGATAAAGATATGACGGACTGAAAATGCTAGAGATGGAAGGAAGGACGCAGTGGGAGGCAGGTCCTTCCAGGGGCCTAACCTGGAACTACACAGGGACAGGGAGGAAGGCTCTTCCTCCCCCGAGGCTGGAAGGCAGAATGAGAGACTGGACAGGCCCAGGCCTGGGGGATGAGACCAGGGAGCAGATAGCAGGCCCTGGCCTCAGGCAAGAGGCCTGTTTTCCAGGGAGCCGAGAGGAGGAACCAACAGCCATGCTAGCGCCCCTGTGGTCAGACTGGGGCTGCAGGAGAACCAAGGAGGAGTGATAGCTGCCAGTCTGCAGTCGGCAGGGCGGACCTCATTGGGGAGGGGGAGGGTACTCTGGGGCCCACCTCCTCCCTCCCCCTAGCTTCCCTAGGGGAAGCTGTCACCCTTCTCCAACCCGGCCCCTCCCCACGGTGCCTTGGTGTTCCCCACTTAGGGACCCTGCCCTGTGTTCTCAGGTACATTATCTGCAGCGCCCCGTCGCCCTGTGGTGTGGCCTCAACCACTCCCTGGTGCTGAGCCAGCGCTCAGACTTCAGCAAGGAGCTGCTGGGCTGTGGATGTGGGGCCAGAGGCCGCCTGCCAGGCTGGCCTAGGGGAAGTGCCTCCTTCGTTAAGCTCCACATCAAGGTCAGAGCAGGGTCCAGGGAGCGGGCGTCCAGGGAGGGCCAGAGCAGTAGAGCCCACAGGACTGTAGCTCCCACAGGGACCCAGGGACCCCATCTTCCAGCACCACCCACTGCCCTTTCCTGCCACGTACCATGGCTCCTGGCTCTCTCCCTGAGCTGACCCTGCTGGCCCGTTCCTGCCTCACACAACCTTGGGGCTCAGCCAGCCAGCTCACTTGCTGGCTCAGGGCTGGTCTGAGCAGGACAAACACAACAGCTGGGGCTTCCTGGGAACCCCTTCCTGGGGCCCCACTCAGCCACTCCCCCTCTGTCTCTCCTCCAAGGTCCCTTTGTATGCCAGCTCCCTCTGTCCTACCAGAGAGTGCCTCTACATGCTGTCCGGCCATGACATCGAGCACCATCCCGCCTACCGGGACCTACCAGCCAGCAGGGTGGTGGGGACCCCCAAGCCCAGCCTGGGGGCCGAAGCAGCCCAGGACCCTGAGGGGGTGGCGGCCCAGGCCTGTGAGCCGTACCTCGGCCAGATCCACAGTTGCCCCACATTGCAGGAGTGCATGGAAACAACGAAGGTGATCGTGGGCTGGATGCCCTTGATGGCTACACAGGAGGATTTCTTCTGGGAGGCCCTGGACATGCTGCAGAGGGCTTTTGGAGGGGTTGGCCAAGGCCCCCCAACCCCTGACAGCTGACCCCCCTCTCCTGGTCTCACCCCTGGAGGGAGGGTCTGGCCCTGGGCCAGGGGCTAAGGAGAGGTGGAATGACAGCAATGAATGCTGCGCGTGGGGAGGGGGATGCAGTGGGCTAGGGCCTGCTAGACATGTCAGGGTGGGACTGTTTTGTAAAATGTTCAGGGAGCTGCCCAGGAGGGGCCCCCGACCCGACATGGACAAAAGATTTGATGGACAAATAGAATAAAAGGCTGATTGAGGCCCGGTTTGTAACCCTGGGGCCTGGGAGGAACGCGGGTTTGGTGCGGGGGGAGGGGTGGGCAGGCAGAGTGGACACAGCCCAGGCTGTCAGTTGCTGCAGAGCTGACAGCACCTGGATCCTTCAGCTTCCTTCTCCCTCCAACGCCAAGACCCGATGCCTACTTGGTTCCATCACTTGGATCCTCCGTCCATCAGGCTGAGAAAGGCGCTTCCTCTGAGTTCAGGATGCTTCCTACCCATTTCCCTTCATCCCTGTGAAGCCAACCCCCCCCCCACCCCACCCCCTCCTCCTGTTTCCCTTCCAGATCTGATCTCACATGTTGTCCTTTCCCTTACTTTCTACTCCATCCTCCTCTTCCTCAATAAGGAAGACACTCCCTTTACCCACAGAGCATGCCTCCCTGCCCCCACCCATACCTCCAAATATTTGGGAGAGAAGATGGGTGAGCAGAATTCTTCCTCCGTGGCCTAGTCTGGCCCGGGTATGGAGAGGACAGTAGACATTTGAAGTGGAAAATAAACTGGAGCAGAGGGTGGTCAGGAAGTGGGTAAGTGATTAGAGGTTGGGAGTCCAGGGAAGGACTTCCTCTGGGTGCTGAGGAAGCAGGAATGGGGAGGATCACAGGTGGGCTGGAGAGTCCTCAGGAAGGACCCGAGGCTGTGCTGGAAGGATGCTCGGGCACTGGACAGAGTGGGCTTGCAGATGACGTCACTGGACTGCCTGGATTATGCTGAGAGTCTGATGCTCCCTCTGCCCTTCATGGCTCCACCCCTGCTCCCACACTGGGTCAGTATTTATGTGTCCTGGACCTAGAGAGGCCCCTGGAATCGCCACTGTCCCGGCTCTTCTCTCCCTGTCCCGCCTTCCCCGCCGCCCGCCCCACTGGCCAGTCCCCACGCCCACACGCCCAAGGCTGCCTCATCTGGCACTGATTATCCCCGCTGCTGCTGCTGCCGCCGCTGCTGCTGCTACACTCAGCTGCTGCCTCTGTCTTGAGGACCCCAGTGCCTCTCCCTCGGGCCATGTTGCCTACTACCACAGCCTCCCTCTTGGGGCCCCTCCTCACTGCCTGGGCTCTGCTGCTGCCTTTCACCCAGGGCCAGAGCCCCAACTACACCAGGTAGGTCTCTCGGCACCTTCCAGATGGCTTGAGTTAACTTCAGATCCCTGATTCCTGGGGGGCTATGCCTGTGGAGCTTGTAGATTCTTTTGCTAACACACCACCCGCGCAGATCTCCCACAGCCCTCACCCTTCTCTGGCCCCCAAGTCCTCCTTCCCTGCTGCAAGAGCACTGTCTCCTGCGGTCACCACTGCTCCCCACTCCTCACCCTCCGTCCTCTGCCCTCTAAGTCTCCCCACCTATCCAGACCCTTGGCCCCACCATGGAACCTGAGAACACCAAGACCTTGAACTTGCCTGGTAGCTGTACATCTGGATTCCAGGAGGGAATCAGAGACTGTGGGGGCAAGAGGGGGCTGCAAGTGAGAGACGTGGGAGTCAGTCACCGCAGTAGTTAGCTGGAGCCGGAGCAGGGCAAAGGTTGGGAGCACAAGGCCCTGGCTGCTGCTTCTCCCTCATCTCCCCGCCCCCTCACCCCCCCACCTCGAGGCTGTGTCCACATCTGGAAGTAGTTAGGCCGCTCCAGGCCCTGACTGCCAGGCAGGGCGAGGGGGGAGAATGATGGAGGGGGGCCGAGGAGGATTCCGGGAATTCCTGCTGGGGTGGGGGTGGGAACTCTGAGGGGCTGGAGGGACAGCCAAGTTGCTGGTCCTCCTGATTCCCTGCTGGAGTATTTCCCACCCCAGTCCCATCCCCGCTGGCTGAGGCCGCCTCGAATCCTTTGGGCCTCCCTCCCTCATCCCGCTGGCTGCCCTTCTTGGCACCCCCATGCTCATTGCCCTACCCCAGTCCCTGCACTACTCCCCCACTCAGGCCTGACCTCTCTTCTGTTCTGCAGACCTGTGTTCCTGTGTGGAGGGGATGTGACTGGGGAGTCGGGTTACCTGGCAAGCGAGGGTTTCCCTAACCTCTACCCCGCCAATAAGGAGTGCGTCTGGACGATAACGGTGAGAAGGCCCCTCTGGCCGCCGTCCCCTTGTCCAAGTCTCCCCGAGGCCTGGGTCCAGGCAGCCAGAGGCCAGACTGCTAAGGGAACCCCCCTCCTGGCAAGCACCGCCGCTTCTCCCTGGGGAAGTCCCAGCCCCCTCCCCTCTGGTCACTGACAGCATCAGTGCCCACAGTAACACGTGGCAAGCATCCTCACACCTTAACTCAGAGCCTGCTTCTCCATTCCCACCTTCATCCCCATCCCCTCTGGTCTCTCCACAGACCTAAGTCTTGTCCCCTGCACAAGCCACAAGCCCTCTGCTCTGCATCCTGATGGGGTCCCCTCTGCTTCAGGTCCAGTTTCTGTAGGAAATGCTTGGGGAAAAAGAGTCCCCTCTGCCTGGTTGTGTCCGGCCTGACTTTGCAGGTCCCCGACCCTGTCCCCACCATCAGGTCCCTGAGGGCCAGACTGTGTCCCTCTCCTTCCGAGTCTTTGACCTGGAGCTGCACCCATCCTGCCGTTATGACGCTCTGGAGGTCTTTGCCGGGCCTGGAACCTCAGGCCAGCGGCTCGGACGCTTCTGCGGGACCTTCCGGCCAGCGCCCTTAGTCGCCCCCGGCAACCAGGTGACCCTGAGGATGACATCGGACGAGGGCACGGGAGGACGAGGCTTCCTGCTCTGGTACAGCGGGCGGGCCACCTCAGGCACTGGTGAGACCTCCCTCACCTCCGCCGTCCCCCTCTCCTGGCCCCGCCCCCGGCGCAGGCCCCACCCCAGCCTTAACCTCCACCCCAAGAGCCTGGGACCCCCATTATCTCCCTTACCCTTTTTCCTCACTAACCGCCCCTTCAGTCCCTCCTCCCCGTCTTCTCTCCCCTCCTTCCCGCTCCCACCCCCCCCTCTTCCAGGCCCCCGCCCAGGCGCGAGGCGGAAATGGGTCACCGACCCGCGGGTGGAATGGGCGGCCTGGGGTTACTGGGACGGTGAGTAACTGCCCGCCCCCGTCCGCAATCGGGCTCCCTCAGACGGGCGCGAGGGGGCACCCCCGGGCTGGGGGACTAGGTTCCCCCGACCCGGAGCCCCCTACACCCAGCCCGGGGGCTCCCGATTGCGGTCCCATCACCTCCTCCTGGCGGCAGAAGTCTCCCCTAAAATGTTTAAGGAGGGACCTCCCCAAAGGAGCCTCGGGGCTGTGCCCCAATTTGAGGGCACCCTCATAACATGGGGACTCTCCAGCTGCGACGGGGACTTTTCTGCCGGGCCGGGGAGATGGGATCTTCCAGGGGAAGAGGAGCGATGTGGCCTCGCGATGTGGCTTCGCGATGTGGCCTCGGGTCAGGGGGAGGGGCAAGAAGGGAGCGTGTCCAGTCAATTCCTCCTCCCCCTACCACCGCCCGCCTGGGTGCCCGGCGGTCCAAGACTTACCCCCCCGCGGTCCAAGACCTCCCGGAGCCCCGCTCCTCCGAGCCCCATCTCTGCTAACCTACCCCCCTTCTTCCTCCCTCTCTTCTCGCCCCATCATCCCGAGACCCAGACATCTGAGCTTTCTGCACGGGCTCCCAGCCTAGAGTTCTCCTCCAGCTGACCGAGGGTCTCCACCGCCCCCCACCCCCACTCCTCTCTCCCCTCCCCAGAGCACCAATTTTGCGGGGGGCGGCTGGAGAAGGCCCAGGGAACCCTGACCACGCCCAACTGGCCCGAGTCCGATTACCCCCCGGGCATCAGCTGTTCCTGGCACATCATCGCGCCCCCGGACCAGGTACTGACCCCCTGCCCGGGCTGCCCTCGGGGACCCAGGCGGCGTCCTCCAGTATGCAGCCTGCAAAGATTTATTGAACATCTACAATGTCCCGAGCACTGAGCTTGCATGGTGGGCAGCAAAAACAGACCCAGACCTGCTTGCACTCAAACAAAAAATGTCAAATTACGACTGTGACGAACCTTACGAGAGCGAGGTACCCGATGCTGATATGTAAACTGATTTGTGCGTGTGTGGGGGGGTGTGGGTGTGTGTGTAGTGGTGGTGGAGGTGGATTCTGGGTCTGTTCCTTGAGAATGAGCCAGGACTTGAGCTTGCGGACTACGGCGACCGAGGCCACTGCAGGGCCCCCGTGGATGTGTGTGTTCCTCCCAGCTGTGGTGTGAATGCATTAAGAGGGGGGCTGGAGGGCACGCGGGAGGTGAGCGAGGAGGCCGCGGCGAGCGTCCCGGAGGCGGCGGCCGGGCGGAGGAGGTGAGAGGCGAGAGCTCCGCTCCCTCGGCTGCCCGGGGTCCCACCGCGCAGCCTCCGCCTCTGCCCCGCCGCCAGGTGATCTCACTGACCTTCGGGAAGTTTGACCTGGAGCCCGACTCCTACTGCCGCTACGATTCGGTCAGCGTGTTCAACGGCGCCGTGAGCGACGACGCCAAGCGGCTGGGGAAGTTCTGCGGCGACACAGCCCCGGGGTGAGGGGGCGGCACCTGGGTGGGTGACGGCGTCCGGGAGTCTCCGCCGCGCCTGGTGCGGGAGCCGGGGGACGGCGCTGCGGGTGGGAGGGGCGGGGCTGAGCTGAAGCCGCAGGAGGCGAACCTGCCGGCCCCAAACGGGTGGGCGGAGCGGGTAGCGGCCCAGGCAGAAGACGAGGCTTGACGCCAGGCCTGGGGTCCGTGGATGGAGAGGCGAGAGGGGCTTGCGAAATCGGGAAGCTACTGCAGACAACCGAGGGGCAGAGGTGAAAAGGCCGCCGGCCTGGGTAGAGGGCAGGATGCGCTGCCCACCTGACACCTCCCCCAATGCCCCGCGCCCGCAGTCCCATCTCCTCCGAAGGGAACGAGCTCCTCGTCCAGTTCGTCTCGGACCTAAGCGTCACGGCCGACGGCTTCTCGGCCTCCTACAGGACCCTGCCGCGGGGCGCCACCGAAGGAGGGCCAGGCCCGGGCCCCAAGCCCGGAGTCGGGCCCAAAGTCAAGCCCGAAGTCCCACCTGAGGAGAAACCGAAGGCCGCGCCTAAGGCAGAGGCAACTCCGGTGGGCCCCGGTGAGTCTGGGAAGGCAGAGGAAGCGGCCGCAGGCTGAAGGGAGTTGTATCCGAGTTCCTTCCTGCGCTCATTCGTTCATTCAATACAGCACCCACGGGTGCCGCCTCCGCGCTAACGGCTGGTACTGGGTGCTGGGACACGAAGCTGGATAGAGCTCTGAACAAGCTCAAAAGCAATGAGGCTTTTGTGGGGAAAGTGGTCCTTCCTACCTGCTGGGTAGGTTACCCTCCACAAACAGTGCCCCCCTCCCCACCCCACCAGATGCACCCACTGTCTCCTGCCCAAAACAGTGCCGGCGGGCAGGCACCTTGCAGAGCCACTTCTGTAACAGCGACCTGGGTAAGCAGCCCCATCCCCCAGCTCTGCCCTTCCAGCTCCTCTAACCTCCCCTCCTGTCCCCAAAGCCCCCCTCCTTCTGGTTCCAGCCCTGCCCTGGCCTCCTGTCTCCTCACCTCTCCCTCTCTCTCCCACAGTGGTGACGGGAATGATGAAGTCCATGGTTCGGGGCCCAGGGGAGGGCCTCACAGTCACTGTCAGTCTCACTGGTGTTTACAAAACCGGAGGCCTGGACCTGCCCTCTCCCCCCACTGACACCTCCCTGAAGTTCTATGTGCCCTGCAAGCAGTGCCCCCCCATGAAGAAAGGTAACGGAGATGTGGGAAAATGTAGAGGGGGACTTATCCTCATGAAAATGATGGAGGCAGTAGAATCTGAGGGACTGGGATGAGGGGGTACATCTATAAGGTCTCAGTTACACAAACTCTCAATCCCTTCCTCCTCTTCCCTAGGAATCAGTTATCTGCTGATGGGCCAGGTGGAAGAAAACAGAGGTCCGATCCTTCCTCCAGAGAGCTTCGTGGTTCTCTACCGGCCCACCCAGCACCAGATCCTCACCAACCTCAGCAAGAGGTGCCCCTCCAAGCCTGTTCAGGCTGCTGGATCCCAAGCCTGAGCCCAGGCCAGCCTCTGGACCCTGGCCCTAGGGACCCCTTTCTTATCCAAATAAATGTTTCTAGACTTGAGGAAGGGGTCACATGTCCATTTGTATGGTTTTGGTGCTCCTCTGGGGATTTGTTTTCATTCATTCATTAAACTCAACAGTTACTATACAGAAGAATGTAAGTCAAATCTTGTCACCCCTTTGCTCAAAATTCTCCCGTATTCTCAACACACACAGAAAATGCTAACTACGTGGAGGTGATGGATATGTAAATTAGCTTGATTGTGGTGATCTTTTCACAATGTCTACATATATCAAAACACCAAGTTGTACACCTTAAATATATACAATTTTTATATGTCAAAGATATCTCAATAAAGCTGTTTAAAAAAAAAGAAATCAAGGGAATTCCCTGGCAGTCCAGCACTTTCCCTGCTGAAGGCTGGGGTTCAATCCCTGGCTGGGGAACTAAGATCCTGCAAGCTGCCTGGGGCAGCCAAAAAGAAAAAAAAAAAAAAGGAATTAAAACAACTCTTCCATAGTTTCCCATCAGTCTCAGCATAAAATCCAAAGTCCTACTGTGGGCTCTAAGGCTCTAGGTGATCTGTGTCCTCCCTCCCACCTCATCTCATCTCTGAATATTGTCTCCCTTACAATCTCTTCCATCACACTGGCTCCTCGGCCATTTCTAGTACACACCTGCTTCAGGGCTTTGCCTTTGCTGTTCCCTCTATCCGGAATTCTCTTCCACAGACATCTCCTGGCTCACTTCCTAACTTCAGTGAGATCTCAGCTCAGAAGTTCATCCTAGTCACCCATTCATTTGTGCATTCCAAATGGCAGGCACTGTTTTCGGTGCTGAAAATACACAAAACAAAGTCGCTGCTCTTGTGGACAGGAGAGTAAATTCTACCTGAGCAGAGATAAACTAAAATAAACATGATGTCAAGTAGCTCTAGGAGTGCTCTGAAGAAAACAAAAGCATGATAAGAGGACAGGCAAAGGGAGATTCTACATTTGATAGGGTGCTTAAAGAAGGCTTTCAGGTAACTTTGTTTTGCTCCGCTGCTAACCAAATGCGTGAGATTCCTCACCTTGTCGAGGCTGTTTCCTCGTCTGTAAGGGGAGCTGAAGATTCTGAATACTAATTCCCTCTGCAAATATGAGTGATTTCAAATATGAGTTCCGTGCAGGAAGGAATCAAGAGAAGTGCCCTGGGCTACGAACCGAGTCCAACTGGGAGCAACCGCCAACTCGTACTACAGAAAACGGCTTTCGTTGCTTTGGAAGCGTCTAGGAGAACCTGGAACTGAAGTGGAGAAAGAGGGCTCCCTTGTGGGATGTGATTCTAGTGATTTGGATGGCCTCAGAGTGGGGAGGAAGGAACAATGCCTGACTCCCATCCTCGCCCGGGCCCCTCCCCCCGACCTCGCCGTCCGACTTACTCCAGGATTAGCGTTCTAGCCAGAGACGCTCGTAAAGTTTTACGTCACTGGGATCAAGCCAATCACCTCTTTAGGTGCACCAATCGGTGTATACTTAGAGCTGAAACGAGGCCGCCCTGGCCAATGACAGAGGTCGTACGGCGGAAGAGCAGAAACGGTCTGCCGGGAAGATGGCAGCCCTGCTCCGGCCACAGGTTGATTGGCAGGTGCTGTGACCAGAGGTGAGCTTCGTAGCGTGAGCGGCCGTTCGGAGGCGGAAGCCCGAAGAAGCGCGGGCCCGAACTCAGGGGGGGATCGGAGGCACAGATACAGGTCTCGGGAGAGCAGGAGACGGAAAGGGCAACTCCGGAAGAGGGCGCGGAGGCCAGCGGAATTGGGCCGAAGAGAGGGGTGGGTGCCCTGGGAGGCCCGGAAGGGGCGGGGAGGGGCGGGGCTTATGGAGATCGGGAACAGGGGCTGAAGACTAGGGCCAGGGCTGGGAGCCGGGAGGGGCTGGGTTTACGGGGTGGGCGTGACCCTCGAGGTAGGGCTTGGGGGCGGGGCCTAAAGGGACCTGAGGCACAGCTGTGGAGAGGAAGGGTTTGGGGGGCCTGGGCCTGGCCTGCGGGGCCCTCATTTAGGGGGATTCCGAGGCGGCGGCGGCATCAGTCCAGGCCTTGCCCTACGATCTCATCCCGTTCCCTTTCGCCCCTCTCGCCCCTCGGCTTTATACTCCAGGCCCTGTCCCCTGAGCTCTGCCCTCGGATGTTCCACCGCCCAGAGCTTGCATGCGCCGTGGGGCGCCCCAGGACCAGGAGCTGGTGGGTCCGGGGGCTCCTGGGCGGGGGTCCCGGGGCGCCCCTCCTCCCTCGGGACCTGTTGTCCCGGTCCTCGTCTTTCCCCCGGATCTAGTATTCAGGGCGGACCAGCGGAGTGGATCTCGGCAGCTGCTGACCCTCTATAACCCCACGGGAGCAGCGCTTCGCTTCCGAGGTGATGGGGATGGGCGCTTCGTGCTAGGGATCTGGGGGCTGGCGGTAGAACACTGGGGAGCTGGGTGGGCTGGAGCAGTCAGATGAGTACGGTCGGATGTCCAGCCCTGGGGTAGAAGGCAGGGGGGACTCCATGGGCGGGGCTTGTGCAGGTTGTCTGAGGCAATAGTCGGTCTCTGTCTGTGTGCCTTTCCGCCTCAGTCCTGTGCACAGCACCTGCCAAATACACAGTGTTTGACGCGGAAGGATATGTGAAGCCTCAGTCCTGCATTGACATGTGAGTTGAGAGGGTGGGGAGGCTGATGGAAGCCAGGGGTCGCTGCCACCTTTCTCTGATTTACTGTGCCGTGACTTAAGCCTCAGACCAGGTCCTCTTCAACCTGTTTACCCCACCCTCTGTCTGTGTCCCTAAGGGAAAGTTTCCTGGGAGGGTGGGGCCTGGATCCTCTTGGATCACTGCCTCTCACTGCCCTTCAATGGGCCGCTCTCCTTTCTTGGGACCAGTGTGATTCGCCACGTGGCCCCCAATCCCAGCCACTATGACGTCCAGGACCGCTTCCGCATTGAGCTGTCTGAGGAGGGAACAGACGGCCGAGTGGTGGGGCGCAAGGACATCACCTCGGTTCTGAGGGCCCCAGCGTACCCCCTTGAGCTTCAGGGACAGCCTGACCCAACGCCGCACCCAGAGCCTCCTTCCTGGACAGCACCACCCACGGCTCAGCACTTCCCAGAGAGTGAGTTTAGGGATGGGAATTCTTGAGTTCTGTAAGGAGGGAGGACCTAGCATGACCCTAGAGATGAGCTCAGTTGGAGTTGAAGAGGTCTTCCGGTTCAGTCCTTTTTTTTTTTTTTTTTCTTTTGGCTGTGCCTGGTGGCTTGCGGGATCTTAGTTCCCCAACCAGGGATCAAATCCAGGGTCCTGGCAGTGAAAGAGTGGAGTCCTAACCACTGGACCGCCAGGGAATTCCCTTCCGTTTCAGTTTTCTGCTTTTTGGTGGAAACATTTCTAGAAATTGAGATTTTATATCAGGTTAGGGAAAAAGCAGACTTTGCAGTTTCCTTGGTTTCTGGCCTCCACTTAAAGAGAAAAATTCTTCCTTTAGCTCTGACTTCAGTACTTCCCATCATGTGTCAGCTCAGTTCAGTTCAGTAAGAAACCGGGGGCTTCCCTGGTGGCAGTGGTTGAGAATCTGCCTACCAATGCAGGGGCCACGGGTTCGATCCCTTATCTGGGGAGATTCCCACACGCCACAGAGCAACTAAGCCTGTGCGCCACAACTACTGAGCCTGTGCTCTAGAGCCCACGAACCACAGCTACTGAGCCCACGTGCCACAACTACTGAAGCGCGCACACCTAGAGTCCGTGCTTCACAACAAGAGAAGCCACTGCAATGAGTAGCCCCCACTCACCGCAACTAGAGAAATCCCTCACGCAGCAACAAAGACCTGACACAGCCAAAAATAAATAAATAAATTTATAAAAAAAAATAAATAATAAGAAACCGGGTTGAGCAATTATGTACCAAGTTGTGGGAGACAGAGGTCCCTGCCTGGCACACAGATACACAGGAGCCTGTAATCAAGGCAGAGTTGAAGAGAGAAAACAAATGATGAGGGACCAGAGGGGAGAGGGTTTCCTGAGGCTTTGGGAACGAAGGCTCCAGGGAGGAGAGGACACTTCCAATGTCCAACAGAAAGTGGGTACACCTTCCATCTTCAGCCTCCTCCCTGAAGGGCGTTGGGCTGGGCAGGAGTGGAGGCTAGAGATCCTGATGGGCCTTGTTTCCCAGACCCCCTCCCGCATCTGGCCACCAGCTCCTTCCTCCTCTTCTTGCTGATGGGCACAGTCTCTGTGGCCTTCCTGCTGCTGCCGCTCCAGGATGAACTTGGCAGCCAGCTGCCCCAAATCCTTCACGTCTCCCTGGGACAGAAGTTGGTGGCAGCCTACGTCTTGGGTGAGCACGGTGGTGGTAGGGGATCTGGGCCCGGAGAGAAGAGAGCGGGGGCTGGAAAGAGGGTGTACAGAGCCGGCGGGCTACACATAGGACCTTGCTCTTCCTCCCCTCTCCAGGCCTCCTGACCATGGTGTTCCTCCGGACCTGAGCTCCCTGCTCAACCTCCACGCCCCCTCCCCAGGCAGGGACGTGGACCTGGACGTGGACGTGAGACATTCACTGTGATGCTCATAACCTTGCCTCAACTCCTGCTTCCTTCTTCCTGCCCGTCCCCTTCCCCCCAAAACCCAGGGATTTGTATTCATTTTCCAAGCTGAATAAAATAAATTTGTAAAATTGAACTGAGAAATGTAAGGAACATGCCCCTTTCTTCCCACTTCTCTCCTCCAGTTCCTCCTACTCCCAGGGGACCTAGAACATCGGGGAGCGAAGAGACCCAGTGAGGATTTAGAAGATCAGAGTCTTAGGCTTGGTGCTGCACCGAAAAAAACTGTGTGACCTTGAGCAAGTCATTGAATTTCTCCGAGCTTCAGTTTCTGCCTCTAAAATGAGGGAATTGGGAAAGTTGATTCTTAAGATCCCCCTTAGCCCTATCCTAGGGATAGGATCCTGCCCCTAAGCCAACATGCCTTAAACTAAAAAGAAACAAACCCCGATACCACCTACTCCCACCTGCTATAGAACTCAGGTCCCGCCATCTTGAGCCATCAGAGCCTCTTGCCAGGGTTGCCTGGGGGCTTCCCCCACCCACCCCCAGAATCCTCTTCTGCCTTTTTGTCCCTTTACCTGCTTTTATTTTGTCTCTTCCTTTGACCTCAACCCCTGTGGGTCAGAAACACCAAGGTATCTGACAAGATGGGGACAGATGGCACTGCCTGCCATAACCTCAGCCTAACCAGGCAGGAGAAGTTAGGGCAAAGGAAAAGAATGGGCTCCTTGAAAGGCAGGCTTCCAGCCCTCCTTCAGATGTAAGGTGAGAGGGGAGGAAAGGAAGAAGGGAAGCCAAAGACACTGGAAGTTTGTTGATTGGGAACAAGAATTAGCAAGATAACGTTAAGACAGACTCAGTCTGTTATGCTGCTGGAAGGTTATCAGTTGTTCCAGCTTTACTTTGGGGGCCTTGGGAGCTGCCCCTCTGCCCTGGGGACCTTGCCCTTCCCATACCCAGAACTGGCCCCGGTGACATGTGAGCCTGATCCTGTGCAGAGAATGGCAGCCTGTGTCTAGGATGTGAGGGCTCTCCCCGCGGTCCAGCAAACCCCTCACAAAACCATCCACACTGGGCTGTCTGTGCCCAGGACCCCAAAAGGCATCTGAAGTATCGCACATTAATGATCTTGTGGATATCTGCTGGGAAACGGCCTTGCTGCCAGCGGGATCAGGAGGCTTTCTGAGACAAAGCTATGAAGGGCAGCTATAGGGGTGGGAGGGGCTTGGGTCACAGACATTTTTTTTTTTGGGGGTACGCGGGCCTCTCACTGTTGTGGCCTCTCCCGTTGTGGAGCACAGGCTCTGGACGCGCAGGCTCAGCGGCCATGGCTCACGGGCCCAGCCGCTCCGCGGCATGTGGGATCTTCCCGGACCGGGGCACGAACCCGTGTCCCCTGCATCGGGAGGCGAACTCTCAACCACTGCGCCACCAGTGAAGCCCCACAGACATTTTTTTAAGTAAATTTCTTAGAAAACAATACTGAGCTGGCAGTAATTGGAGCGGGTGGGTGTTAGTTTCCTGTGGCTGCCGTAACAGGTTATCACAAACTAGTGGCTTAAAACAACGTAAGTTAATTCTCTTATGGTTTTGGGGGTCCGAACTCCAAAATGAGTCTTCTGGGGATGAAATCAAGGTGTCAGCAGGGCTGGTTCCTTCTGGAGGCACCTGGGGAGGATGTTCCCTTGACTTTTCGAGTTTCTAGAGGCCATCTGCACTCCTTGGGTGGTGACCCCTTCCTCCATCTTTAAAGCCAAAGAGTGGAAATAACAAATGATCACTGTTTTAGGTCACTAAAAAAAAAAAAAAAAGAAGCCAGGAGTGTAGCATCTTCAAATCTCTGACTCTGACCCTTTGCTTCTGTTGTCACATCTCCTTTCTCTATCTCTGATCCTCCTGCCTCCTTTAATAAGGACCCTGAGGACTTCCCTGGTGGCACAGTGGTTAAGCATCCGCCTGCCAATGCAGTGGACACGGGTTCGAGCCCTGGTCCGGGAAGATCTCACATGCCGTGGAGCAAGTAAGCCCGTGCGCCACAACAACTGAGCCTACGCGCCACAACTACTGAAGCCCATGCACCTAGACCCCGTGCTCCACAACAAAGAGAAGCCACCACAATGAGGAGCCCGCGCACCACAACGAAGAGTAGCCCCCGCTCGGTGCAACTAGAGAAAGCCTGTGCGCAGCAACGAAGACCCAACGCAGTCCAAAATAAATAAATAAATAAATAAATAATAAAAATAAGGACCCTGGTGATTACGTCCCCCACCCCCACCCCCAGCATAATCACCCTGTGTCACTTTGCTAAGGCTGCCACAGACTTGGTGGCTTAAAAAACAGAAATTAGGGCTTCCCTGGTGGCGCAGTGGTTGAGAGTCCGCATGCCGATGCAGGGGACACGGGTTCGTGCCCCGGACCGGGAGGATCCCACATGCCGCGGAGCGGCTGGGCCCGTGAGCCATGGCCGCTGAGCCTGTGCGTCCGGAGCCTGTGCTGTGCAACGGGAGAGGCCACAACAGCGAGAGGCCCATGTACGGTAAAAAAAAAAAAAAAAACAAATTAATTTCATCACAGTTCTGGTGGCTAGTGTCCAAGACAAGCCGCCGACGGGTTTGGTTTTTCTGAAACCACTCTCCTTGACTTGCAGGTGGCACCCTTCTCACTGTGTCCTCACATGGTCTTTCTCCTGTGCACGCACATTCTTGGTGTCTCTCTGTGCATCCAATTTCCTCTTCTTATAAGGAGGTCAGTCAGATTGGATTAGGCCCATTCTGATGGCCTCATTTTAACTTTATCACTTCTTTTTTTAAATTTTGGCTGCGTTGGGTCTTTGTTGCTGTGCGTGGGCTTTCTCTAGTTGCGGCAAGCGGGGGCTACTCTTCGTTGCGGAGCGCGGGCTTCTCATTGCGGTGGCTTCTCTTGCTGCGGAGCACAGGCTCTAGGCGTGCAGGCTTCAGTAGTTGCAGCATGCGGGCTCAGTAGTTGTGGCACGCAGGCCCTAGAGCACAAGGGCTTCAGTAGTTGTGGTGTGTGGGCTCAGTAGTTGTGGCTTGCAGGCTCTAGAGCACAGGCTAAGTAGTTGTGGCGCACAGGCTTAGTTGCTCCGCAGCACGTGGGATCTTCCTGGACCAGGGCTTGAACCCGTGTCCCCTCCATTGGCAGCCGCTGAGCCACCAGGGAAGTCCTTTAATCACCTTTTTAGAGGCCCTATCTCCAAACACAAACACATTCTGAGGTACTAGAGGTTAGGGTTTCAACATAGGAACTTGGGGGGAAACAATTCAGCCCCAAACACTCCCCATTTCAAGATCCCTGACTTAATCACCTCTGCAAAGCCCTTTTTGTCGTGTAAGGTAACGTTCATTCACAGATTCTGGGTATTAGGATGTGGACATCTTTGTCCAGAACTTTATTCTGTCTACTACAGGGAACAAATGGACAAGGTGGAGAAGGGCTGAGAAACAACTTTGGGAAATTTGTTCTGGACAGTATGTCAGGGAAGTAAGGTGTCGAGGAGGCTTCTGACCCCTAGTCCAGGCTCCTGAGAACCCACCAAGTCCGACTCAGGGAGGTAAGGAGGACGCAGTTTCATCTTGGAACCCAGGAGCATCCCAAGCCATAAACTAAGAAGCCTTCACTTCCCAGCATCTGAGGAGCAGGCTAGGACCTCTCACGCCATACTGGGAGCAAGAGAGGACCAGGAGCCTGAGAGGCGGACCCTAGGATTTACACAGCTGCCGGGAAGAACGAGGGCCATAGCCTCCTGAGACCATGATTAAAGGTAAAGTGGTGGCAGCAGCACCTGTAATTCCCTGCTCTCCTGCAGCTTCCACCTCAGTGGACAACAATTGGCCAAAGGGGACCCAAGAGGCGAGAGAGGTCCCAGGCTGGGCTAATATAATGGCTGTGTAATCAGTGCAGTCTCACAGGGCTCTGTGCTCCAAATGGGGCCCTGTGCTTAGGGGTTAGTGCCCTGCGGTCTCTATCTTGAAATTCTTAATGATTTCACCTCTGAATTTGTGTTTTGGAAGTGTAGCCCGATGAGACAGTGGAGCATGTGCTGGGGGTCCTGCCTCTCCTGGATGGGTTCTCACCTGTTGGCTCCCTGCCCTCACCCAACCACAGCTGCCACCCTCCTTCCCCAGTAGGGACCTGGGTGCAGGCACACAGAGGGTCCAGGTCTGGGTCTGGGTCAGGGTTAGGCACATGTGCTGTCTATAGCAAGTCATGGGGCAGAACCCTGCGTGCCTACGGGGATCTGCCCCAGAGTATTTCCTTGTCTCAGGGATCTGGACATTAAATAACAACTTAAAAACCACCATGACAGGTTGAGAGACTGTGGAAGAAAGAAAAAAGCTTTGTTCTTGCTTTTTAAAAACAATTTTTTTTTTTTTGGCTGTGCCTTATAACATGCGGGATCTTAGTTCCATGACCAGGGATTGAACCCACACCCCCTGCACTGGGAGTGTGAAGTCTTAAGCACTGGACCACCAGGGAAATCTTGTTTTTTGAACAGAAGGCCCCACATTTTCATTTTGTACCAGGCCTTGCAAATTATGTAGCCGTCCCTGGTCCCAGGAGAAGGTACAGAGCCAGCCCTCCACCCGTGGTGGTCTTTGGAGAAGGACCCTCCTTACTTCCTCAGGCAGTCTCCTTAGTTCCTCAGGTAATGGGAATAGCTCTTTAACCCATGGAGACAGCATTCCCACTTCCATCCTCTCTGGCCCCTTCTGTCCAACCCTTCCCTAGCTCTCAAGGGAGGGATGACTGGGTGAGGTGAGGGTGAGGAAGACACATAAAAGTGCCTGTAAACAAAAGATGCCACAGGTGGTTTATTGAGGTTCAAACCCCAGCCCCTCCCACTGCAGGACATAGGTTGGCCATAAAGTTATGGTCGCAGCGGATCTTTCCCACCAAGAAGGCTGGCCAGGTCCCAGGGCCTAGGAAATCTTCCAGAGTGGTCTCTAGCTGTAGAGGGGGGACCCTGCTTCTGAAGAGGAAGGGGCGGTGATTGAGAGAGCAGATGCTGCTCCCTGATTAGCTGACAGTATGACCATCCCATTATGGAAGGCACTGCTCACCTACTCCTACGTTGCAGGGCCTGGGGTGTGTGGGGGTCTGCGCTGGCGTCCTTGCTGGGGCCCTTGGAGGTACGGTAAGGGCTAAAAATGAGTCAGTAATGGGAGGTGGTGCACAGGCATCTCGGTCACCCAGAAATCACTCGAAGGGAGAGCAGGCGGTCTCGGCAGGGGTCAGGGGCATGTGCCCCGACCCCACCAGCCCACGGGCCTCAGAAGTTGTTATCGATGTTCCAGACGTCCCCGCTCAGCGCGTTGGCTGCCCCCTGCAGCGTCCAGGTGAGCAGGGCCAGCTGGCGCCGGAAGCGGCTCTCCTGGAAGCCCAGGCCCCGCGCCACCTGGGCCTCCTCCCCCAGGGCCCCAGGGCCACTCGAGCGCAGCAGCCGCACGTGGTCCACCAGGGCACCCAGCGTGTGGTCTCCGCGACCCAGGAAGATGTGGCGGAACGGTGAGTCGGCCGCCGACACGTACTGGGACAGGAAGTAGAACTCCACCTGCGCCGAGAAGGGGATGTGGTTGGAGCCCGAACACCAGTTCCAGACCAACCTTGGGACCTCATGCGCGCTTAACAAATACTGTTGAGCAGCCTCTTTAAGTCCCACCTCCCTTCGGCCACCCAATCAGGAATGGTCATTCTGTAACGTCATCAGTAGTCAGGTAGGATACGTCCTCCCACTGTGTTTTGGGTTGGATCCCTTTCTTTCTACCCCTTGAGCTTCCAAGCCTGCATCTTTCTTCCTCACCCATTCACTTCCCTGCCCAAAGCCTCAAAGAACCGTCTATCGTCCTGCTGTTCCTCACCTCCCCATACCCCAGTCATTCCTGCCCACCTGCGTGAATGTCCACAACCCAGAGTCAAACGACAAGGGGACAGGCCAGCCCTAATGAAGTGCCTGACTCTGGGTCCTCACCCTCTTGACTCAGATGCTGTTGGTTTTTCCTGAGATGGCCGCGCTCCCAGCCCAGTTCTCCCACCTCTCTGCCAGCCTCTCCGGTTCCTTCTGTTCCCACCTGTGGGCAGGCCCAGGGTTCGACCTCTACTTTCTCCTCTTCTCATTACCTACAATCCAATGGTTTTCAACCCTGGCTGCACATTAGAATCACTTGAGGAAGATTTTAAAATTACCATATCGTGGGTGCCACCCCAGCAGAATCAGAATCTCTAGGGGTGGTCTCACAGACTCATGTCTTCTTAAGTCCTCCACCTTTCACTCAGAGAGCTCATCCACGCCCCCGGCTTCAACTGGGACCTCATGGGGACAATTGCCAAGTCTACTCCACAAATCATCGCCTGGAATCCTATCCCCCAGTCTGCTGGACCTCCCCACTGGGGTAGGGGGTACCCAGCCACAGCCTCACACACATGTAGACACCAACTTCTTCCAAAACCTGACCTTCGCACCCACCTTCCCTCATGAGCACCATGGCGTACCCCAGGTGCCAGGCTCTCAACCTCAAAGGTGAATAAGAGTTGGGTGGACACAGGGTCAGACTTTGGTTTCCAGTTTCTCTTTGGGATCAGACTGCCTGGTCCTTAATTTCAGCTTCACCACTTACTATGTGATTTTGAATAAGTCACTTAGCCTCTCTGAGCCTCAGTTACTGTGTACAACAATAGCAAACTCACAGGATTTGGAGGAGTCCTAAGGGAGAAAGTGAAGTAAAGCCTTAGCACGTGATAGCCCTCAATAAATGGCAGCTGCTATTATTATTCTCCTCCTCTTCCCTCAACACCCAGTCCGTCCATTTTTCCTTCCAAATGTCCACACCAGTTCAATCCCCTCACCCACCCAGAGCTCAGCTATCACTAACTTCGTTCCCTTTTCAAGCCATTTACACTCTGGCCAAGTATTTCCTAAAATTTCACTTTGCCCACATCAGCGGCCTGCTCAAAAACCTTCCAAATTTCCTTGATGCCCAGACCCTCAAAACCCAAACATCTTTTTTCTTTTCACCTTGCCATGTCGCATGTGGGGATCTTAGTTCCCTGACCAGGGATCGAACCCGTACCCCCTGCAGTGGAAGCGAGGAGTCTTAACCACTGGACCACCAGGGAAGTCCCAGAACCCAAACTTCTTATACTGGCGTTCAAGTCTCCCCATAGTTGATCCCT
Source organism: Phocoena phocoena (assembly GCF_963924675.1). Lineage (NCBI taxonomy): Eukaryota > Metazoa > Chordata > Mammalia > Artiodactyla > Phocoenidae > Phocoena > Phocoena phocoena. The sequence goes on from NC_089233.1 coordinate 6,978,068, forward strand.
AACCCACTCCCCTCCGCTCCTCCACAGGGCTTCTGTTCTGGCTCTGCTGGTCTACACACTACTCCCAAGGAAAGCCAGGCCTAGTGCACTGCCATGCCCTTATTCTTGGTGTCTCCATCCTGAAACATGCTCTTTTTGTACCAACCCAAGTTCTGTCTGTTCCTCAAGACCCACATTATAGTCTAAAGCAGGGGTCAGCAAAGTTTTTGGAAAAAGCCAGATCGTAACTATTTTAGGCTTTGCAGGCCACACTGTTTCTGTTGCAACTACTCAACTTTGCTGCTGTAGCACACAGGCAGCCGCACACAATAGAAAAATCAACGAGCATGGCTGTGTTAAAATAAAACTTCATTTACAAAAACAGGTGGCAAGCCAAATTTGGCCTGCTGGCTAGTTTACCAACCCCTGGGTTAGAACCACAAAGTTCCCTGGGTCTGGCCCAGCCCTGTTTGAGGTTCTGAAGCCCTGCATCTTTTACTCTCCAGCCCTGAGTCTGAATCCTGTCCCTTACACACAGGTGCCCTTTATCCCTTGGGGGGCACATTGCAACTTTAGGGATAGGGTGAGGGGGGTGTCTTTTTTTGTCTCTAGAGTCTGGCACAGCGGGGGTTAAAGCAAGATCTGTGAATGAGAATGAATCGCCCGTTCCAGGAGTAAGGAGCCAGGACCAAAGAGCAAGATGGGTGGGCTTGCGAACAGAAAGACGGTATGAGTGATGCCAAGGGAAGCAGGCAGGGACACAACAGGAAAAAGGAGGGGGGAGAAAGAACAAGACCTTGCAAGGGCCAGACATATCATCCCCAAACCGCGCATGTGTACACCACGGGGTACCGGTTCACCCCACACTCACTGAGGATGGCCCTGCTTATCATTTTGCCCTATAGACTTTTCCCCTCGCCTACAGTCCCTACCCACCCATTTCCAGAGATCAAAGGGCTGCAGGGTTGAGTTCTTGGGGTAAGGAAATGGAAGGAAGAGGATGGGTTGGAACTGGAGCTGGGGTGCAGGCTGCAAAGTATTCAAAGCTAAGCAGGAGGGAATAATAATCTTGTATAACTTTCACATGACACCTCCTCCAGGCAGCCTTTCTGGGTTTCATCCATCTCACCAGAAGTAAGAGAGCTCTCTACGCTCTGAATTGTTTACACCATTTGCATCTCCCAAGCCATAATCCTGTGCCTCTTAGACCATGGACCACCGTGGACATGCTTCTTCTCTCCAGAAGGGAGAGGAGGCGGTGGGGAACCGGAGGGGGCGCGGTTGTCCCAGTTCTGCCATTCGGTGGCCGGGCGACTGTGGCTAAGGGGCTGACCCTCCCTGTCTCATCACTTTGCGGGCCCGCCTCTGTGGTCGCTCCAGCTTGGCGGGTCTGTGAGCAAAGCACTGTGAGTCCAGGACTGGGAACGCCCCGAGGACAGGTACAAATGAAAGCGGAACGAGGGTAAGACAGCGCACTGGCGCAGGGCCGAAAGGAGGGGCCCCACGCCGCCGGAAGAGGGCGGGGCGGCGCGGCCGGCGGCGGCCGGGCTGGGCGGGGCCTCACCCGCATAATGCGCACGTTGTACATGCGCGTCAGTCTCTCGTCGCTCTCCTCCGAGCTGTAGATCTCCTTCCGCAGCTTCTCGGCCGCCCGGATGTAGTCCCCCCGCGCCGAGTACACCCACTGGAGGGTCAGCCCGCGGGCCTGAGGGCGAAGGCGCGGGCTGGGGCCGGCGGCAGGGGCCCAGGTGCTGGGGGACGGAGCTGGGACCCCGGGCCTGGCAGGAGTGGGGAGGTATAGGGGGACAGAATGCTGGGGGCAGAATGAAGGGAGAGAGAAGACCTGTGCGGTTGGGCGGGTGCTAGCTGGGTCCTAGGGGCTTAGTGACTGGGGCAGGAGTAAAGGGGCCAGGTTGCCAGAGGGGCCCTAGACCAAGGGGACAGGGGCCAGATCCCCCGGCCCGGGCACAACTTTAATGGGATATAGCGCCCCCCACCGCCAGAAGCCGGGAGCAGGGTTGGCGTCTTGGACCTTGAGGTCCCCAGAGAACTCGTTGAGGCTGCCGATGTGCCTGAGGACCACATCCCCATAGCGGCCGAAGTCGAGGGGCAGCAGGTGATCGTGGCTGAGCCGGATGAGGAGCTGCCCGGCGAGCTGGGCCACAGCCTGAGCCACGGCAGGCAGGCGGCCCCGCAGTACCCTGTGCAGGTTCTCATAGGTGTCGTCCTTCGTGTGCAGGAACGGGTACATCGGGCCATCCTGCCGGGACAGGGCGGAGGCTGGCGCGCGGGCACAGTGCGAACAGGCCCAGGGGCTGCTGTTCTGGGGCAGGGCCCGGAAGTCTCACCTCCATGAAGGAGAACTCAACGGCAGGGACCCCCGCAAAGGCCGTGAAGGAATAGGCACTGCTGTCCATGGGCAGCGGCCGGATCCTGGCGACGGGCAGGTTGGAGCGCTGTGTGGGTTCAGGGTCCCCCCACATATCCCCCCCCAGCTCTCTTCCCTCCCCTCCCTGCCCAACTTACACCTCAGCTTCCCAGCTGTGATTGTTGAACACCACCTGCTCGAAGAGGGTCTGCCCACTGCGGTTAGGAGAGTCCACCTGGGGGCAGGGTGGGGGGCACCAGTCAGGCTCTGGCGGCCACCAGCTTCCCTTCAGCTCCCACTCCTGGCCAGGCTCTTACCTGCTTTAGGATGTTCTCGATGAGGCTGATCAGAAGGGGGCTGGTCTTGGCGTGGAACTTGTCATCCCCTGTGGAGAGGGATGCCGGGCTCAAGGCTTGGCCCGGAGGGCAGGGTGCACCAGAGGGGGCCCAGGTGGTGGCACTGCCCCTGCTCACCCAGCACTGCGTTGTCCAGGCTCACATAGACTACGGCTTTGAGGTGCAGCACGCTGAGGTAGCCCTGTGGGTGAGGGGTGTGGAGTATGAAATCCCCCTGCCTCTCCCCACTGCCTGACTACCTGCCCAGGACCCCAGGTTACCTCCAGCCACTCCATGGAGCCCACACTCCCAAAGTCACCACCATCCCAGCTGATGAAGAGAAGACTTCTGCGGGGCCGGAAGCCTGGGGGCGGGGGGAAGGAGGGAGGATGGGCTTGGCTGGGGGCCAGGCAAAGACCCACCTCTTTGTCTTCCTCTGTCCTGGTCCCCTGGGATCTCTCCTTCCCTCCCATCAAGCCACCATCCCAGCCCATCTCACCTGGGTCTGCCCTGACTCAGCTGTATCAGTGATGGGGATTGCTTACATAGGGAATCTCCTGCTTAATCTTCACTCAGACATGGACTATTAGTACTTTCATGTTTAAATGAGGAAATGGGGCTTCCCTGGTGGCGCAGTGGTTGAGAGTCCGCCTGCCTGCGGGGGACACGGGTTCGTGCCCCGGTCCGGGAAGATCCCACATGCCGCGGAGTGGCTGGGCCCGTGAGCCATGGCCGCTGAGCCTGCGCGTCCAGAGCCTGTGCTCCGCAACGGGAGAGGCCACAACAGTGAGAGGCTCGCGTACCGCAAAAAAAAAAAAAAAAATGAGGAAATGGAGGTGAAGTGACTTGCCCAGGGCCACACAGCCAGAACACGGAGGAGCCAGGTTTGGAGCCCAGGTCTCAGTGGCCACCCTCCAGCCTGTGCTTGTAACTGCCTCTCTGCCCTGTCCTAGCTCAGACCACAGCCCCAGCTGCCCAGCCCAGGCCCAGACCCTGACCTTACCATTGCTCACCATGGAGGAAAAGGTCCGCACCAGCTCCAGCAGTATGGCGGTCCCCACGGCGGACCTGGCTGCTCCTGGGCCCCATGCATCCCTCTGGGCCCCAATGACAACATAGTGATCTGGGGGAGGGGATGTTGGGGCCCACCTCTTACATGGGCAGAACCCAGAGGCTTCTCCCTTGACCCTAGGAGGGTCCATTTCTGCAGGACCCTCACATCTCTGCAGCCCCAGCCCTGCAATCCCTGCTGCCCCTAAAGAGAGTTCCTCTCCTCTCCTTGGCCCTTCCTGGGTGGGCTGCTCCTTCATCACATTGCCTGGGGTCATTCTGGGCTCCATTACCTGCCTGATCGGGGTGCCCCTCTGTTCACCAAGTCCTGACAGATTTAAAATCTCTCTCTAACCCTTCCCACTCCCACTCCCACCACCAGCATGCTCATCTGAGCCTCATCACAGGCCTCCCTGTGCCTCTTCCTTCAGTGCTTCTAGGTACCACACTCTTTGGCTCAAGAACCCACTTTGATTCCCCACTGTTATCCACAACAAGTTATGCTTGAAAGGCTCATTTATCTAGTCTGATCTCCCTTTCATGCTGTAACATCACCCAACTTATGCTTGCTCACCTCTGGTGCTAGGGAACTCACTACTGTGCAGAACTGCCCATTCTGTCTCGGGACAGCTTCAACCGTGAGGTCTCCTCACTGCCACCCCCCTCAGTTCCAGCCCATCCCCAACTTGCCAGCCTCCCTCCCTGCTAACCCCAGCTCCCCTGCTGCAGGGTGTGGGTGATGCTGGATAAGCAAGCACACCTGGCTCTGAGCGGCCCTCGATGCAGCCAAAGATGTTGCTGATGGGGGTGGAGGCCCTGTGGTTGTTGACCCCTAGGTGCAGGCCTGGCCCAGGGCCCAGGCGATAAGGGGAGACTGGGAGGTGCCCCTGCCATTCCTGGGGGGCCACAGGACCTTCAAGCTTCCTGGGGAGGGGTAGAGCAGAAAGGGTTAGAAGTGGCAGAGAGTCCCAGGCTATAGAAGAGCCCAAAGCCCCCACTTCACTCTTTCTATCCCTCACAACCTCTGGCTCCAGCTCTCTGCATCTGTACTCTGCCTGAGGGGCCAGTGCAGCCAGGGCTGCCTTGGACAGTTGTGCAGGTTGTGTCCTGCTCAAGAGTGCCCAGTAGAGGTGGGTGTGATACCCAGCTGGAGCTCCACTCACCAAATGGCAAGAGGCCGTGCCCACCCAGAAGAGCCACCTTGCTCTGGTTCACCCAAAGGCACCTTATGGGCTAGCTGCAGCCTACCTCTCCCTGCCTCCTCCCCTCCTGGTCCCCACATGGCCCCCACCTCAGTAGGAGGGAGGCGGTGTCCGCGCTGATGGGCTGGGCTGGGATGCTGGGGAGGCCCGAGGACTGGACCGGAGGGAACTGGGTTTGATTGAAGGAAGGGAAGCCAGGTGTGTAGGGATCTCCCGTTCCCAGGTGCACCTGTGGGGAGAGGGTTGCCCACACTGAAACTGTGAGCCGGGCTCCCCAGAATAGGGCGCCAGCCTCATCCTAGGCAGGCTGTGCAGCCCTGGGACCACAGGAAGGCACTACTGGCTCCCCGAGACTCACATGTCCATACACAGCCCGGTGGCTGGACAGGCTAAGCTTGTGTGGGCCCTGGGAGAAGTCTGCCGGGTCCGGGTATATGAGCACTCCTTGGGCCCCAAAGTCCTGGGCACTGGCCACCTGGGGAAGGGAGGTGGCTAAAGGACCCCTTCTCCCAGAGAAAATGGATTTATAAAGGCTGAAGGAGCAAGTAAAAGTGGAATGGCACGGCCTCTGAGCTGCAGCTGTGGATCCACAGAGAGGCTGTGGGCACCCCCTGGACCTCGCCTTCCGCCCTCCCGCAGTGCCTCGGCAGCCCCCAAACCTCACTGTACCCCACATCCCCTCCTGTTTCTGTTCCCCACCCCAACCTCCTGATTTTGTTCCCTGCCAACGGTTTCTTACGACCCATTTGGTTCTTCCTTTTCTCTCTGTGACCGCCTCCTAGACGCTTCCTGTTTGCCGCCATCCGATCCTCGGACTCCCCAGCCGGCACCCTCCCCGCTCCGCCCCAACCCGCATCCAGGGACCCTCACCTTCTGGGCAAAGTTGATCACCCCCAAGCGCACCAGCAGGAGGCGCCCCTTCGGCTCCACGCCCCGGGCCCGCAGGTCCTGCAGGTCCTCCGGCCGCCCGTAGTGGGCGTACACCAGCTCTCCCTGGGGAGGGAGGATGGGGAGGGCAGTGAGGCGCGCCCCTGCTCCACCGCCAGGGAAAGAGCACGCTGCCCCATCCTGGGGACCGGGCAGGACGCGCTCACCGTGGCGTTGCCCGTGGCGCTGTAGGGGCAGTAAACGTCCGGGTCCTCCAGTGGCAGCTGCTCCCCATGCTTCCCGGCGGCATCCACCCAGTGCAGGGCGTTGGGGTGAGCCCTGAGGAGCGGGGGTGGTGAGCGACCCACCCACAGGCCGCCCACCCCTCCTCGCCCCCCCCCCCCAACCCCATGCACTCACGGGTCCGGGAACTGCAGCCCCACGTAGTGCGTGTCCATCCACACGTGGTCCAGCTTCTGGCTCAAGAGCACCGCGCGGAGGTCCTGAACCAGGGCTGCCATCCCGGCCGAGCCGGCTACCCTTTCCCGAAGGCTGGTTTGCCTGCGCAGGGAGAGGGGGGATTGGGGCGCAGGAGGAGAGAGGGGCAGGGACTTCTGGGGACCTGGAGGAGAGGGCGGGAGCAGGGGAAGGATGCCAGAGGTGTGGGGTGGCCCCAGCCCCGGGCAGTGAGGGGCTCTTAAGGCTCTCCTGCCATCACTACCAGGGTTGCACTGGAGGGTCTCCAGGGCCTCCTTCTGCTTAAACCTCAGCTTCTGATAGCCAGGGGTCCTGTCCACCACCCCTTAGGCTCTTCACAGGTCAGGCCAAACTCACCAGTCTACCTACTGTCCCCTCCACACATACACACACTAGCCTGTGCTTTGCCCCAGGCATGAAAACACTTTTCTTCCAAAGGGCTATCTGGGCAGAGGTGAGGGGCCCTGCATCTCTCTCATCCTCCAGCTGGGCCTAATGGAGACACCTTACACCAAGGTTGCCGGTGGAATCTGGGGTCACTTGTCTGGTTGGAGACCTCACCCTGTCTTCTTCCATAGTCACCACCTAACTAGCCAGCCTGCTGTCACTGGAACGCTCCCTGATCTTCCATCTTGCCTGTGCCAGCACGGCCCCTGCATGGCCTCTCTCTCAAGCAGCTCCACCTGTGCTCTTTCCATGGCAAACAAACTTCCCTTCTCAGCATCATCACCGAATACCCCTTCTACCTTTTGCCTTGGCAGAAACCTGGCTGTCCCTTGGGAGGCCAGGTCTCCTTCGGGACATGTGAAAAAAGCAGCTCAGGCTCTCATATCACCCAGGCCCAGAGAGGAGGTGTGCTTCTGGCTCCACTGTTCACGTTTCTGACCATGAAACTCTCTTCCGTCAAAGTCCCTGCCATCCAGCAGTCCCACCCTCTGTCCTTCCTCGCTGCTGTTATCTTTTAGCCAATTGGTCACTTAGCCACTTTCAGTGAAGACTTTGGCATCTGGCCAGCCACTTCCCTGGCCACATCCTGGATCTTGTCCCCAGAACTCCATCTCTGGAATACTGATCCAATTTACTGAACACCTACTAAGCACTAGGCATGGTGGTAGGTGCTGGAGACTGCAAGATAAATAGGACACAGTTTATCATATAAATCTTAAAAGTTCCAGAATCTCACTCCCTGACTGGAGCTTTTCAGGTTGGAACTCACTCCTTTAGGCTCACTATACCTGTTCTGCAACTCCATGGAGCACTCCACACTGTCCAATTTCTCCATGTCTATCAGCTCCTCCCTGGTTTCCCTTCCTTCCCCAACCAACCTAGAGTCATACATCACCTCATTGCCCGCTCCCTCTCACTGCTCCCGTCTTGCCTCCCTGCCCTTTGATGGCATCCATAGTGCCACCCCCCCACCTCCGTAGATCTGTCAAACCATCCACTTGCTCAGGCTGTACCCAGACTACTAAGTGTTGCTCAACAGAATAAAAACAACAAAAACCACCATGCATGTAGGGACTTCTCTGGTGGCGCGGTGATTGGGAATCCACCTGCCAATGCAGGGGACATGGGTTCAAGCCCTGGTCCAGGAGGATTCCACATGCCGCAGAGCAACTGAGCCCATGTGCCACAGCTACTGAGCCCACACGCCACAACTGCCGAAGCCCATGTGCCTAGAGCCCGTGCTCCATAACAAGAGAAGCCACTGCAATGAGAAGCCCGCACACCACAACGAAGAGTAGCCTCCGCTCGCTGCAACTAGAGAAAGCCCACGCGCAGCAACGAAGACCCAATGCAGCCAAAAATAAATTAATTAATTTAAAAACCAAACCAAAACAAAAAAACATGCACGTTGTTGATTCAAGCAAAGTGGATCCAGCAGTGTATCAACAAATAATAATACACTTTGATCAAGTTTATGTTGATCTCATGAAGACAAGGAAATCTATTAATACAAATGACTACATAAACTTTAAAGAAGAAAAATCATGTGATCATATCAATACATTCTGGAAAAATATTTGAAAAAAAATTGATTCTTGTTCCTCCTTTCCTGATCATTAAAAAAAAAGAAAAAGTCTCAGTAAGTTAGGAATAGAAGAAAACTTCCTTAATTTACTTTTAAAAACCTAACTGGGGGAATTCCCTGGCGGTCACTGCCGAGGGCCCGGGTTCCAAAAAAAAAAAAAGCAACTATGACAAAGTATTAGAAAAACATTCCTATGAAAGTTAGGAACTAGGCAAGGATATTTACTATCTCATTACCTAAATTCATGTCCTCTCCAATGCAATAATAAATGAAAAAGATATATGCATTGGAAAAGAAACTATGCGTCTCTCACTAAATATAGATTATATAATTTTCTACTTAGGAAACCCAGGAAAACCCACTGAAGAAATGATTCCTGACCTCTTCTCTGGACCTACCCGAGCAGCTCCATCCCAGTAGGAAAAGGTGACCTCAGCAGGACAAAAGAAACGCTAGCCTGCTCACGCTGGGCTGGCAGACCCCACAGATTGGGGGATGGTCTTTGCCCACACATACATTTGCTTCTTTTTCTGATTCCCTAAGTTCCCCCTTCTCAGAGACCCCCAGAGCTCCCCACTGCCACAGGTCAAAATCCAAGCTCCTCAACGTGGCATTCAAGACTTTTCTGGATCTGTCCCACTTCATATGTGGATGCTGGAGCCCTCTGTGCACATTCAGGCAGCTCCCTCAGCTTCCAAATGTGTCATCTGCTGCCCTCCCTCCCCTCAGCTCCAAACGCCTTCTATCCTTCCCAGGACCGCTGAACAGGGAGGCCAGGGCGGCAGGTGGAAGGACTCAGGGTCCCGGGTGAAGAGGAAGGGAGGCTGAGTCTGAGCAGATGATGTTTTTTGAGGGCCTGGAATGGGACTGGCTGATCCTCACCTGATGGTATCTTCCAGACGCCCCTCCCCCAGGTGCCGCAGAAACATGGCCTGGAGGTCGCTCCAGTACAATGTGCCCTGGTGGGAGTCCGGGCCCAGCTCATGGTTCATGTCCTCGCTGACCACCATCACGTCATCCCCACATGCCTGGCAGGACCCCCGGAAGACCACGTAGCCCAGGAGGAAGGCTGGTGGGTGGCAAGATGGAGAGTCTCCTTGTGCCCCTCTCTGGACCCCAGATATCTCCCCCAGCCCAGCCCCTCCACTGGGGGTGGGGATGACTCTCACCCCCAGTGAAGATCAGTAGGGCTGTCAGGACCAGGTAGGGGGTGGCTCTTCGTCCTGCTGCTGCCCAGAGTCTGGGGTTTTGCCGAGCTGGTCGAGAGCCCAGGGGCTCGGGGCCCCTCAGCTCCATGGGGAAGAAGTGGGCCGGTGGCTCGGTCCCCTCCTCCCTGTCTTCCTCTTCCTCCTCCAGGGGCCCCTGCTGGGTGCCCTCCACACGCTTGTAGATGGTCTGAGAGGGTCCTGGGGACAACCTTTGCTGTAGGGGCGTGGTGGACATGAAATCGGGGAAAGAGGCCTGGAGGATGGGGAGGAATCTGGCGATAACAGGGTCAGTGACTTCGGGGTGCCATGGGCACAAGGCAGGGGAGAGGGCCCCAAGAAGCAGGCTGGGGGGGAGAGTAGGAGGTAGGGAAGGGGAGGGGCCCGCCTTGGGGTTTGGGAGGGGACTGAGGACCTGGAGAGAAGGCCTAAGGGTCTCCCAACCCCACTCTATCTTACCGCTCTCTGGAGTAGACCCCAAAGCCGCTCCATGCTCGTGCCCCCTCCTGAGCCCTGCAGTCTGTCCCCCACCCCCAGTGATAAACCGTTTGTGGGAGCCCCAAGAGGCCCCTTATCAGCCCTGGCAGGCAGCCTGAGCCCAGGCCCTTCGCTGCCTCCCCCGTCCCAGGGTGGGGGCACAGTCCGGGCTTCAGTTCAGCCTTCCAGACACGGCCCCCAGCCCAGGCTAGAGGATGAGGGGCTGTGCCCTCCCCTGCCAATCCCTCCGCAGTCCCACTCCTGCCCTCTTCTTGCAAAACAATCAATTTTTTGGCCTTGGGGCAGACTTTGGCCTCTAGTTCCCGTCAAGGCTGGGGGAGGAGGGCTGATGGCTGGGGAAGGCGGAGATATGGATGCCCCTTCCACCCTCCTGCTTCCTCCCTTCCCAATGTCCTTGGGGACCCCTTCCTAAGCTCCCCACCATGAACACCTCTGCCCCTTGCTCATCTGGCTTGCGGGCTCCCCAATACCCAAGCCCTGTAACACATTAGCTGCCCTCCCAGTGGGATCCCTAGCTGAAGGGGCCACAGTGGTGTGACCTGGGGTTTGGCCTGGCCATGTGGGTGCCTGTCCCATTGGAATCAGGCTGCAAGGGGGGGTCCAGGCTCCTGCTGGCTGCTGCGGAGGGAGGTGCATGGGTGGGAGCACATGGTCAGGCAGGGCCGGTGAGTATTCCAGGATGGGGATCCCGCCTGGAGTCAGGGATCTGTGGGTCAAGGCCCACCAGGCATCAATGGAAAGAATCCTGGCCAAGGCCCGGGCAGAGGTGGGTAACGTCGGACAAGTGATGGTCCTCCCTGGGCACCTGTGCCTGTTTGGTTACCAAAGGACTTGGACCACACGGGTTTCTATCTCTTTGGGGTCTGGGGACCTCAGAACACAGGCACAAACTACTAAGTTTTACCTACAGTTTCAGGCAGGGGGCAAGGAGCTCTGGAATGGAAGGGCTCAAGGGCCCAGTGTCGGGGTCTTCCTGGGAGACCTCAGTTCCTACCCAAGTTGGGAGAGTTCTGAGCTGCTGGGGAGTACCGGTGCCACATTCCCTGCCCCACTCTTGTCACCGCCTAGCGCCCCGGAAAAGACAGCTTAGTCCCGTCTCACCTGAGCTGTGGGTCCCTGGGTGCTTAAGTGCGGCCTCTCGGGAGGCCCGAGGCCCCGCCCACCCAAGATCCCACCTCCGGCCCCGCCCAGGCCCCGCCTCTGGGGCGGATCCTCGGCTCCACCCCGCCCCTACCGCCGCATCCTCTCTCCGGCTCCCACTTTCCGCCGCAACTCAGCTCCTCGCTGGGCGCCTAATTGAGCGACTCTCCCGGGTTCTCGCTGCGTGATCCTCCCTGGATTGCGGCCCCTTTGAAACCTGAGGCATCCGTGGCTCCTACGGCTCTGCCCCCGCCCGCAGACCTTGCCCTGGCGTCCACCGTGCGATTCCGAATGGGTATAGGTGTGGTCCTCCCTTCTCCTCTCTCCAGACCCCTGCCCCACTGCCCACCCCCAAAGAGGCCAACTTTTTTTTTTTCTTAAAACATTTTTACTCCTTTCAACCCAGAAACATCACAATCTAAGAGGACGAGTGGGGAAGGGAAGAAAAGCGGGCGCTGGGAGCGTTGGGGGCTTCGATCTGCGCTGGCGGAGCAGAGGTGGGGGAAACCATCTCCTTGCTTTCGCGTTCCCTCCCCCACCGCTGCAGGCGGGCCTGTGGACGGGGAGCGGGCGCCCTCAGGGGCACTTCCGCTCCACACACTGCTTCCCGCCCTCCTCATATTCCTGCTTGGAGATCCACATTTGCTGGAAAGTGCCCTGGGTCGGGGGGGCGACATCGGCGGTCGGGGAGGCTCTGGAGAGAGGGAGAAGCGCCTCCCCACACGCCTCCCGCGCAGGCTCGACCCCTCGGAACCTCCTCCTCAAGCCCACAGCCCTCCCGCAGCCACCAACTTGCCCCATCTTCCTGTCCTCTCCTTCGTATTCAGAGGGCGAATACCTGCTTCATATCGTTCAATCCACGATTCATTCATTCAACAAGTATTTATTGAGCACCAGTCTGCCCGGGGCCCAGGGCTGTTCTCGAGCTGGGAGGTGGAGCTTACAGCCCCAGACCAGCCAACCGGCGCCCCAACACTCCACATCCATTCTCCACCAGATACCCTATCACTCCGTCAGGCCTTCCAAACACGCCAAGTCGCCCCCCTCCCCAAGAAAAATCTTTCCTCCTCCCTCCCCACCATTCCGACACCACCTAACGTCAGGATATTAGGATGTCGTCACTTTGGCGCCCCACCTCCACCCTCCCGCTGAAACAAGCGCCTTGAGGGTCTCCAGCCCTGGCATTTCAGACTGCACCCTCTCTGTGGTTGTCCTGCCTCTGCCTGAAAGTTAGTGTGTGTGTCCCTGCTTCTGTCCCTTGGCGTGTCCAGGAAGAACACACCTTCCTGGACCAGGTCATTCCCCTCCCTTCTGCTCACGTGCCAAGGCCCCACCCTTCCCACCATCTCTGGTTTCCAGTGCAGGTCTCTGCGCTGAGTTCCAGACCCAAATACAGTAAGGCCCCTACATACCAACGAGTTTCCTTCTGAGAGCGTGTTCTTAAGTCCAATTTATTTCTAAGTCTAACGAAGTTGGCCTAGGTACCCAACTAACACAATCGGCTATATAGCACCGTACTTTAATAGGTTTATAATACTTTTCCCACAAGTATATAATGTCTGCTGAAATAAATAGACACTAGGGATCCAAAGAAATCATGAAGACCACACATAATACTGAACGCAGTTTTAACAAATGTGGTCACAGTGAAGTAACTGGATTAAAAAGATGATATCTGAGTTTTATCTATCATTCCAATATCTATAATATCTAATGTACATTCCTATTCAAAATTCTTCAGAGTGAAATTATTTTATGGGCTTGAAATATAATTTTTAAAGAAATATCTTATGCTAAGGTTGCATATTCTAAGAAGCTCTGCACTAGTGCCAATGAAATGAACACTTCTATTTTTTACAAGTACTGTACTGCAGTACTCTGTGCAGTCCTGTAAAGTACACAAAAGCAAATCACTTGTGGAGGATGCACGCGTGTGACAATGTACGCCAGACACGTGAACTAACTATGTGATTGGACATGCGAACATTCGCATCTTTGAAAGTTCGAAACCCGAAGGTTCGTAAGTAGGGGACTTGCCGTACTCAGCTGTCTTTGGACACCTCCTCCTCAGTGTCCCCCGGGACCTCACCCTCAACATGTCCACAACTGTGTTCACTATCTTTGCCCACACCTGCCCCAAACCTGCTTCTCTGGTCATTCTCACCTTCTACAGTTGCCCTGTCCAAATCCAGTGGCCATTTGCTACATGGAACATTTGAAATGGAGCTATTGAGCACTTGAAATGTGGCTAGTCCGAAATGAGATACGCGCCACATGTCGAATACATACTGGATACCGAAGACTAAACCCAGGGAAAAGAGTGTAAAACATCTTAACTTTTATATTGATGACATATTGAAATGATAATACTTTGGATATATTGGATTAAATAGGATATATTCTTAAAACTTAATTTCACGTGTTTCTTTGGACTCTTTTTAATTACGGCTGCTAAAACATTTTAAATGACCTATGTGGCTCACATTACATTCCTCTTGGACAGCGCTGCCAGCATCTAGCATCCTGGGCCTCGTCCTCGTGCCGGTTCCCTCTTACCTCGCGTATCCAAACAGTGTCCACGTTCTGTCAGTCAGACCTCTGATAAGCTTTCAATTCCACCCCGATATCTGCTCCGCCGTCAAACGCAGGTCACAGTGGAGACCACAGCAGCTCCCTCCAATCCACTCTCTGCTCTGCAGCCCAAGTGAGTCACTCAACTCAGATCTCACGGCATCTGCCCACTGCCTTTGGCCTCGCCTAGCTCCCCCCAGGAGCCAAGCACCCTCTCTCCCACTTTGCCTCATAAGTTCTTACTCACTCTTTCATCTCAGCTTGAGTGTCCCTTAGAGGCCCTTCATGACCCCTGAACAAAATCAAGTCTTCCTTTGAAGGAACACCCCACGCTTTGTGATGACCTCCTGTTTAATCGTCTCGGCTTCCAGGCTGTTCCCACGCACAGAGGCGGGGACTAGGTCGGGCTGTCCGTCCACTTCAGGTGCACGGGAGGCCCTCAACAACTGTGTGACTGACACACTCTCAGCCCTGAGCTAACTTCAGGGCTTCAGTCTCCTGTCACTCTGACCATTGTTTCTGTCTCCTTGGGGGCACCCACTCTAGTGGATATCCTCCTTGTCCTGTCATGGCCCTGCTGTCCCACTCTGTGTGGCTGACACCTGCACCCCCAGATGCAGTTTGCATCTTCACCTCTCGCTCAGCGTCTTGCCTCTACCCCAGCAGCTGGTCCAGACTGAACTCCCCACCTACCGCCCCAGAACCAACCTGCCAGCCTCCTTCTGTTTGCCCCTTGCTCACCACCCCATCCCCACTGCTACCCATTCCATGACTCCAGGACAATAGGAAGAACCTCCTGGCAAGGTCCCCTCACATCCGGCTCATACCCTGATCCCCAAAGACTCATGTCTGACATAACCTTCCCAAACGTGCCTGTGGCCATCACATCACCTTGCCCCAAACCTTCAGGGTCTCACCCTGGCACACAGGGCCACCACAATCTCATCCCAGCCAACCTCTCCGGTTTCCTGTCCTCCTCTCCCTGATTTGTGTCCTGATGTAGGATCCACCTTTCTGGGAGCAGTGACTGCCCTTTCATAAATGTTTGTTGAATGAATGAATGAGGAGGCAGGCAAGGCGATGGGGGCTGTCTGGATCTGCCCTTCCCCACATTCAGTGCTAGGCCAGGCCCCTCCCCTCTCACCAGTGAGGCCAGGATGGAGCCCCCGATCCAGGGGCTGAACTTGCGCTCCATGGTGCTGTTGCTGGCGATGAGCTTCAGTCTCATGCTCTGGGGAGAAAGAGGGGCTGGGGGAAGCAGACACCTGGCTTCTGGGAAGGGACAGGGCTGGGGGTAGGGAAGACTGGGAAGCCACAGCAGGAAGGGGCCACTCTGGTGGCCAGAACGTTTGCTTGATGTGTGGGAAGGAGGAAGGACTTGGTCCTGAAGGGCTGAGCCAGGACTGGAGTCCAGGGCCCTGGCCAGGGGTGGGTTCCTACCGGTGGAGTCTTCTGGGAAAGCTCTCGATTGAGCCTGTCAGTGAAGCCTTGGAGCAGCGTGTTCCCACCAGTGACAATGACACTGCCGTACAGGCCCTGAGAGCAGGGAGGAGGATTGAGCAGTCACGGGACGGCCCCTCCCCACCCCCCAGCTTCTCCTGCGCCTCTCTGCCAAGACTCAGGCTTGGGCCTCACCGGGCGAATGTCAATGTCGCACATGCCGATGCTGGTGGTCACCACGTGGCCCACACCTAGCATGGTGTTCCCCGAAAGGCCCTGCAGAGAAAGGTGACTGGGCTTTGGGCCCTCTGTCCCCTCTCCCAGACCTCTGTGATCCTTCCCAGCTTCTCCCACACCCCAGGATCCAGGGCCCTCCACCCAGCCCCACCTTGACATTGGAGGGATCAAACAGGCCCTCAGGGATGCGGAGTCGCTCCGCACCATAGTCTGTGTTGTAGCCATTGGGCATCTCGTAGTGCACTGTGGGCATCTGCGCAGCCACCCTGCCCAGGAAGGAGCAAGACTCTGCTTGGGGGTGCTCCCAAAACACCAGCAGTCCCCCCTGAGCTCCAGGCCTGCCCCCTTTCCACCCCCCACCCCCCAGCCATGAGCTGCACTTACTGCTCGTCGTAGGGAGAGTCCGAGACCTGCAGCACGGAGGCCTGGAAGTCCTGGATCACCTCCTGAGAACCCAGGGAGGTGGTGAGGGCTGGGTTCCCATCTCAGGGCCCACCCCACTCCGCCTGCAGGGCCTCTGTCCCTCCCGGCGGCTCACGGCAGGGGACTAGGAGGTGGGGGGCGCGGGGGTTTGGGGGGATTTCTCCAGCGCCTCACATTGCACATGTAGTTATGCCAGGACTTGGAAACCTGGGGTAACTTCTCCTTCTTCTTCCAGTTTGGGGGGGCGCCCTCCCGTACGGGCTCCTGTGGGGACACAGCCTGTGAGCACCCCACCCCATCCCACACTGACCCAGCCTACCCTGACCACACCTGCCCGCTCTGCAGCTAATGGGCACTGGGTTCTCTGCTCTGTTGCCCAGAAAAGGTGTTTCTCCCCCTTCCCTGTTAGAGGAGAGAGAACGGGGAAAGCCCATCCCCACAGATGCCATGTGTGCAGCGGGTACAGCTGATCTGAAAGGCTTTGGTCAGAGAACACTGAGCGCCCTGGGGAATCCAGTAGGCGGCCAGACCTTAAGGAAACAGCCTTTTACGGATCCATGTTCCACGTGGGGATCGCTTGCATGCAGTGTCTCATTTAACACTCGCGGCACTCGCGGCAGCCCTACATGCTGTTATTCCATTTTACAGGGGAGGAAACTGAGGCTTCGGAGCTTCAGTCTCATGTTCTAGGTCACACAGCTCTTCTGTGGCAGAAGCAGACCTTGAACCTGGGTCTACTGGACACCAGTACCCACCACACTGGCCCTGACATACACATCCTGCTAGCAGTTGGCTGTGGGACCTCGGCCATATCCCTCAGCCTGTCCAGATCTCTGATGCCTCCATTGCAAATTGAGGGCTGAGGGTCCTTCTGGGGCCTGGCTGCTCCCCACCCTGATATCTGATGGGTCAGTGGGTCGACAGTCATAGGGTCAGTGCCCAGGACATCCCAGAGGCTCCACCTTGGCTGCGATCATGTAAGGCGGGATGATGTCAATTGCCATTTCCTGGAAGAGCTCTCGGCACTGCATGGAGATGAAGTCCCCTGCCAGGGGTGACTTGACAATGCCTGGAAAGGAGGGGGTGTCAGGACCTGGTCCCTCAAGGCACCCCCGACCCCTGCCGAGGCCCCACCTTGCTGCAGGACGTAGCCATCGTGCACTGGAATGGCCGTGGTGTGGGTGGCCCCACTGTCCAGCACCAGACCTGTGGAGCGTCCATTCGCAAAGCTGGTGTGGGATGGGTAGGTCAAAGAGACAGCAGCAAGAGGGGGCTGGGACCCGAGTCTGGCCTAGTCACTCTCTTCTTTCCTGGATCCAGCCCATTCCCAGTCTGCAAATCTCTCCTTCTAGTTTGTGACCCATCTGCTAAAGAAAGGCAGCTGAGACCCTTGTCACTTTTTTCTTGTCCGAATCACACTCTCTTCCTCTATTTCTTCCTTTTGAGCTCCCAGCCTCTCTTTAGGTTTAGTTCGATGTCCCATGGGCTCTCTGAAATTAGGGGCTATATCGCCCCACTGCCTAGCATAGGGTTCAAGGCAAGGCAGATCCTTAAATAAAATAAATGCTGATTGGCTGCTTGGGAAGGGAACAAACACCTCAGTGTCATATACCCTTCCCTCCTCCCTCCAGCCCCAGCCTCTGCTGTCTACTTGTCCCTATTCTCAATGCCCAGCCTGATCCAAGGAATGGGAAAGGGCCGCTGAGCTGGCCACCCCAAGGTCCAAGGCACTTAGCCCCCAGGGGCCCTCTGCACTAATGGGGCTCAGGGGGCTGTCTGCCCATCCAGGATATTACTCTCCATAGAATCAGGCCCAGCCTCCAGCTCAGAACGCCACACCCCCCACCCTGACCCTCCACTCTGGCAGAGAAGCTTAACCCAGTGGATACGCAGTAAGCACAGCTGTCTTGCACAAGAAGAAGGCAGGAATGTTGTACTGCTCGAACATCAGCTCCGTCAGCTTCTCCCGCTTGGCCCGTGTGTTCCACTGAGGAGAAAGTGCAAGAGGGGAAGATTCAGGAAGGGAAAGGCACCGATCCACGTACATACCCGCCACCCCAACATGTATCTTGCGCTGAGGACAGAGGTCAGGTCCCCTGACCCTCATAGATCTTTAGAATGTGAGAACTATAAAGAACTTTAAAGATCACAATTCAAACTCAACTGAAGAAAACAAAACTTAGAGAGGGAAACTGGCCCAGATCACACAGAAAGCTCTTGGTGGAGCTGGGTCTAGAGTCACAGTCTCTTGACTCGTAGCCCAGTACTCTTGATTGTGCAATACGCACTTCAGCCCCCCCACCCCCAGCCGCCAGTACATCCCTCTTCCTCACTCTAATCATCTCAGAGGCAAGAAAGCTGAGGAAGAAGATTTCTGGGTAAAAATGTTGGATTGAATACAAACATCTACTTTTATTCCCTCCCAAGATCCCAGCAAAACTATAATAGGGGAATTAATTTAAAAAACAACAACAAAAAACCCCCAAACTCACAAAAGCCAACAGGCACATAAAAAGATGCTCAGGGCTTCCCTGGTGGCAAAGTGGTTGAGAGTCCGCCAGCTGATGCAGGGGACACAGGTTCGTGCCCCGGTCTGGGAAGATCCCACCCGCGGAGCGGCTAGGCCCGTGAGCCATGGCCGCTGAGCCTGCGCGTTGGAGCCTGTGCTCCGCAACGGGAGAGGCCACAGCAGTGAGGCCCATGTACCACAAAAAAAAAAAGATGCTCAATATTTTTGCCCATTAGGGAAATGCAAATCAAAAGCACAATGAGATTCCACTTCACACCCACTAGGGTGGTGATAATAATTTAAAAACAAGACAAAACGAAAAAACAGAAAATAACAAGTGTTGGAAAGGATGTGGAGAAATCAGAACCCTTGTCCATTGCTGTTGGGGAGGTTACATGGCTCAGCTGTAGAAAATGATTGGCAGTTCCTCAAAAAATTAACATAGAATTATCACATGCCCCAGCGATTTCACTCCTAGTTATATACCCAATGGAATTGCAAACACGTACTCAAACAAATCCTTGTACACAGCTGCCCACAGCAGCTCTATTCACGACAGCCAAGGTGGAAATAACTCAAATGTCCATCAGCAGATGAACAGCAAAACAAATTGTGGTATATCCATACAATGGAATATCACTCAGTCAGCTACAACATAAATGAACCTCGAAAACATTAATACAGACATAAAAAGTCACATACTGTATGATTCCATTTATATGAATGATCCAGAATAGATATATCCATAGAGACAGAAAACCAACTGATGGTTGCCAAGGGCTGGGGGCAGGGGGAGTGGAGAGAAACTGCTAAATGAAAATGGGTTTTCTTTGGGAGTGATGAAAATGTGTTTTTGTTTTTGTTTTTTCGGTACGGGGGCCTCTCACTGTTATGGCCTCTCCCGTTGTGGAGCACAAGCTCCGGACGCACAGGCTCAGCGGCCATGGCTCACGGGCCCAGCCGCTCCGCGGCATGTGGGATCTTCCCAGACCAGGGCACGAACCCGTGTCCCCTGCATCGGCAGGCGGACTCTCAACCACTGCGCCACCAGGGAAGCCGATGAAAATGTCTTGAAACTAGATAGAGGTGATGGTTGCAGAACATTGTGAATGTATTAAATGCCACTGAGTTTTTAACTTAAAAAAGATTAATTTTATGTCATGCGAATTTTACCTGAGAGAGAGACAGAGAGGCATAAACCCTTAAAGCTTAAGAAGAACAAGAAATGAGAAAACAGCAACAAATTTTTGAAGGTTGGAAATCAGTTAGGTGAGCAGTAACTGACTTAACAGATTCAAGAATGCTGACTCCTAAACTGGTAGTGGAAAAAGCCAACAACAGCCTGTGCTAAATGGCAGAATCCTCACAGGGATTGGGAATTGGTAGTTTCAGGTAGCTCTGAAAGTGGAAGGAAAGGGGAAATAAAATAAGATTGTTTAAAGCTATTCAAGTAACAGATCCCTAAACTCTCATCCTAATTCCATGGCACTAGGCTATTGCCCACTCCAACCTCAGCAGAAGAGTGGAAATTTATTCTCTGGAGAGAGTAAAACTGAGGGTCTCTGAACTGGTGGGACCCTTGTCACTGTTGGGAGTGAGGACACTATACTTAAAAGAGGGGAATTAAGTGATGCCATGCATATTGAATGCTGATAACATCAGCCCTATTTGCTCACTTGGCTTCCAGAAAGGGGTTGGGCAGTTCAGTCTTCAGGTTGGAAGTCTTCCCTGTGAGTTACATCAAAGATCTAAAGATGCAACATCCCAGTCAGACCATCCTATAACAAAGATTGCAGTCAGCAAGTCACCCTGCCCAATCAGCTTTTTAGTCCCCCATTCCTAAACATATGCAGACAGCCAAGGATTTGTGGAAATCTGAGAAAAACCTAGGAAATGAGATAAAGACTCCCAAGAAAGGGCAGGGAAAAAAAGCAACTTGGAAGAACAATAAGTATACAAGGAGACGAAAACTTCCAAAGACAAAACTAATAATATCCCTATGAGATAACAAATAATATTGCACCCATGAAATAAGAATAGGATGGTCTAAAGAGTAACATTCATGGAATAATAAAGACCTCCTGGGAAATAAAAATGCAGGAGCAGGAATGAGTTAAAAACTCAATAGGGGCTTCCCTGGTGGCTCAGTGGTTAAGAGTCTGCCTGATGATGCAGGGGACGCGGGTTCGTGTCCCAGTCTGGGAAGATCCCACATGCCATGGAGCGGCTAGGCCCGTGAGCCATGGCCGCTGAGCCTGCACGTCCAGAGCCTGTGCTCCGCAACGGGAGAGGCCACAACAGTGAGAGGCCTGTGTACAGTAAAAATACAAAAACAACCAAGAAAACCAAAAAACTCAATAGAAGAGGTGAAAAACAAATTGAGGGAATATCTTGGAAATAAGAGGAAAAAGATAAAGAGATGGAAAACATAACAGAAAAGAAGAGAACATTAGGAGACCAGTTCAGGAGGTACAAAATCCAAATAATAGGATTTCTCAAAAGAGAGAATAGAGAAAATTGAAAGAAATAAATCATCAAATAAGTAATTAAAATTTTTTCACTGAGTTGAAAGACATAGGTTTCCAAAATAAAGTGACACATTGGGTGTCCAGAGCCACGGACAAAAATAAACCCATATAATATTGTGAAATTGTAAAACACTGAGGACAAAGTGAAAATTTTATAAACTCTAAGAAAGAAAAATAAGTTACACCAAAGGATCAGGAAATAAATGTTTTTGGCCTTCTTGATAGTAACAGTAGATGCTAGAAGATATTGGAGAAGTGCCTTCAAGATTCCAAAGAAAAATGATTTCCAACCTGGAGCGTTATACCTAGCTAAACTATCAATCCAAGGTTAGACATGCAAGGTCTCAAAAATGTTACTTCTTATGACCTTTCTATGGCAGTTAGTGGAAGATGTGCCCCATGAAAACAAAGAAGAAAATAAAGAAAAGGAGTCATGTGATACAGGAAACAGGACTTCTAATACAGGAGAGGGGCAAAGTGTTTCCTTAAGATGATGGTGAAGGGAGATGTCAGGATGATAGCTACATCTTCTGCGTAGAAGGTAACTAGTCCAAAGTAGAGCAGGTCAGTGGGCTCCTGAGGAGGTTTCTTGAAGATGAAATTGATAGAACACCTTAAGGAATTAATGTCTTGAGAAAAGATATAGATAACTGATGAATAATTTAGGGCCACATTATTAAGTAGATAGAAAAACTAAGGAAAACAGAACCAAGACAATTTTCAGTGCTAGAGAAAACAAAAAGTTGCACAGGAAAGGAAAATAAACCACAGTTTATTGCCTGGTTCAGGCCTGATTAGCATACATAATAATAAGAGTGTAAATACTGAATATTGATCTTAAAAAAACCCCAAACCCTAAACTACAACTGTACTTTAGGTAAGAAATAAGAAATGTGTGTGGTGTGGGCTGGGGAGGAAAGAGAGCCAAGTGCTCATTTTCTATAGTGGGAAATCCACAGATTATGTTTAAAGCTAAAAAATTCACAATCAGCGATTTAAGTGTGATATATAGAGATATAAAAGGTAATGGCGGGACTTCCTGGTGGTCCAGTGGTAAAGAATCTGCCTTACAATGCAGGGCACATGGGTTCGATCCCTGGTCTTGGAACTAAGATCCCACATGCTGCAGGGCAAACAAGCCCACGCGCCTCAACTAGAGAGCCCATGCGCCCTGGAGCCTGCATGCCACAACGAGAGAGAGAAAATACGCACACCACAACTAGAGAGAACCTGTGGGCCACAGCGATGAGCCCGTGCCGCAATGAAAGATCCAGCAAGCCGCAACTAAGATCCAACGCAGCCCAAAAAATAAATAAATAAATAAACAGGGGCTTCCCTGATGGCGCAGTGGTTAAGAATCCACCTGCCAATGCAGGGGACACAGGTTCGAGCCCTGGTCCGGGAAGATCCCACATGCCGTGGAGCAACTAAACCTGTGTGCCGCAACTACTGAGCCTGCACTCTAGAGCCCGTGAGCCACAACTACTGAGCCCACGCACCTAGAGCCTATGCTCCGCAACAAGAGAAGCCACCGCAAGAAGCCTGCGCACTGCAACAGAGAGTAGCCCTCACTCACTGCAACTAGAGAAAGCCTGCACGCAGCAACAAAGACCCAATGCAGCCAAAAATAAATAAATTCATTAAGAAATAATAATAAATAAATATTTTTTAAAAAGGTAATAGCAAAAAAAAAAGCTAAAAGAGAGAAGAGCAATTGCCTCTGGAAAAGGGGCAATAGAAGGAGGAGGCTATGAATGGCATTTTTTTTCTTAACATACTTTATAAAACAAATTGATTCTTTACATGTATATATAATATTGACAAAGAATGTAAGTTAAAAGGTCATAAAAGGACTTGGGGTGGTGGGGCAGTGTATAAGGTTGACTGCGGGAAGGGCAAGTGGATAGAGCTGGAGGAGAGAGGGAGGCGTGGAGACTAAACCAGGGAGGAAGGAAAGTGGTTGAAGATGATGGAGTTGGAAGGAAAGTTTGAGAAGCGAAGTGGAGTGAGTGATGGCTTGAGGAGAGAGGTGAATGGTGGGCCCCAGGGCTTGACTAGCAGCTGGATGAGGCACTTACCGGGGCCTCGGACATGAGCACTGGGTGTAGATTTGGCTCAGACTTGACGTGTTTGCTGTAGGTGTGATCCAGGATCGCACGGAAGCACTCCCAGTCCTCGACTGGGGCCAGGAGACCAGTGGAGAGATGAGGGTGGGCAGGCAGGAGTCCAGGGACAGGAAGGAAAGGAAGGAGGGAAGGAAAATCCGGGGGAGGGGAAATAAGACAAGCTCCAGCAGAAGTCCCCCCTTCCCAGGAATCTGGTGGCCCCTGGTTAGGAACCAGGCAGCTGTGGGAAGAAGTGAGGGCATCCCCGGGACTTGGGCCGCTGCAAGGAAGACTCTGTGGATGTGGGGTGCTGTGCCCCAGGTTGTTGGGTGTGGGCTCTGAGTCTGTGTCAGGAGGCAGTGGGTGGGGGCCCCGTACTCATGCCATTCTTGAGGGGTGACATGACCTCCGCTCCATCCCGAGGCACGTGGAGGGCATTGGTGTCGATGTGAAAGATCTTCCCTTTCTTCTCCTTCTCCCCCTCCAACTCCAGCCCGCCCCCCTCCTCCGCGGCCAGCAGCCCCACTGTGGTGGGAAAGTCAGCCTGGAGGGGGGGCATGGGCGGAGAGAAATCAATCTCTTGCCCGGTTCCAGGCCCATGGCAGGGCCCTCAGCCCACCCCTGGGTTTACTCCCTCATTCCCACTCAGCAAAGCTTCTCTCTGGGCTCCGAGAGCCCTGGATCACTGGGAAGCCTGGAGGGGAGCCCTAGGTTTGGGGGAGGGGGCTGGAAGGCTCACCTTGGGGCAGTCCTCCCCAGCGTACCCAGCGCGGACTGAGAAGGAGCCAATGTCAAAGACCAGCGCCCCCACCTCATCTGTGCGGGGAGACAGACTTGTGAGGGGATCTCTCCCAAACTCTCTCCTCTTGGATTGTTCCGAAAGGAGGTCAGGGCAGAGCCACCTTCAACGCCGGACGGTGCGGGTGGGAGCTCGGCCAACAGTTTAGGGTCCTGGGAGTGGGGGTCAAGACCCCAAAGTGCCTTTCTGCTCAGTGGCCGTTTTCAGGCCACTCTCCTTGCTGGGCTAGGGGCCGGGCGGTGGTGGGTTGAATGGTAGAGAGGTTGGGCCCGGTGCGCGCGAACGTCCGGGGGCGGGGGTCGAAGGTGGGAGTGGCGCAGGACACAAACCAGGGGCTAGACCTGCTCGAGCGCCGAGGTGCCAGGCCCCAGGGTGCCCAGAGCTTGGGTCTCGCGGGTTCGGGGCGCTGGGATTCGGGCGAGGCCGCGCCAGGCTGGAGAGCCCGAAGCCCGAGGCTCGCTCACCTCCGCCGTAGACGCCCCCGCTCATAGTGCCCTCTCAGCGCTGCTCGCGGCCCGTGGGCAGCGGCGGGATCAGCACCGAGGCTGCCGGACAGCTCCCGGGACCCCGGGCGGGGCGGGGCGCGGGGCGGCCAATCGGGAGGCCAGGTTCCCCGCCCCCAACGGCGCCGCCGATAGGCTGAGAAGCCAGACAATAACCCGGCAGGGGGCCGCTGCTTTAAAGGGGCAGACACCTCAACCTTAGGCGCCGGGGAGGGGGTTAGCAAGGACCTCGAGGCCGGCCCTAAGGGATAGGCTGGCAGAGAGCAGGAGTACGCAAGAGATGGAGACCTTGTCCATTCGGAGTCTGTAGGGTGACTGACGGGGGGCCTCTGCTCCCTTACTTTTTAAAATGGGGTCTAGAAAAGGGCGCCATCGTCTCCGAGACGCGTCCATTCTCAGGCTCCTGAGCAAGGTTCTGCCATACCCAGGACTGAATGAAATCACTGGGAGAGGGAGGGTAGGGAAGGAGAGGGAGAGGTACGGGAAGGGGTTGTCTCCATTTTCTCCCTGTTTCTTGCCACCCTTGTCTTTCTGATGGTCCCTCTTTTCCTCGCTGGTCCTCTGGTGCCTGGGCCTTATACATACACACGTTTATGCACATGTACACACGTTCACACATGGCGCTCAGCTAAACCAGCTTTAGTTTCCTTTCCCTCTCCCTCTCTTTTCATCTGTTCTTCTCAGGAGTTATTTATCAAGCAAGTAGATTTTCCCCTCATAGGCTCCTAGGTCCTTCTTGGCTCCTGGCATGAGGCCATCTCCACAGCAGTTTTGAAAGAGAAGGTGAAGGAGTGGCTCTGACAGCCTGGCTCAGCTGAGAGACTCTTATGTGAGCATATGTGCCTGTATGTATGTGAGTGTGTCAGCATTCGTGTGCATATGCATATGTGCATGTGTTGGGGGCACTCCCACCTACTTGTTTAGGGGTGGGGGGCAATAAGACCAGAGATAGCATTGGAAGAGTGTTCTGTGTGATGGCCGGCCGAATGCCCCTGAAGGTTCTCAGCTCATCAGATACTCATTCTGTAAGGGACTCCACCCTTCCTTAGCCAAAGGACAGATAGTTTGAGCTGGCTCATCCGTTACCCACTGGCGACAGTGGCATTTCACATGCCCAGGGGTGGTTCTGAGCCCAGGCCTGGCTCCCCAGACTGGAGGCTTCAGTGGGAGGGGTGAGCTGATTCAGGAGTTGGGAAACAGAAATATCCCAGCGTGAGCCTAGGTCAGCCGTTGTCCTCTATAAATTGAGGCCTGGATGAATTGGAACAGCCCCTTAACCTCTCAGCGCCTCATTTCTTCATCTTTCAAAATGCTGAGGTGAGAATTAAAGGAGAACACTGGAGGGGAAAATGATTCTATTCATGGTCTGCACCTCTCCTTTTTGTTGACATTGAGTAATGTTGCTTCACTTCCCTTGTAAATTCACCTTGTCAATTCCCACTATCCCCTCCCCCATCCCAGTCAGGATCTCAGATTCAGAAACTACCCCAGTCAGGGGAAACCTTACTGATCCTGGATACAACTCCTAGATTTTATAGGGATTTCCCCAGATAGAGGCAGGGCCCTGTCTTGGGTCACACAGCCCACTGGGGCAGAGCCAGGACTAGAACTCACATCTCTCATCAGCCAGTTGACAGATGACCTTGTTTCATAACACCTCTATGTCCCTCTGCAAGCTTCACTGTCCCCATTCGTAGGACAGGTGGTGGTGAGGACTCAAGAATCAAGTTCCTGGCTAAGAGCTGGGCACACAGGGCTATTCAGCAAACACCGGGTCTTAAGAAAATCCCTAGGGCATTTTTGAGGCTTTAAAATTATTATCCATTTATTCATAGAAATCTGTAGTCTATCTGGTAAAATGATTTTTCCTCTCATGGTTGGTAGAAAAGCTAAAGTCAGCGAACTACCGACTAGACTTGATTTACCGCCCAGACAACTGTGGCCAATTTCCATTTGTCATAGGATCTGACATGATATGCTATTGCATGATGGAAGTGGTTAAGGTAAAGTTTATTAATATATTTCATTCATCCATTCATTGATTCAACAAACATCTTTTATGCCTACGGTGTGCCAGGCATTGTACAAAGTATGGGAATACTAAGGTACATAAGACATATCCCCGCTCTCAAGGAGTCTTGGTGCAGTGGGGAGCTCAGACATGCATGAAAGTGGGGTGAAATGGAGGCCCAGAGGAGGGAGGGGCTACCTGTCTCTGAGAGTCCAGGGAGGCTTCTAAAAGTGAAGTTTGAATTGTGAAGGATAAATAGGGGTCACCGGTGAACAAGGTGGGGAAGGTCCTCCACCCAGAGAACAGTGTGAGCAAAGGTCCATATGTGGAAATAGGAGAGTTGGAGATGAGCTGGTGGCAGAGACCAGCGTCAGGGGAAGATGAAACTAGAAAAATAGTCAAAGACTGACTCATTAGGCTTCCCTGGTGGCACAGTGGTTGAGAGTCTGACTGCTGATGCAGGGGACACGGCTTCGTGCCCCGGTCCAGGAAGATCCCACACGTGGCGGAGCGGCTGGGCCCGTGAGCCATGGCCGCTGAGCCTGCGCGTCCGGAGTCTGTGCTCCGCAATGGGAGAGGCCACAACAGTGAGAGGCCCGCGTACCACAAAAAAAAAAAAAAAAAGACTGACTCGTTTATGCCTGAACCCTGTTTTTACTTAGCAAACACAAAGCATCTGCTATGTGCCAGGCACTGTATAAATGCTTTACAAATATTAAGTAATTTAGTCCTCATAATGACCCGATCATCATCTCCATTTTGCAAGGGAAACAGAAGCATGGAGAGGTAAATGACTGGCCCAAGTTCACTCAGCTGGTAAGGGACAGCTGAGATGTGAACTGTGGCATGTGAAGAGTATTGGTCCTGGGGAAAATGTTGCCGTACTTCTATTCATCTCATAGATGTTCTCCAGGTGCCTGATAGGCACTGGGAATAAAATGGCTCATATAACTTGATGTGACTCTCACTGAATTTAATGTCTATTTTAGAAGATGGATGATTAAACAATTAGCTCAATAAAGTCATCTGGAGGGTCTCACGCTAGCCAAACCTGAGCACCTGGTAATGACATTGAAGGTGGTAGGACCATGACCCCCAGACCCCACACCTTGGATAGGATTTGGCATCTTGTTTGTGTCTATTCATTGCTTGGTGAGCTCTCACCGAGACCTCTTCCAGACAAGCCAAGTGCCCTGGCTTCCCAGGGAGCCCCTAGTGCAGGTGGCAAGTGCCCAGAAAGAAAGTCCAGTAAAGACTGCAATAGGCACGGAGCCAGCACTGCAGTGGGGCACAAACAGTGACGTAGTTAGGGAAGCAATATTTAAACTAAGACTGAGAAAATGAAAAATTTCCCAGCTGACAGGAAGTAGAATTGGAATGGGGGGTGGAAGGCATTCTTAATAGAGGGGAAAAGACCCAGCCTCTCTGTCTTGCAAAGAAGCTTGGCCCTTGTCATGGAGTCAGTGGGGAACTACTGCATGGTTTTGAACAGCAAAGTGATATGATCCAACTTGCATTTTAGAAAGATACCTCCTGGAAGCTATTTGGTAGGTTGATTAGAGAGGGACTATCCTGAAAGGCCAGGAAATAGGCAAGAACCGAGGTAATAGCAGCTGGCGTACAGTAGAACAGATAGATTTAAGTAATATTGGAGAGGTAGCACTGACAAGATGTATTCACTGATGAGGTAGACTGCTAGCCTTACATCAATAGTCATCTCCCTCCTTTCTTTTTTTTCTAAATAAGTTTATTTATTTTAGTTATTTTTGGCTGCGTTGGGTCTTTGTTGCTGCGCGCGGGCTTTCTCTAGTTGTGGTGAGCGGAGGCTACTCTTCATTGAGGTGCGCGGACTTCTCATTGCAGTGGCTTCTCTTACTGTGGAGCACGGGCCCTAGGCGCGTAGGCTTCAGTAGTTGTGGATCGCAGGCTCTATAGCACAGGCTCTGTAGTTGCAGCACACAGGCTTAGTTGCTCCGCGGCATGTGGGATCTTCCCAGACCAGGGACTGAACCTACGTCCCCTGCAATGGCAGCAGATTCTTAACCACTGTGCCACCAGGGAAGTCCCCCTTCTTTGTTTATGAACAATGTTTTAACTGGGTATATGGCTACAGACTACATTTCCCAGCCTTCCTTGCATCCGGCCAACTTCTGAATAGAAGTTAGTGGTGTCCTTAAACAGGAAAGAACTCATGCTTCCATGCCACCCCCCTTCCCAAGAGATGGATTCAGATACAATAGTGGGAAATGCCTGGGCCACGTTGGACACAGAGATGGAAGCCACAGGTTGAGGATGGCTGAGATGCCCCACAGTCCTGGGGGATCTATTCTGGGGTTGTCACTTAAGCCACTGAATTTTGGGGACTCTTTGTTCTAGCAGCTTGGACTATAGCCTAACTAATTGACCATCTTTTGGATATGGGGAATGAGGGGGTGAGAAGCTCCTGGGCAGATGGTGGTGCTGTTAACTGGGCCAAGAGATTCAGAGGAGAAGTAGGGTTGGGTAGGATGGGGTGGGGTGGAAGCGGATTACTTTAGTTTTGAATATGTTGAATGTGAGACACCTGTAAACAGTGATGTGCAGTCACTGTTTTAACAATCAACTCTTCGGGAAAGGGGAATTTCGATCTGAAGCATTTGCTGACTTCCATGGTGTAAATACTCTCACCACAACGATTACAAGTTACTACTACCAACATGACATCATCGAATAAGGAGTTGGGAAGAGAGGTATACAATGGCCTCTTGTGAGCTGGTCCAAGCTAGCACGAGCTGACTCCAGTGCACCACTGTCCATGAACATGCAGGTGGAGACGTTCAGTCTGCAGTTGGACAGACACCAAGTCTGCATGTGGAGACAGAGATCTGAGAGTGATGAGCAATTAAGGGGTAATGAAAGTCCCAGTAGTGCCTGGAGTCACCAGTGAATAACATGGAGAGTGAGAAGAGGAGGCTGAAGCTGGGATCCTGAGAAAATCAACGTTTACAGAGTGTCCTGAAGAGGAGGAGAAGGCTGAGGAGAAGCCTGAGAAAGAACAGTCAGAGGGAGGAGGAAGTGTCCCATGACCCACCAGGGCCAGGTTTTCCACATGTGCTCCAGGGCTTCTGTCTTCTCAGAGAGATTGGTCATCCTCTGGTCATCCCCTACCTGTCTCTATCTTCACCTCTCTCCTTTCTGTCCTTCTCATTATTATCCTTTTCATTATTATTATTTTTATAAACAAGGTTTTTTTAAAATAAATTTACTTATTATTTTTGGCTGCGTTGGGTCTTTGTTGCTGCACGCGGGCTTTCTCTAATTGTGGCGAGTGGGGGCTACTCTTAGTTGCGGTGCGCGGGCTTCTCACTGCAGTGGCTTCTCTTGTTGCGGAGCACGGGCTCTAGGCGCACGGGCTCAGCAGTTGTGGCTTGTGGGCTCTAGAGCACAGGCTCAGTAGTTGTGGCACACGGGTTTAGTTGCTCCACGGCATGTGGGATCTTCCCGGACCAGGGCTTGAACCCGTGTCCCCGGCATTGGCAGGCAGATTTTTAACCACTGTGCCACCAGGGAAGCCCTTCTCATTATTATCTAAACAAGCTCCAGGAGCTCCCATCAAAACACATATTTCTTGACTCCACATTCTCCTCCCATTGCCGCCCCACCTTTCTATACCCCCTTGCAGCCAAGATTCCCAAAGCCTTGGCCACCTTGGTTGTCTCCACCGCCTCATTTCTCACTTGTCCTCAGCCTGCTGCTAGCAAAGCATCCATTGCAGATGCTCCAGACCAAGCCAGCAGCAGCCTCCACGGTAGTCAATCCTATGCCCTCTTCCCAGTCCAGCTTTGTTTCACCTCTCTGCAGCATTCAGCACAGTTTACCATTCCTTTTTTGGAACAGAATTTTCCAAAAATTCTGTTGGGTTCCAGAATTCCACGTTCTCCTGATTTTCTTCTTAGCTCTCTGGCTTCTCCTTTGGCAGCCTGTTCTCCTCTGCCTGACCTTTAAATGTTGGAGTTCCTCAGGGCTTGGTCTTGGGCCATCTTGTCTTTTCCCTGAACCTCTTTATGATTTCATCTGCTCTAAAATGCCACTCATTCTCAAGGCTCTATTCCAACCCAGACTCCTGCTGAGCCCCAGACCTGCTTCGACAGCCACTACTGAGCATTCTGCCTTGCACCTCTCCTAGGCACCTCAAGCCTAACACGTCCCAACTTAAAACTCTTGATCTTCTTCCCCAAATATATCCCCTTCCAGCTGCTCTGCTCTCAGTAAATGGCACTTCCAAGCCTCCAGTACTAATAGTTATTTCCATGGTTGTCTACCATCTGTCTCCTCTGTAGATTGTAAGCTCCCTGCAGGCAGAGGAGGGTGCACAAATTCGAGGTTGTATCACCAGGGCCTAAGACGGTGCCTGATACATCTTTGGGACTCAATAAATATTTGCTGATTGGGTTAAAACAAGGAAGCATATTAGCACAGAACCCAAGTGAGAGGAAGCAGTGTCAGATGCCCTATAGAGATTAACAAAATTGGGTTCTAGTCATCGGCTGCTAGTTTACTAAATGACTTTAGGGAAGTCACTTCACCCATCTGGAGATTGAAACTGAAGTAAATATAAGGTCCTTTCCAAATTCTAATTGACATCTCTTATCTACTGCTAATATATCACTGAATTGGTGAGTGCACATACATGGAATTTGTGCTTAAGTAAGAATGACTTTTTTTCTTATTTTCTTTAAAAATTGGTGTTTTGAAAAAAAAAAAAATTGGTGCTTTGACGGGAATTCCCTGGCCGTCCAGTGGCTTAGCACTCAGTGCTTTCACTGCTGGGGCCCGGGTTTAATCCCTGGTTGGGGAACTAAGATCTGCACCCCCCCAAAAAAATTGGTGCTTTGAAAACTATTTGTAATGCCTTCAACAGAGGTTACATGAAAAGTGTCTGTTTTGATACTTTTACTTTTAAATTTCATGAGGACGCGAAGGCTATTCATTGACTTGAACTTACCAAAACATTTTCACAATCTGTGGGGATCTCATAACAATCCAAGGTGACTTGCAGGGCAGTTAGCTATCAACAGTCTCATTCCATAAATGTGGAAACTGAGGCTTATACTTACATTCTCATCCCTTTACAGGGATGGTCCAGGGGTTCATCAAGAGGCTAGCACTGCACACAGTGAAGTCGACGAAGCTGCCCTGGTTCATATCTTAACTCTGCAGCCCTAGGAATCTGTTTCCACTACTATAAAATGGTAACAATGCCAGTACTTAACTTCATAATATTGTCGTGAGCGCTAAATAAGTATGGAAATCAATAAATATGAGTTGTTATTACGGTGTCATGCAGCCCTGTAAAGAGTTCTACAAAAGCCCACTGAGCAACGTGGGGACACTGCCTGGGCAGGACTTTTCTCACAGCACACCTGAGTTCCCAGGGGCAGAAGCTGCCCCCACTCCTTCCTGCTCGGGTACCTTCGGCATCGCTGCCCTTTCCTCTACAGCGCTGAGGCCTGCGGGCTAGCCCTGCGTGGGTCAGGATCTCTCCAACTCCGCCCCCTAAGTAGGGGCGTGGCCTCACATGCAGGGGGCGGAGGCAGGGCGAGAAGTGGGGCGTCGAACTCCCCTTCCCAGTCTGGAGCCGCCCAATCCGGGAGGGTAGGTCACGTGATCACCCAGCGGTTTCACCCTCCCCTATGCCGGTACCATCTCTGCCAGTCCCGGGGGAGATGTCTTGCGCCTTTTGGGGAGGCAAAGCATCTGTTTTGGTCCGTTTTGCGTGGAAATAGTGTGGAGTAATATCTTTGATGTGACAGGGCCAATATTTGCCCCTTAGGTGGTATTTTCCCTTCCGGGCTCCCCCCACTAAGTAGTTGGTCTCGCCCAGCCGGGCCCTGGGCGCGGCGGCGACGGCCGCGTCACTGGCGGGCGGGATCCCTCCGCTCTAGGGAGAGCAGAGCTGGACGGTGAGTTGCGGTGACTGAGGAAATCCATCCGCGTCGCCGCCGCTGCCGCCTCCGCCGCGGAGGAAGACAGGACCTCCCGCGCTCCTCTAGCGACCCTTCGCAGAGTCCCACCGCCACAGGTACCTCCGCTGATAAAAGGAGTCCTCATTTCCCCTCTAAGCCCCAAATTCCCAGCGGGGAACCTCGCTTCTGTCTCCCCGGTCTGGCCTCTCGGGAGCGGACGTAACTCTCCAGACCTCCCCTCCCTTTTTCTGGCCCCGTCGCTCCCAAACCCGGAAGGGAAACCGGGGGACCCTCGCCTCCAATAACGCACGCTCTCGCTGCACCATCGGGGTTATTTTGCCTGACCCCAGATCCCAGGCCAGCCCCACCTACCTCTTGTTCCCTGAGAAGTTGGGGGTCTAAATTCGGGGCTTCCTCTAGGCCCCGCCCCGCCCCCTTTCCCCACCTCTACCACCCCCTTGCCTGCCCCTGGGTAGCACCCCTCGTGTCCTCCCATTTCGCACCCCCGCCGGCATTCGCCTTGCAAAACTCCAGAATCCTCAGAGGCAGGCAGGGCCGCGAGGCTACCCTTCTCCTCGTCTCCACCTCGATTTGGGGTCTGCCCGTGTTTTCTGGCCACATTACCCTAGACCGGACACCTCGGCACCCTATTCCCCTTAGTAGTCCTAACCCGACGCTTAGCTCCCAGGCGGCCCCCACCCCCCGCCTAGCTTTCATTTGGGCAAAATGGAGGTCGTGGGGGCCGGAGGACCAGGCCCACTGCGCTTCGCAGCGCGGCACCGGCCCGCGCCTTCCAGCTGCCAGATCCGGGGACCCTCCCTTGTCCCTTCCCCTTCTCCCCACTAGACCTGCGGAGGTGGTTGCACCCCCATTTCTCCGTGGTACCCCCGGCTGCTGTATGCCCAGAACCCGGGCCCGCCTAGGGGGCCCTGGCGAGTGATGGGGATTGAGGTCTGGGAGCGTCGCCCCCGCCCCCAGCGGCTTCCTCCCGGCCTGCTTCCTTCTGCCCCGGGCGTCTGGCGTTGCCGCCCCGCCTGGGCTGCCGGCAGCTGGAAGGAAGGGGCTTTGTCCGGAGCTGGGGAAGTGGGGTGGGGGGCTTTGCCCCCTCCCTTTTTTGGAGGGGCGTCTTCGGGCGCGGGTGTAGAAAAGCTGAACAGAGGGGAAATGTCAGTGGGGAAGAGGAACGCCCAGGGTACGGGGGAAGTGGGAGCAGGATGGGGGACGCCTGGGTGGGCAGAGTGCAGTGTGCATGGCCAGATCACACAGGTGTCTAAAGGGGAGGGGGGGCAGGACTCCGGGCCCTGGAGCGGAGCCAGCCAGGCCCCTGGGGCCCCGGCGCGGAGCCCGCGGGCTGGGCTCCTTGGGGAGCCGGGCCGCCTGGGGCCGCCCGCTCGCCCGCCCGCCGGCGCCTGGGAGAGAGCAGCTCCGCGCCTCTGGGCCCGGGACCTCTCTTTGGAGTCCTAATTACTCGAGAGCGGCTCCCACGGGCTTTCTGCGGGCGCGCCGGAGCGGGCGGCCTAGCCGCTGGAGGGAGCAGCGGCTTGGGGCTGGCTACCTCGCCACCCTCGCCTCCACCCGCCGCGGGCGGCTAATGGGGCGCAGCCGGCCCAGGGATAATCCGGGGTGAGCCGTCCCGAACCTATTAGTGCCCAATCGGCTTTTCCCAAATCCTGTAAACAGCCACCCTGGCTGGTTCTGGAGAGGGGCGGGAGGCTGGGTCGGGCGGGGGCGATGGGGCCGGGGGTGGGGTCATCCACCCTACAGGTCTCAGCCGTGGATGCGGTTGCCTCGGCAACCGGGCTAGGGTGGGGGCACTTCACCAATGAGGTGCTCTCAGTCCGGGTGACGGTTGCCTAGGCAACCCCACGAACAGCCCAGCTTTCCCCTCTGGTCTCCCCCACCCCCAGTCGAAGCTAGGGATGTGTGTGTGGAGGGTGTGCGGTGTATGGGGGGGAATTTAAAGAGGCACCGTCTCTTATAAAATTAGGTGCTAGGGAGGGCGGTGTCTCTGCGGGCCGGGGAGGACGCCCGGTCTGTTTTCGAAGGGACTCTCCCCGCCCCTTCCCGCACCCCAGTTCCTGCCGCGGGTGTCCCGCCCGGGCTGCTGTCCGAGGGAGGAGTTTCCCCTGCGCTTCCTCTTGAGCTTCCCGCTCCGTTTCCGGGGGGCGGGAGGAAGATTGGGGAAGTCAGCTGTTCCCCGGCTACGTCTCTCCCGTGCCAGAGGCCCGTGCTCTGTCCGGGGGACCGCGGCCACCGCTGGCGCCCCCTCCCCTTCCGACCTGTACTTACCCCTTCCGGGCCGCGCGTCAACCCCGCCTTTCCCCCTTCTTCCCCGGCGGCCTTGGGCCTGACGTCAGCCCTGCATCCCCCAGGCCTCGGGCCAGCGGCGAGGAGCTGCCTCCCCCAGCCCCCGTCCCGCGGCCCCCAGCCGCCCCCAACCCCGCCCCACGGGCCCGGCGCCATGAGTGAGCTGGAGCAACTGAGACAGGAGGCTGAGCAGCTCCGGAACCAGATCCGGGTGAGGGCCTAGCTGCCGGGCTGCGGCGGCTGAGCGGGCAGGGCCCGGTGGCTTGTGTGCACCGGGCCAGGGGAGGGGTTTGTGGGTGGGTGGTGGTGGGGTACCCTAATATACTCCTGTCTCATCCTCTCCATTCCCCTGTTTCCTGTTCTCTTTCCTCTCCTCCTTGTCTTATCTTCGTGCCTCTCTATGAATGGCTTTGCCGTCTCTTATAGGATGCCCGAAAAGCATGTGGGGATTCAACACTGACCCAGGTGAGATGAATCCAGGGCTGGACTTGGGTTTAGGGAAGGAGCACGGGTTGGAAGCATACTTCTCAGAGGGCCCTGCCGCCTGAGCCTTCCTGAGCCCATTCTGCCTCCACCTCCAGATCACAGCTGGGCTGGACCCAGTGGGGAGAATCCAAATGAGGACACGGAGGACCCTCCGTGGGCACCTGGCAAAAATCTACGCCATGCACTGGGGGACGGACTCAAGGTGGGTGCGGCTGGGGCTGTGTGCTGAGCTGTCGTGTTTGCCTTGGGCTGAGTTTATGGCAGGCAGGGTGGGCAGGGGTAACCTTGCACTTCGGGTGCCAGAAACAGGATGCCCGTGTTGCCAAGTCTGTTTGGGAAGCCCATGACTCCCAGACATCCCCAGGGGATGGGAAACAGGGCCATACCGACAGGAACTTCTCAGCTGCTGCCGGGAGTTGTCTCCCACCAGATGGGAGAGGGGGAAGGGTGTCCTGCCTCCAGAGGGGGCTTCCCACCCTGACCCCTCTGCGTCTCCATCCACTCTCCGACAGGCTGCTGGTCAGTGCCTCCCAGGACGGGAAGCTCATCATCTGGGACAGCTACACCACCAACAAGGTAGAGGTGGCACCTGAGGCTGGATGGGGCTGGGCTGCAGGCCCTGGCTGGCTCTGACCCTGGGCACTGCCCCTCGTCCATAGGTCCATGCCATCCCGCTGCGCTCCTCCTGGGTCATGACCTGTGCCTACGCGCCCTCAGGAAACTTTGTGGCCTGTGGGGGATTGGACAACATCTGCTCCATCTACAGCCTCAAGACCCGTGAGGGCAATGTCAGGGTCAGCCGGGAGCTGCCTGGCCACACTGGTGAGAGGCGCCTGGCAAGCCACAGGCACTGTTGCGGGGTGAGGGGCTGTGCTGCCCTCCCTTAAAGACCCGGCTGACCAGCCCCTTTCCCCAGGGTACCTGTCATGCTGCCGCTTCCTGGATGACAACCAAATCATCACCAGCTCTGGGGACACCACCTGGTGAGGCCCTGCCAGGGCTAGGCAGTCGGGACTCACCTACACTTCCTGCCGGGGGAGGGAGCACCGCCTCAGTGCTCAGGCGGTAGTCCCCACCCTGCGCAAGCACCGGCAGAACCCTTGTTCTGAACACTCAGCCTTTTGCTCCGGTGGCAGGAAGGAGGGGGAAGTGGGGGACCCCTTCTCACCTGGGACAGGAGCAGGCTTCTGTCACCCAGTGGCTCCCGGTGCCCCTTGTGTGGAGGCTTCACTGGGCCCGGGCTCACAGGGTGGAGGGGTAAGGGAGAGGGAGTCTGTCCTGCACCCGTCTCTGATTCATTCCTTCTTCCTGTCACCCCTCCAGTGCCCTGTGGGACATTGAGACGGGCCAGCAGACGGTGGGTTTTGCTGGACACAGTGGGGATGTGATGTCCCTGTCACTGGCCCCCGATGGCCGCACCTTTGTGTCAGGGGCCTGTGATGCCTCCATCAAGCTGTGGGACGTGCGGGATTCGATGTGCCGACAGACCTTCATCGGCCACGAATCCGACATCAATGCCGTGGCTGTAAGTTCTGGGGCGAGCTGGGCTGGCCCATCTTTGCCAGGCTCCAGGCCCTGCCCTGCACCCTCATCCCACCCTGGTCTTGTGTCCTGCAGTTCTTCCCCAACGGCTATGCCTTCACCACGGGCTCTGACGACGCCACGTGCCGCCTCTTTGACCTGCGGGCCGACCAGGAGCTCCTCATGTATTCCCACGACAACATCATCTGCGGCATCACCTCTGTTGCCTTCTCGCGCAGCGGCAGGCTGTTGCTCGCTGGCTACGACGACTTCAATTGCAACATCTGGGATGCCATGAAGGGCGACCGTGCAGGTGAGAGCTGGGAGCTGAGCAGGGGGTGGGCGGGGACAGGGAAACGAGGCTGGAGTTCTGACGTCCCGCTCCGTCCCAGGTGTCCTCGCAGGCCACGACAACCGAGTGAGCTGCCTTGGGGTCACTGACGATGGCATGGCTGTGGCCACAGGCTCCTGGGACTCCTTCCTCAAGATCTGGAACTAACAGCCCCGACCCCAGCTGGGCCCAGGCTAGGAGGGGCCCTGCCCATGCCCACACTACAGGTCGGGAGCTCTGGGGCTGGGTGCACACCGAGCCTCCCTCCTCGGGCCACGGGGCCTCGGGTCCCTGCTCCCCTACCCAGGTTTGGTTCCTCCCGGGGCCCCCACTGTGGAGATTTAAGATGGGAATAGAATGGGGGAAGAGGAGGGGCAGAAAGCCCTCATCCTTTTGCTGCCCTGGGGTCAGGGCCTCATCCCTCTGGAGGGCCAGAGGCAGGAGGTGGAAACTCCAGGGGCTGGCTTTTTTAAAACTGGTTTTATTTTAATTTTTATTATATTTTCAGTTTTTCCATAAAGGAACCAATTCCAACTCTGTACCTGGTCTCTACCCTTGCTTGTGTCTTCCTCGCTCTAGGTATCTGTCCCCAGCGGCAGACCGGCTGGGGGGACGTGGGGCTCCAAGTAGTGGGGTGGGGACTACCACTCCTCCTCAGCCGGAAGCAGAGTCACGGGTGGGAGGACCTTCTCTGGCCCGCAGGTCACAGGTGTTCCACACACACACAGCCCTCCCATTTCTAGTCTGGCCTGGTTAGGCTGGCCGACCACAGCCACCCCTTGCCTGTGGCTCTTTCAGTTTCCCAGCTCTTTCGAGCTGTGCCTCTCGTTCCCAACATCCCCTTACCCCAAGAAACAACTCAGACGCAGGAGGGGAGAACACACACCAAGTTTTATTGGGGGGAAGCGGAGTATTTACAGAGGCAGGTAGACGAGAAGGGAGTCACACAGGTTGGGGAGATGGTGGGTACAAGGCAGACAAGGATACAGAATGACCCCTGCACCCACCCTAATCCCAGGAAGGGCGGGGGAGCAGCCGGGGCCCAGGAAGACGGGCTGGGAAAGGACAGCAAGGGGCCTGAGTCCCTGGGCTGGGGGGCTCAGGGGCTTGTAAACATTGACCACTCTCAGAAGGGGATGGGGGTGGGAGAGGGCTCCCCCTACACTTCCTCACAGGGTTAAGGCCTCTCCAGGCTCAAGGGCCCCCTAAATTCAAAGTCTCTTTAGCTGGGGGGGGAGGGGAAGGAAGAGCCGGGGAAGAGTGTCATCCCCCCTCCCCCTGCATTGGCTGCGGCAGGGGTGGGGGCAGTTACATTCAGTCACAACAGTACTCCCCCAACACCTCTAATGCCACCAAATACTGGCTCGAGGAAAGGGGGAGCTGGGGGGCCAGCAGCAGCAAGACATTTCCCCCTGGCCCATCACCCCCTTATTGCTTTAGAGAGAATATTGTCTTTTCACGGACGCTAACACTGTTGAAACCAGGGAGAAGCAGGTGGAGGGGGTCCCTCCACCCCCGAGGCCAGCTTTATCCCCCAACACTGACCCAGTTGCCACTTTGGTGCAAAAAAAAAAAAAAAAAAAAAAAAGTTAAAAAAATCATCTCTCTGGGGATAGATGGGGAAAGAAAACTGGGGCCACTCCCCATTTCCCCAGGGCAGGAAGGATAAATACATTCATGGAGGGGAGGCAGTGGCAGAATCTTGCCCTAATACTGCGCTCTGAGCAATGAGGTCCACGGGAGAAGTTAAATGAGAAATCCAAAAGATACAACAAACTTAAAAAAAAAAAAACGAAAAAAAAACAACCCAAATGGAGACAAACCCAGGTAGGTGATTGGGAATAAGTTGGTGAAGGGCAGCCTACCCCCGACCCAGGAGAGAGAGACACTCCCATCCTTGACACCCCACCCTACCCAACATTTAAAAACATGAGGGGAGCAGGGGGGGAGAGGCCGCCTGCTCCTCTCCCATTTGGTCAATGGAGGGGTCAGGGCCGAGCTGGGTGGTCCACGTCCCACACAGCTGGCTGCAGGTGGGGGGCTCCCTTCTAACAGCCCCGCACTGCAACCAGAAGCCCCAAGCGGCCCACTCCCGTGGCCTCCTCGGCCCCTCGCCTGCCCCCTTCACAGGAGGAACAACAGTCACGAAGTGGCGCCTCTCTCTCCAGCTCCTGGAGGAACTGCTCCGCCCCCACCTCTCTCGGGTTGAGGCAGCAGGCGCAGCAGGGGCTCGTGGCCCAGAGAATACATTCATGTGGCAAGGCAGGGAGCTGGAACTTCCAGCTTCACACCCAGGCCGGCCCCCCGAATGGCAGCGGAGGGGGAAGCCCCTCACCAGGGCCAGAGTGGAAGTTCTGCCGGCCTGACAGCCAGATGAGGTTGGCACTGCCGGCCCTCTCCCATCCACCCTGTCAGCCGGCGCAGGGTGGCAGCCTGGGGCGCTGAGGCGGCCTGGCCCATTTGTGCAACTTTCCCCAGAAGCAGCAAAGCCAAGGGGCTACTTTGGCCCCCACCTCAGACACCTCTGCCACAGTCACAGCAACAAGGGAGCCGTTCACAGCGGGTCCGGCCGGCGGGGCTGAGGGGGCCTCGCTGTGCAAACTGCTGGCACCCCAGCTTCCAGTTACCCCAGTGGCCCACCGTGTGGGGCAGGGAGGGTAAGTGCAGCCTCGGGGGCCAGGCAGGACAGGTCCGTGGGGCCCGTGTCCCCACTGCCCCAAAATAACAGTGTGTTTTTTCTTTCAGTCTCCTAACCATTTTTTTTGTTTGTTTTTCTTTTTTCTTAAAAAAAAAGAAAAAAAAAAAAAAAAAAAGAAACAAAAACCTCTGTGGATCTTCCATTGTTGCTCCCCCTATCCCCAAAAGGGAAAAGGAGTGCTTAAGAGTCTCCTCAACAATTTTTTTTTGTCTCTAATGTTTTCTTCAATGTTGTTTAAAATTAAAAACAAAAACAAAACAAAAAAACCCTTCCCCCCAATCTGTAAAGTGCCTCGTGGTGGGTGAGTTAAGGTGCATCGTGTGGTTTGTAACAAGTGCTGGGGACCCCGCCCCTGCTTCCTCCTATGCTCCTCGCGGGGAGCCTGCAGGCTGGGGACCCAGGGGTCCAAGCCGTTGCTGCTGCCCCTGGCCTATAGCCCAGGGTGCTGGTGGGACGGGCTGGTCAGTAGTCATCCACGCTCTCGATCTCACCAGAAGGTCCATGCAGGGAGTACCCTGAAGCCAGGGGAAGCTGGGTTTGAGCTCACCCACCCAGGCTCCTGCCCAGTGCTGAGCAAGGAGCCGCCTCCCCACTCCAAGCTCACCCAAGATGCTGGGGTCCGAGTGCAGCATCAGTGCCCGCCTCTTGGCCTTGCTGCCCTCCCCAGAGCCGAGTTTGGTGCTGTGGTTGGTCTGAAAGGCTGTCTGCAGGGAGCCACTGCTCAGCCAAGCCTCCTGCCAAGCAGCAGAGGGCGGGGGGGGGGGGCGGTCAGGGGAGCGCTGGGCGCCCTCACTGCCTCTGGCCAGGGCTCTGTGAGACCTCACCTGCTGCTGCTGCCGCTGCTGGCTGGCCTTCTGCTTGGCCCTCCGCTCCAGGAACTGTTTGGCAAATTCTTTGGCTTCCAGCGTGTCCCCCAGGCAGGAACGGATATAGTCATGGACGTCGTAGGGGGATTCCACCTCCTTGAGGATCGCTACAGCCATGGGCACTGCGGGGCAGGATGGGGCTGTCAGAGCCCACCTGATGCGGGTCTGGTACCCCCAGCCCGGCCTCCCGGGGAGAGCCGCCTGTACCGTCCAGGCTGCCCGTGGTGCTCAATGTGTGCAGCATCTGCTCACACCACTGGGTGAAGCCATCCTGGGGCCGGGGGATGCCCTGGAGCAGCTTCAGCAGCTTCTCTTCCTCTTCCGTCTTTTTGCGCACAGGCCGACCCGACAGGTGGCTGTACGAGTCACTGAGCGGGATGGAGGTGAAGCTCAGGAGCCCCGCACCCTCCCACACCCACCCCCGCAGGCCCCGGCACCCACCTGATGAGCTCGAGTCCCGCACCCTCCCACACCCACCCCCGCAGGCCCCGGCACCCACCTGATGAGCTCGAGTCCCGCACCCTCCCACGCCCACCCCCGCAGGCCCCGGCGCCCACCTGAGAGAGGGGCTGCTGCGGCTGTTCTTCAGGCCCAGGCTGCGGGCCAGGCTCCCGCTGCTCTTGAGGGTGTCCTCCCAGAGCCCCAGGCCGCTGCTGCCCCCACTCTTGTCGGGCCCGCCCCACAGCGGCCCAGCCTCAGACACCCACTGGTTCAGGGGGGTGGCGCCCAGGCCCCCGAGCTGCTACAGAGGGCAGTAAGTCAGGGTGGCCCAGGCCTGAACACACACACTCAACGCTGAGTGGGAGGTTCGTTCAGGTGGCACGGGGGGTGGGTGAGGTGAGGTGAGGGCCTCACAGAAGAGAGCGCCTCCAGGGTCACATGGGGACCAGTGTGCCCCCCACCCCGGGTCACCCCGGGAGCTGACCGGAAGGGGTTCCCGAGGGCCCCAAGGTGCCAGGCAGCAGGGGCCAGGCCCAGCCTGCTCACCACGCGGTGGTTGGGAGCCTGGGCCCGCGAAGGCTCCCGAGGCGGGGGCTGCTTATGCATCTGCCGCTCGCCCTCCAGCTGCAGCTCCAGCAGCGTCTTCATCGACAGGCCCTGCTTGGCCAGGCCGGCCCACAGGGGGGGCGGGGAACTGGGCGCAGGAGGCACAGGGACGGCAGCCACCGCCTGCTGCTGCTGGAGCAGCTTCAGCAGGAGCTCCTGCTGCCGCACCTGAGGCAGAGACGCGGTGAGGGCCGGCGGGCACCCCCGCCCGGCCCGGGCAGGACGCGCGCTCGGCCGGGCCCCCACCTGCTTGCGCCGAAACAGCTCCTCTTCTTCCTGCCGCCGCTTCTGCTCCTCCTGCTGCTGCTGGCGGCGCTTCTCCTCTCGGCGCTTGCGCTCCTCCTCCTCCCGCTTCGCCCTGAGCTCCACTTCTCTGCGCTCCTGGAACTGCAGCGGTCGACATCAGAACTGACGTCAGGCCTTCCCTGCCGGGGCCCGGCCCCCGATGCCCGAGGACTCCAGCCCCAGACGCCCACTCACTTTATGCTGCAGCTGGAGTTGTTCTAGAATTGGACCCTGAGTCGAAGAGTTAATTGGTATGTCCCAAAGACTGGCCTCACCGCCTGCAGGGAGCAAAGACAAGCTGCAGGAGGGAGCTCAGGCCTCAGGGTACCCACGGTACCCACCCACCCGCGGCCGTCGGGGATAGGGAGGGGACTTCAGGGCTCAGGATGGGCCGGGCGGGCGGCAGTGGCTGGCCACACACCTGACTGTGATGAGGCTGAGGTATGTATGTCCCAGAGGGGGCCCGAGTCTGGCGCTGACAGGGACCGGTTCATCGTCGGGAGCAAGTTCTGGTCCCCACCCCTGGGGAGCAAAGCACTGACACTCAGCACCCTGAAGCCATCTCCAGCCTGCACCCCACGCCCCCACCCCCCGAGGGCTGTGCGCGCGGCCACGGGAACACAGAGCGAGGATGGAGCATCCCACACACCTGGGGGGCTTGAGAGCTTGGAGCTGCTGCAGGAACGCGGTGAGCTGCTGCGGCGGCGGCGGCGGCAGGTCCCCCAGAGCCGCCTTTTCCCGGAGCGCACACTGTGGGAGCTGGCGGCTGCCGAGAAGCGGACGGGCATGAGGTGGGCCGGCCACAGGGCCAGTGCAGCCCTACTGACAAGCCCTGCTGGGCCCCCCATACCTGCCGACCAGCTGCAGAAACTGCTGGTGCTGCAGCTGCTGGTACAAGGCGGCTGCCGCCAGCTCCTGCTGCTTCTTCAGCCGCTCCTGGTCCATGTTTCCCTGAGTGAGGGCCAGAGAGTTCCGGCGGCTCTGACCTTGGCGTGCTCTGCAGCACCCGCTGCCACCCGCCGGGCTCCCACCTCCCGTCCCTGCTCTCTGCAAAGGGGGTATGCTCACCAGCAGTGGGGGTGGCGAGGGCCCAGGGGCAAAGGGCACACGACCCCACATCTTGATCACCTCACCCAACGGCTGGAAGCCCTCATCACAGCCCCGCTTCACAAGTAGGGCCATGGAGAAATAGCCCGCCTGGAACCACTCCGCCATCTCCTGTGTCGTGAAGGGGCCTGGGCCAAGGGAAAGGGGGCTGTGGTCAGAAAGGTGCCCCAGAGGAGCCCTTGATGAGAACGGAGCTGTCCCCACGCCCCCG
The DNA here is from genome assembly GCF_963924675.1 of Phocoena phocoena. Lineage (NCBI taxonomy): Eukaryota > Metazoa > Chordata > Mammalia > Artiodactyla > Phocoenidae > Phocoena > Phocoena phocoena. The sequence continues at coordinate 7,021,151 of NC_089233.1, forward strand.
GCGCCCCTCCTGCATGCCCTGCTTCCCACGGGCACCTTGGATCTCCCCCTGCGGGTCCTTGTAGAACCACTTCCGGGCCGCGCCATGGCTGAGGGGGAGGGCGGTGGCAGCGGCAGAGTGGCGCAGGCCCTGGGCCTGGATGGCGGCTGTGAACTGCTCCTCCTCCAGGGAGCTGTCCTGCAGGGAGGCCACGAGCTTCTCCGCCTCCTGGGAACCCAGGGAGAGAGGGGAAGCCTTAACCGGCCAAGCCCAGCAACATCGGACGGGGCTGGGGCTAAGGTGGGGTTGGGTCAAGAGAGCAGGTCCTAACACAGCGGGACCAATGGGGAAAAGCCTGGAACCGGGGCAACGACAGACGGAATAAAGACTCTCTGTCCCCCCAAGAGGGGAGGATCCCCAGAGCCTTCTCAGGCCCCCTCACACCTGCTGCAGGTGCTTCAAGCCTTCATCATCTTCCAGATCTCCAGGTGGGCCAGGGGGTGAACCCACCCCAGGACTCAGGTGCACTGCCCTCATATCATCTCCTAGAAGGAGCAAAGAAGAGAAGGTGGAATGGCTGAGTCCAGAGAAGGGAGCGAGACAGTCCTCCTTCTACCACCCTTATTCCAGAAATGTCGGCGCTAACTCTGGCCCCCCCACAAACACTCCTTGCACCTCCTTCCCACAGGGAAGGGGAGCATCTTCCCCACCAGCCCCAGGATCCGGGGAAAGGGCGGCCCTGCCCTCTGGCTACCTTCAGCTGCCGGCAGGTCTTTCTCCAGAGCATCATCGCCTTCCCCGTTGCCTCCCCAGAGTGGGCCCAAGCTGGGCAGTGGGGATGGGGAGCTGGACTTCTCCTCCTGAGGAGGCAGTGGGGTCAGTTCTTTCCCACCTGAAAGGGAAGGGTAATTACCAGAATTCAAAACCAAAGAGCCGGAAGGCCTTAAAAATGATTTAGCACAAACCTTCCATTTGTGGTCAGAAGGGCCTCTGGGTATTGAGTCCACCCACGTATCTTTGGTCAACACAACTAAGGTTCGGTGAACTGACACCACAAACCCCACTTTGCACACTTCCTCTCTTGCCCCTGCGGTAATGGACACGCATCCGTATCACCGTCCGGGGCTGTACACACAATACCACTGGTTTAATACCGTGTTCGACAGATTCGAGGGACTGTCGAAGGTCATTTTGATTCTGCTTTGATTTTTATCTGACCCTTGGCCTTCTGGACACAGCCCTGCTGTTTGCAGGCTCCTCCCCACACTGTGTCGGCACCGGCCTCCCTCTGTGTTGCCCGCGGACCCTGCTCGCTCGAGGCCGCAGGCGTCCTCCTTGCCCTACCGCGCAGGCTTACCCGCCTCAGGCCCCTCCTCGTCCAGCCCTTCGGAAGGCTCTTCCTCCTCTTCCTCCAGACCCTGGAAGTCAAGCTCCTGCTCCTCAGGAATGGGCTCCTTGGGGCCCTTCTGCACAGGTTAGGGGATATGACAGGGAGGTGAACGGCAGAGGAAAAAAGGGTGGACTGAGAAGACCCCCTCAGGGCAGGTTCCCACCAACCTCTAAGAAAAGTCTCCCCCTCGCCGCCTCGCAGATACCTTGACAGGCAAGAAGGCCCCGGAGGCATCGAAGGTGCCCATTTCTTCATCCTCATCGTCCAGACACCACTCCGGGAGCCCATCCTTGTCGTCATCAAAGCTGTCAGGCCCTCGGCACCTCCGGAGGTGAGAGCCGCCCCCCCCACCCCTCCCCTCCTCTTCACCACACCCTCCTCGATCCCCTCGCAAATCAAATTCAAACTTCCGACGCCGGTCCCCATGTTCCCGCCAGCCAGCAGAGCGGGGGCCGCCATCTGGGCAGGAAAAGTCGGAGAAGGAGAATCGGTATCCCAGTCAAGCCAGAGTCCCCACTCTTCTGCCGCCCACTGGGACCCCCGGCCCGGAACAACCGGCACTTCCGGGACTGCATTCCCACCCGCCCCGCTCCAGAACTCTCTGCTCCCTCTGCCTGGCCGTAGGTGCCCACCCTCACAGGAAGTTCTCGCCGCCCGCCGCCCCCCACGGCGCCCACCTGGCCCCCATCTCACCAGGGCTGGCAGAGCGCCAGCGGTCGCCATCTCGCCGGGGTCCTGCCCCAAGTCTCCAGCTGCCCTCCTCCTCTTCCTCTTGTTCCTCCCGGAGAGAACGCCAGTTCTCGCTATCTGAGCGGGCATGCTCCTTCCTCGGGCCAGCCCCTCCCTCATCAAACCCGGATCGCGCTTGGGAGCAGGGGAAGACACAGTCAGCGGGCGGCGGCCACGGTCCCTGCAAGACTCTTACTATACACCTTGCTGGGAAAGAGGAGCCCAGCTCCGGGCCCTCCTGCCCCTACCACCTCCCCCAGGAAACATCCCCCAACCGGGGCCACCCATTTCAGTCCTCCCCCACCTCTTAACGAACTCAGGGCCTGGCCACCACCCTCGCCACTCTCCATACCTCCATCCCTCCTGGCCGACTTCTCAAACCGCCTCTCGCTTCTGTGGGAGGGACAGGTGTGGGTCAGAGGACAGTTCCGCCCCCAACCTGCAGGATCTCTGCTCACCTTGTTCATTCTGCCCCGAGAGGTGCGGGAGGGGGCGGGGGGGCAGGGGGATGGGGGACGGGGGGGGCTTGGAAGGAAGCCCAAGGGCGTGCCCAGAGAATCGGAAGGAAAAGGGCAGGGTCATAGGGGGTCAGAGGGCACAGAGAGAGCTCTCTGACTAGGGCTGATCTGGTGGGTCTCCTGGTGCCCTCTGATGACAAGACCCAAGCCTCCCTCCGTGAGACCCTGGGCCCTACCCCGGGGCCCCTCTCCGCTCTGCCTCTGTGCCACCTTCTCCCAGCCTGCACCTGTCATCCCAACTCTGGCTACGCTGGATCTCCCGGGGGTTTCGGCCAAAGGCCCCATCGCCTTCTTCAATGCTTCTTTGGTAAAAGCAACTGTCACCGCGGCCGCGGCCTGGAGAAGGAATGAGGTGCGCGTGGGAAACCTGCCGGCTCACCCCTCCAAGTCCTCAAGACCGCGAATCCCACCGCTACCCGCCCAAGAACACGCCATCAGCCCCTCTACCTCGGCTCCGCGTGCTGCCCCTGCCACGGGAGGCGCCACCTAGCGGGGGACCAGCCCCTTTCCCCATCAGCCTCAGCACAGCCACACTGTTCACTGACAGGGAGAAGTTTCTCTGAGGAGGGAGCCAGGGGTGGGAGTGAGGACCCAGGCACCTGACCGCTCCCACCCCATCCACAACCGCAACTCCACCACCTGCCTTCCCAACTCCAGCCCCCTCCACGGTGGAGACGCGGCACCCGCTGGCAGGGCCCCACCTGCTCCTCCTCAGTCAGAGGCTCCAGCGCCAGGGGCTGCAGCGGCTCCTCCTGCAGCACCGCAGCAAACTCCTTGTCTTGCAGCTCATCGGGGACCTGTCAACCGGGACAGGAGGTATCACATGCTCCGGGGCCCTCTCCACCGGCCAAGGCCAAGCGGGCAACTGGGCCACACCCCACACCCGCCCACCCCTACCTTGCTCTCCTTGACATAGAGGGCCAGCATCTCCTCTCGCCCGTAGCGATAGTCGGCCAGCTTGTATTTGGGCATGGCGGGGGATGGGGGTGGGGAGGCCACACTGCCACCACTAGAAAGGGCCCTCAGCCTGCAGAAAGGGCACGAGAAGGAGAGGGACAGATATCTGAGCAGCCCCGTCCTTCCCGGCTTCTCTACGCCACCCAAAGCACACTTGACTCACCACTCAGGCCCAAAGTTGAGGGTCTCTGCTGCCATTGTGGAGCTGGGCGTGTCCTAGAGGTCGAGGGGATGAGCAGGGGAGGGGGTACCGGGTGTTCACTCTCCAAACACCTGTGGAGACGTGGGGGACGCTGGGCCTTGGAGACAGCACAGCCGGAGAGCCCGAGAGGATGAGGACTAGGTGCGTACAGTAATGGGTTCTGTAAGGACTCGCCTAAGCCAGCCATGTGCCACCCACACCATGAGTTAACCAGAGAGTCACGGTGGAGGAAGGCCTGGGGGAGGGGAGGAAAACAGGCAGGCAGAGCCCCTTCCAGCTTCCGCAGGGGGACGCCCTCCCTCTGGCCCAGACTCACCTGGCAGCCTTACCCAGGGAAGCAGGCAGGGCAGGGGCCGGGCTCTCTCCAGGCAAGGGCCTGTGCTGGAGTGAACCAGGGTCCCCAGGCAACTGGATGTTGGTCTGACCAGAGCAGTGCCCAGGGAGGGACCTTCACATCTGGGAAAGATCCTTATTGAGGGGCGAAGAGAAGAAAGTGGAGTTGAATTAAAGGTGAGACAGACCTCCCTGCCTCCAGCCCTCCTCCGTCCTGCATAACGAGAAGGCCCACAGCTGCCTGGAGGCCGCTGGTTACAGAGCACAGGGCAGCCCAGGCCCTGCTCCTCCTCATCGCTGCCCTCCACTCATCAGGCCTCTCGAGCAGTCAGTTCACTCGGCCGAGCCCGGCGGAGGTGCTGGGGGTGTGGCAGGGAGCGCCAGGCACCTCCCGACAGCTGGGCACTCTCGCCAAGTGGCCCAGCATTCAGTGAAGGGGTGCCTGAGGTACACGTGGATGTTTAGGACAAAGATAAAACACACACACAAGCAAAAAACCCACTGGAGTCCCAAATGTTCTAGAGAGAGAAAAGGCCAGTTATTAAGAGGGTGAGAAGTTTGTCTGGGAGCAAAATTACCTCTCCCCTGAGAACACTCAGGTCTGGCCGCTTGGCAGCTAGAATCCAGAGACTCAGTTTGGGGAGAGACCCGGTACAAGGGGAGCGGGGGCTATTCCAGAGCCTGAGGTGGGGCGCACTGAAGGCCGTGGCCGGCCACTCCAGCCAGCGTGCCCAGGGCTCACTCACCAGACCGGAGTCAACACCGAGGCCCGGTCCCTGGGATTGGAAGAGCCCGATCGTAAGGACAGAGAGCAAAGGAGGGAACGACGTTACCGTGATACAAGCTAGGAAGAAGGCTCCCTCACCACAAAGCAGGAATAAGGTCAGAGTTACTGAGGCTGACAGAAGCGGTTGTGGTGGTGGCAGCGACCCGTCCCTCTAAGGAACAGCGGAGGCGGCTCTCAGGAGGCGGCACATCCCTGGTGGTGCCAAGCAGATGGGGGGAGGGCAGGGTCTCAGGGGGCCGTGTAAGGGCTTCCCTCACTGGCTGGGGCGGAGGCGGGACCGGAGCACCTCCACAGTTCCCATCGACTCCAAGACTCCACAACTCTGGGAAGGAAGGAAGAAGAAGGGTTTCCACCAAAGGGGCCAGGGGAAAGCGGCTCTCCTCCACAGCTGCAGCCCAGAGCAAACTCCACGACAGACACGGGACCCACTCCCAGAATCCCAGCATCCTAGGGTGAAATGCAGCTTGTGAGACCATCCAGAGCAGGGCTGACCTCCCCCGGCACGGGCGTCTCTTCTACAACAGCCTCAGCTAGCCATTTCTGGAGCTGGAGCACGCCACAGCCCACATGGCCGTCAGAGAAGACAGGCCTGTTGAAAAGCTCTTCTTGTCACTGAATTCGAGTAGGCCTCCCAGAACAGCCGAGTCCGGTTAGTTCTGTCTACAACCCTTATGTAATTTGGCCAACGAATGACTCTTGAAAACATTAGCTAAATAAAACATACCAGTCACGGAAGAACAAATATTGGATGATTCCTCTCACGTGAGATTACCAGGGGAGTCAAATTCAGAAGAACAGAGTAGACAGTGGGTGCCAGGGCTGGGGGTGGGGTGGCAAGGAGAGTGGGGAGTTGTTTAGCAGGGACAGTTCCAGCTGAAATGGGGCAGATGAGAAAGTTCTGGGGATGAGGTGATGGCTACACGACAACGTGACGAATGTATGTAACGCTGAAGAATCGTATCCTTAAAAACAGCTAGCGCGGGGGCTTCCCTGGTGGCGCAGTTGTTAAGAACCCGCCTGCCAATGCAGGGGACACAGGGTCAAGCCCTGGTCCGGGAAGATCCCACATGCTGCGGAGCAACTAAGCCCGTGAGCCACAACTACTGAGCCTGCGCTCCAGAGCTCGCCAGCCACAACTACTGAGCCCACACGCCGCAACTATGGAAGCCCGCGTGCCTAGAGCCTGTGCTCTGCAACGAGAAGCCACTGCAATGAGAAGCTGCACACCACAACGAAGAGTAGCCCCCGCTCGCCGCAACTAGAGAAAGCCCGCGCGTAGCAACAAAGACCCAATGCAGCCAAAAACAAAAAAATAAAAATAATTTTTAAAAAATAGCTAAAATGGTATATGTTATATTTGACCATTATTAAAAGGTTTGTGGGGGGACTTCCCTGGCAGTCCAGTGGTTAGGACTCCATGCTTCCAATGCAGGGGGCGCAAGTTCGATCCCTGGTCGGGGAACTAGGATTCCACATGCCGCGTGGTGCGGCCAAAAAATAATAATAATAAAATAAATATTACTGGTTAAAAAAAAAAAGGCTTAGGGGGAAAAGAAGACATTTGGGAATAGCTATCACATACTAAGTCTTCGTCACTCCAAGAAAAACACCCCACTTCCTTCAAACAAACTCAGGAGAGGCTGTTCTGAGCCTCTTCCAGGCCACCCCAGAAGAGCCCCATCCTAGACGGATGGGACAAAGAGTCCTGCGAGCATGGAGAGCTGTTGCGGGGTAAGAGGACAGAAAGGGGACAACTCACCCTCCCACCCCTCCAGGGAGTGGCAAAGGCGGCTGGCCGCCGGGCGCTTCCCACTTCAGCCGTCGCCCTTCTGTCCTGGTTGCAAGGAGCGAACTGAGAAAAAGTGCTGGCTCCCGGTGTGAGAAGCAGGGAAACTGCGGAGGCGAGAGAGATAGGCAATCAGGCGAGAGGAAGTGGAGGAGCGGCCGGTGAGAAAGGTCAAGCGTCCAGGCGGGCCCACCCAGGGGAGGCCTGGCTCCCAGAAGCCAGTGGCTGCCTGGCCCTCCGACTGTGGGCAGCACACACGCGCCCCACCGTTTCTAGCTCCAAACAGGCGTGCGTCTTTCCCACGCCCTTTGTCAAAGCCACTGCTTCTCAACTGGGGGCAACTCTGCTCCCCAGGACACATCCGGCAATATCGGGGGACACTTGTGGTCGGTGTGACTGGGAAATGCTACCGGCCTCCAGTGAGCAGAGGCCAGCGTTGCTGCTAACATCCTACACTGCACAGGGCAGCCCTCACCGCAGAGTCGTCTGGGCCCAGATTACCACCAGGCGCACAGTTAAGAAGCCCTCCTGTGTGCCGCAGGCAGAAGAAGGTCACCATACCTATTGTCTGTTTATGGGGAAGAATGCAAGACAAGAGGAACCAAATTTACTCCAGCTCATTCCTGCCTCTGAAGAGCAAGGAAATCATTCCCTAATTACACTGTCCCATGAGAGAAACCTGCAATCCTGCCAGGAGGGAAATCCTCGGGAAAAGAACAGATTAAACAAAATTGTCCTGAGTCTATCACAAACTTTGAAAGCCCAGCATTTGGATCCCCTTCCAGTGAAGGAAAGAGGAGGAGGTGGCAGGCAGCGGACGGAGACAGCATCCCTCCCTGGCTGCTTGACCTAAGGATGTGCTTAGCCCCCACCTCTCAGCATCTGTCTGCCTCATCTATCCACACCCTGCCCCTTCTCCTTCTCAAGCCTCAGCATACCCTCACTCCCTGAGCACCTGAATCACTGCTCTTAAAAGACTGCCCCCTGCCGGAGTCCAAGGGAGAGGACACACACTGGTCCTGGGTGCTCACGACAGGCTTGAGGGAAGACGAGGGGACCCTGTTCTCTGGGGTTCAGAACTCACAGGAGAAGGAAAAAATCCAGAGAATAGGCAGTCCCAGTACACACTGAGTTAAGAACGTTAGTTCCTCATCCCATCACCGCGAAAATTAGCCCCAATCCAGAGCAATGTGCTTTGGCACAGGAAGGTACCGCTATTAACAGAAGTACAATACCAAATTCCCCAACATTTGATCAACCACCCAGCCCCAAGCCTGTTGGAGGTGACTCCGCCCTTTCTCAGGATGGAAAGATTCTCCACGCGGGGCAGGAGAACTCTTGAGACTTAAAAAGAGGTGCAAGCCCATGTTCTTCCCAGCTGGTCAGTTTTCCCAGCTCTGCCCTCTGAGCCATCATAACAACGCCCCGCAGCATGTCTCTAGTTAACAGTTTTCAAAACACTTTCACACTTTACCTCATTTGATCCCTTCTGCCCACTTGCCCAGTCTTGGGCTCCAGGCAGAGAAAACAAGGAAGAGAGGCTGCAGCTGCCCTGACAGGTGACACTGACATCTCTGACACCCTACCTGAGACTGGAGAAGGGGCACATGTGCAGCAAGAACCACCCCAAATTCACAAGCACACTTTGTGAGTTTTAAACCATTTTTAATTTCTCGTTAGAATTTTAAAAATCCTTCCCATAGGGACTTCCCTGGCTGTCCAGTGGTTAAGACTTCACCTTCCAATGCAGGGGCTGTGGGTTCGATCCCTGGTTGGGGAGCTAAGATCCCACATACCTTGCAGCCAAAAAACCAAAACATAAAAACAAAAAAACCCACAGAAGCGATACTGTAACAAATTCAATAAAGACTTGAAAAATGGTCCACATCATTAAAAAAAAAAAAAAAAAAAACCTTCCCGTAGCCACTTCTCACCTCCTCTGCTCTAAAGTGGGGCTTTTTTTTTTTTTTTTCCCTATCCCAAACTCCAACTACAGATGTAAAAGCCAGGGCAAACTGGGGTCCTTTAAATCCATCAAACCAGAGACAACACTGATACATCTGCTGGCTGAGAAAGACAGGCCAGGAGTCTAAGAACAGAACTCACTTGACTGTAATCACCATGTGGGACCCCTCGAGGTCCCTGGTCCAGGCCATGGCAGCCACACAACGCCCAGATCTGTTCCAACCCTGCCCAATGACACACCAGACCTACCATCTAGGAAATAAAACTGAGGCTGGGGTGAGGGTGGGTGGCCTGGGACTGCACAGGGAACGGTACCGATGAAGGACCAGAGAGCAAACACCCACACTGTGAGAAGCTAAGGGGACCAGCCTGTTGGTACCCAAGGTGTTTCAGATGCAAGCCAAGGGGCGGGGGCTAAATTGCAACCGCGTGTCAGCTCTCGGGCAGCAGAAAGGCTGTGGAGGCTGCTCTCTGGAAAAGCAGCAATGAGAAGCAAGAGGGGAGTGAGACTGGGGTGAGTGGAAGAAAGAGCTGGCCAACAAGTACTGGTTGAGCATCTATCCCCGGGGCTAGGCCCGGCCCTATGATGGACCAGACCTGTACGCTCACTGGGAATTCTAGTAATGGCTGGGTTAAGACGTGAGAGATGAGGGTCTTTTTAAAGTTAACTTGGAAAAAAAAAAAAAAGGAAAAGTGTGAGGGGCCGTGACTGGGGAGCTGCTGCATCAGGGGAGATGGGCTGGGAAGGGCCCAGCCTGGCGACAGGACAGACTAAGTGTTTCACACGGCCGGGCAACCGGGAGGAAGACCCCAATGACCAAGCACTAATGTCGCTCGCTGAAAGGAAATTTAGGCGAAGACCCAGGCGAAGTGCTGTGGTTAAGAGGAGAGGCTTCCACGTTAGCCAGAAGTCACGGAAAGCTTGGACTTTAAGACCCGCCAGGCCCAGCTCAGGCCGATAAGAAACCGGAGGCGCGTTGGTGGATATCTCCGGGGAGAACCGGGCATTAGGGTCCCGGGCCCCCGGGCGGAGGATGCGGGCGGGGGTAGGCGGGGGGCCTGGGCCGGGCTTCCGAGGGCCGGAGAGCTACCGTTAGAAGCGCGGGGGTGGGAAGGAGGCGGGCCGGCCCGGGAGGACGGCGTGCCCTTCAGGGAGGGGGCGCCAGGTGCGGGGGCGCGGGCGGCCGCCCCCGGGAGGGAGCCGGCCTCCCTCCGGGCGGCGCGGGGGCTCGGCCCGCGCCGGGGGAGGGTCAAGCGGGGAGGGCCGGAGGGCGGGCACACCGGGCGTCGGGGGCGGCGGCCTCGGCAGGAGACGGGGGAGGGTCCGTGCCGGCGGCCCGCGCTCCCGCTTTGGCTCTCGCAGGCTCGGCGCGGCCGCCTCGGCGTCGGGGGCGGGCCTGGCCCGGGCCCGGCCGCGGGCCGGGCTCCGCGGGGTCGCCGGGCGCTTACCGCGGCGGGCGGGCGGCGCGAGGCTCCGGTCCCGGGGCGTTGGCGACGCGCGGCGGGCCGGGGGGCGGCGGCAGCGGGGGAGGGGGCGCTGGCGCTCCCGCGGCGGCCGCTCCTCTCTGTTTGTGTTTGTAGCAAGATGGCTGCCCGCCTCGCACCACGTGACGCGGACGCGGGGCCGCGGGGCCGCCCCCTCCGCCCCCGCCGCGGCCGCCGCCACCGCCACTGCCCCCCTTTGCTACTCCGGCCCGCTCCGACCCGCACGGCCTAGCGCGCTCCTAGCGTGCCCGGCGGGCGCGGCCCGGATGCCCGCCTCCCCTGAGCCCCCCCCCGGCACGTGACCTGGGAGCCCGGTGCCTCACGTGACACAGCCTGCTGCGGGCCGGGGGGGTTGTGAGGGTGTCCCCGGGGTGCTCCCCGGCTGCCCACCCCCCCGCACGCGATGCGCGACCATCGCGACGAACGCCGCCGCTAGCGGCATCGCCCGCCTCCCGGACGGTCGGCTTCCTCCGGGAAGCCCGCCTGGATTGAAGGAGACCACGTACAACCCAGAGGTGTGTTCGTCGGACATCCCCGGGGTATACGAAATAAACGAGGAACCTAATGGTTTAGAAACAAGTCCGAGGCAGCACTGGCTGGTGAGACCTGGAGTTTCTTTCTGGCTCCGCCACCGACTAGCCCCCTAGACCTCGGGGGCGAAGGAGTTGACGCTGTCGGGCCTCAGTTTCTGTTTTATAGTAAGGTATTGATGCTCTGCTCCGCCCCATCCCTGGCCCCCATTCCACTCCCTTCCGGAGTGCTGAAAGAATTAAAATAGGTGACTGTGAAAGGCTTCAGAAAGAGAGAAACTACTATGCAAATGTGAGAAGTAGATTGACACCGCCTTTGTTTAAAAAGGAGGCTTTCAAGAATGACTTTTCCGATTCCCTGAACTTTTTAGGATGAAAAAGTCTTGTGTGTGTTTTCACCGTTTTCTTTGGAAGTTACGCCAGAATGTATACTCTACTTCCCAGCTTCCTAAAACAGCCGTTACCAAAAACAATATAATCCTCAGGACAGGGAAGGGTAAATTCAGACTTGGAACTTGAGTCCTCTGTGTTTCGCCAAAACGGAGCGCCGACCTCCGGAGCTACCAGGAAGGCCCTTTGTTCTTGCACGGAGCACACCCCAGGTTTCTATGCACTTATAGTTTTCGTGTCTGCTTTTTTCAGTTCCCTTGTCTTTCTTGCAGTCAGGATTCCTGCCTCAGTGTAGTCAGTGAAGCTGCTTGTTCACAGGCTGGAAAATGCAATTGTTTAAAGCGAGGGCTTATGTGCTGGTTCCATCCCATACTGACCGTGGCCTTGGGCAACTTTACTCATCTCTGAGTCTCTGGAGTGTATGGTAAAGCACTTAACACAGTGCTTGGTATAGGGCAGGCACTCCACAAATGTTAGCTAGTGGGGCCTTCTGGGTCCACAATATTCACATTGTTAACTGTGTGAAAATATATCAACAGAATCCAATCTCCAATCAAGTTCTTCTCCTAGAACAAAGTTCTCAAGTTTATGACAGCTATTTTTTCTTACTCCAAAGCTTTTGTTGTTGTTTTTTCCCACCCCACTTTCCTAGATGTGTCCTACCCTCTGAATAAGGTCTTAGCCTTTTGGCCTGTTTTAATGATTAATTAGCAAATGTGAGATTGTAAATTATAGTGGAGAAATGGTACAGGGGAAAGAGGGGGGAAAACCCCTGTGAAGGGGAAGCAGTCAGGGACAGTGGTGGCCTGTGCTGAGCAGGAAGGAAGGGCAGGATTTGGGTAGATTTAAGAAAAGTGAGCATCAGCTTTAGAATAGTGACAAGCCAGGCTGATGGGAGAAGAGGACCTGGATTGCCAGTTGGATGAGAAGTGAAGTGAAACTTAAGTTGAGGGCTTCGAATGCTATCGTGAAAATGTTTTTGATTGGACAGTAGTACCTACCTACCTACCTACCAGATGCTTTGTGTCAGGGAGAGCACGCTGGACTCCAAGGTAGAAGATTGGAGTAACTGATCGATCGCCCTGGGTTTCCTGTATACCAGCTTGTGATCCTGGCCAAGTAATCTCCCCCAGCCGTAAAGTGAGAGTGCGTTCGCTGCTGATGACACTGTGGAAATTGAGTTGCATAAGCACCCTCTCTGAGAAAGGAAACAAATCAGAACTGTGAATCTCCCGTGCAAAATTAAAGAAAAGGATTTGAATGAAGAAAATCACTTGGACCTAAGATATTTTTGTTTATTCAGGTTTATTCAAGACTATGCCGTAAAATGCCTTAGTCTGTGTTATTTTAAATTTGGAAGCTTTTGAACTAAACAAAGAGTTGTGGTTAGATGATTTATCGAGATGAAAGGGAAGTCTCAAGTAAGAGTAAACAGCCAAACTCTCTGCCTTCTTTTTCTAATGAGCTAAGTTCTTTGGTCAATCAAGTGTAAATGCTTGTCAAGTCACCAGTGCAAAACCACCACATTGCTAAATCCACTGGTTTGTAATCTCCTGTGGCCTACCAACAGCATATGACACAGCTGGTCACTACCTCCTCCAAGAAATGCTTTCTTCACCTGGCCTCCAGATCACCATATCCCTTGGTTTTCCTCCTACCTCATCAGCTGCTCCTTCTGAATCCTTTGCTGGTTCCCTCCTGCTTCCCCATCTCCCAGGGCTCAGACCTTCCAGACCTCTCCATGGTAACAGGAGGTACTGCACAGGATCTGAGCCCAACTGCTAGATGTTACTGCCTCACCTTAGCCATCGCGTCCTGTGGAACACCTTGCATCCCCCCAAGGTCATGTTGGCTGTACCTCCTTGAGGGTCCACTGAACCCTACCCATGCTCCACGCTGAGCAGTGGCCACACAGTCTTGCTCATCTCGTTTGCCGTCCCCAGTAAACTCTGAACTGCTCAGCACAGTATTTTCTAGGGTGTATGTAGTCTTCCCCCAGCCAAATGGGTCTCCTTGATCCCACTTATTGCTGAGTGGTATCCCATGGCATGGATGTACCGCACTTTAACCAGTCACCCATTGAAAGACACATGCGTTGTTTCCTGACTGGGGCTTTTACAAACACTGCTATTACAAAAACTGCTATGGACATTTGTGTACGAGTTTGTAAATTCCCATGTGTGCTCTTGCTGGGTCATATGGTGAGTGTACGTTTAATTTTAGAAGAAGCTACCAAACTATTTTCCAGAGTGGCTGGACCATTGAAGATTTCCACAAACAGTGTATGAGAGATCCAGTTTCTCTGCATGCTCCTAAACACTTAGTATTGTCAAAATTTTTAATTTTAGACATTCTAATAGGTGGGCAGTGGCATCTCATCATGGTTTTAATTTGCATTTCCATAATGGCTGTGTTGAACATCTTATGTGCTTATTTGTCATCCTTATACCCTCTTTGCTAAAGAACCCTCTGTTCAAGACTTTTGCCCATTTTCTATTTGTTTTTGTTTGTTTGGTTTTGTTTTTTTCGGCTGCGCCGGGTCTTAGTTGCAGCACTCGGGATCTTCGTTGTGGCACGCGGGATCTTTCAGTTGTGGCATGCGAACTCTTAGTTGCAGCGTGTGGGATCTAGTTCCCTGACCAGGGATGGAACCCGGGCCCACTGCATTGGGAGCACGGAGTCTTAGCCTCTGGACCACCAGGGAAGTCCGTAATTGAGTTGTTTTCTAACGCTTGAATTTAGAGAGTTCTTTATTCTGGATACAAGTCCATTGTTGGATATGGGATTTGCAGGTATTTTCTCGCAGTCCGTGGCTGGGTGGTCTTTCACAGAGTAAAAGTTTTTAATTTTGATGAAGTACAATTTATCAATTTTTAAAGCATATATTACTTTTCACATATTTATTTATTTATTTGTGGCTGCGTTGGGTCTTCGTTGCTGTGCATGGGCTTTCTCCAGTTGTGGCGAACGGGGTCCACTCCTCGCTGCAGTGCGCGGGCCTCTCATTGCAGTGGCCGCCCATGCTGTGGAGCACGGGCTTCAGGCACGCCGGTCCCCAGTAGTTGTGGCACGTGGGCTCAGCAGCTGTGGCTCACAGGCTCTAGAGAGCAGGCTCAGCAGCCGTGGCGCACGGGCTCAGCTGCTCCACGGCATGTGGGATCCTCCCGGACCAGGGCTCGAACCCATGTCCTCTGCACTAGCAGGTGGACTCCCAACCACTGTGCCATCAGGGAAGTCCTCAATTTTTTTCTTTAATGGATCGTGCCTTTGGAGTTGTATCTAAGAACTCTTTACCTGACCCTATGTCATGAAGACTTTTTTCCTATATTTCTTCTAAAAGTTTTATAATTTTCCATTTTATGTTTAGATCTACCATCCATTTTGTGTTAATTTTTTGCATAGGGCTGAGGTTCAGTTCTTTGCCTATTTATTCAGTTGTTTTAGCACCACTTGCTGAAAAGACTCATTCTTTCCCCATTCAGCTGCTTTTGCACCTTTGCCAAAAATCAGCTGGCTGGCTTTTCTGCGCCAGCCAGACAGGGGTCCATACGGCGTTGTTCTGGACTCCCATCGTAACTTAAAAGGAAACTTTCACAATTTCCAGAGCCTTTGATGTCCTGCAAATGAAGGAGGAGGATGTCCTCAAATTCCTTGCAGCAGGAACCCACTTAGGTGGCACCAACCTTGGCTTCCAAGTGGAACAGTACACCTACAAAAGGAAAAGTGATGACATCTACATAATAAATCTGAAGAGAACCTGGGAGAAGCTTCTGTTGGCAGCTCATGCCACTGTTGCCATTGAAAACCCAGCTGATGTCAGTGTCATATCCTCCAGGAATACTGGCCAGCGAGCTGGGCTGAAGTTTGCTGCTGCCACTGGAGCCACTCCTATTGCTGGCCGCTTCACTCCTGGAACTTTCATTAACCAGATCCAGGCAGCCTTCCGGGAGCCAAGACTTCCGGTGGTTACTGATCCCAGGGCTGACCACCTGCCTCTCCCAGAGGCCTCTTACGTTAACCTGTCTACCATTGCTCTGTGTAACGCAGACTCTCCTCTGCGATAATGTGGACATTGCCATCCCATGCAACAACAAGGGAGCTCACTCCATCCCAGTGGGTCTGATGTGGTGGATGCTTGCCTGGGAAGTTCTGCGCATGCATGGCACCATCTCGCGTGAACACCCATGGGAGGGAGGTCATGCCTGATCTCTGCTTCTACAGAGATCCTGGAGAGATTGAAAAGGAAGAGCAGGCAGCAGCTGAGAAGGCTGTGGCCAAGGAGGAATTTCAGGGTGAATGGATTGCTCCAGCTCCTGAGTTCACTGCTACCAGTCCAGGTGGTGGACTGGTCCGAAGGTGTGCAGGTGTCCCCGTGCCTCTTCAGCAGTTCCCCACTGGAGGCTGGAGTGCTCAACCTGCCACTGAACACTGGTCTGTAGCTCCCACTGCTCAGGCCGCTGAGTGGGTAGGAACAAGCACTGAGTGGTCTTAAGCAGTTCTTCCACAAACTCTTGAAATGGAAATAGGTTGATGGAAAATAAAGTTTCTTAAAAAAAAAAAAATCAGCTGGCTGTACTTGTGTGAATCTATTTCTAGGTTCTCTATTCCATTTTATTGATTTTTGTGTCTGTCCCTTGGCAGATATCACACTGTCTTGATATTGTGTTTACACAGTAAGTCTTAAAATCAGGTGGTGTGATTCCAACTTTTTGTTTTTCAAAATTGCTTTAACTTCTCTTGCCTTGCCATATAAATTTTACAATAAACTTATTTACATCTACAAAACTTCTTGCTGGGATTTTCATAGGAATTGCATTAAATTTGGAGAGAATTGACATCTATACTATGTTGAATATTCCAATACGTGGACACAGTATATCTCTCCATTAATTTAGATCTTTGATTAGCATTTTGTAGTTTTAAGCAGAGTTTGTACATGTTTCGTTACATTTATACTTAAATATTTTTCGCTCCCCCTCCTTTCCTCCTCCCCCTTCCCCTCTCTCTCTGGAGTGATTGTAAATGATTTTAAATTTTGGTTTCCAGCTGTTTATTGCCAGTATATAGAAATACAATTGATTTTTTTTTACTTTTTTTTTTTTTTTTGGCTGCCTTGGGTCTTCGTTGCTGCGCACGGGCTTCCTCTAGTTGCAGCGCGGGGGCTACTCTTCGTTGTGGTGTGCGGGCTTTTCAATGGTGTCTTCTGTTGCGGAGCACGGGCTCTAGGCACACAAGCTTCAGTAGTTGTGGCTTGCGGGCTCTAGAGCACAGGCTCAATAGTTGTGGCGCACAGCCTTAGTTGCTCCGTGGCGTGTGGGATCTTTCTGGACCAGGGCTCGAACCCGTGTCCCTTGCATTGGCAGGCGGATTCTTAACCACTGCGCCACCAGGGAAGCCCTACAATTGATTTTTGTATGTTAATCTTGTATCCTGCAAACTTGCTAATAAGCTAATTTATTAATTATATATTTTTTTAGATTCCTTGGGACTTTTTATGTATACACAATCATGTCATCTGCAAATAGAGACAGTTTTTTTTCTTCCTTTACAATCTTTTCTTTGCCTTATTGCACTGGCTGGGACTTCCAACAATGAGAGTGGTGAGAGATGACATCCTTCCCTTGTTCTTGATTTTAAGAGAAAGGTGTCCAGTCTTACACCATTAAGTATGATGGGAAGCTGTAGTTTTTTTGTAGATGCTCTTTACCAGGTTGAAGAAGTTCCTTCCATTCTCTTTTTGCTAAGAGCTCTTATCATAAATGGGTACTAAATTATGTTAAGTGGTTTTTCTGTATCAATTGACATGATCATATGTGTTTTTTTCTTTAACTTGTTAATATGGTAGATAATACTGATTGGTTTTCTTACACTGAACCAGTCCTGCATCTTTGGAATAAACTCTACTTGGTTGTGGTATATCATTCTTTTTATATACTGCTGGATTCAGTTTGCTAACATTTTGTTTAAGATTTTTTGTGTTGTTCATGAGAGGTATCCATCTGTGATTTTTCTTCTTTTGTATTATCTTTGTCTGGTTTTGGCCTCATAAAATTAATTAGGAAATGTACCTTCCTCTTCTGTTTTCTGGAAGAGATTGTGTAGAATTTGTGTTACTTCCTTTTGTTGTGTGTGTGGTAGAATTCACCAGTAAAACCATGTGGGCCTAGATATTTCTTGTTCTAAATTTTTTTTTTAACTATGAATTTAATTACCTTAATAGTTACAGAGTTATTCAGATGATCTATTTCATCTTGGGTTAGTTTGGTAGTTTGTTTTCTAGGAGCTGGTCCATTTTATCTAAGCTGTGAAATTTATGTGTGTAGAGTTGTTTGTGTTGTTCTCCAAGTATAATTCAATGTTTATGGGATCTTTAGTGCTATCCCCTCTTTCATTTCTGATAATCATAATTTGAGTCTTCTTTTTCTTGTTCTCTCTTTTTTGTCAGTCTTGCTAGAGGTCAATTTTACTGACTTTTTCAAAGAACCAGCTTCTGGTTTGAGTTTCTTTATTGTTTTTCTGTGTTCAGTTTCATTTATATTTGCTCTTTATTATTTCCTCCCAGCTTCTCCCTTTGGCTTTACTTTTTCTAGTTCCTTGAGGTGGAAGCTTAGGTTATGCTTCCATTCTTTTAAAAATACTGTTCAGTGTTTCCAGAATACTCCTTGCTTCCCTGAAGAATTCCTGTTTGTCCATCAAAACTCTGTTCAGGTGTCACTTCTGAGATGGAGTAAGGTTGTAGCCAGCATTCCCTCTTCAACCCCAAATAACCCCCCAAACTTGTAAGAATGTGAAACTAAAAGAACCACAGGATTTAAGTGGTGCTGGGAGAGAAGTTCTCAGGAGCTTGGCCTCTTTCCAATCTCCAGTCAAATGGGGTCAGACTCTACCCCAGGCAACTAGAGAGAGGTCTGGGGTGGGGGGGCGGTGTGCATAAAAATGCCAGCTCAGGGACGTCCCTGGTGGTCCAGTGGTTAAGACTCCTCGCTCCCAATGCAGGGCACCCGGGTTCCATCCCCGGTCAGGGAACTAGATCCCACATGCTGCAACTAAAAGCCCACATGCCACAACTAAGACCCAGCACGGCCAAATAAATAAATTTTTTTTAATTAAAAAAAAAGCTAACGTGTAGGCTTACAGTTTGTAAGGTTATATTGGGTTTTGCAACTCAGTAGCAAGACAGGAATTCTCATCCCCATTTGAGTGATGAGGGAACTGAGGTCCTCACTGCAGGTCTAACTCATTTTCAAGTGGAACTCTACAGAAGCTAAACCAATCTGGGCAGAAAACCCCTTCCCACTGGTCTTGGGGAGCCACCAACCCCCAGGTGTTGCCCTGCACTTTCCCGCCAGGGGGCGCACGTCCGTACTCCCAGGGGGCGGGCAGTGACCGAAGAGCTGGTGGCGGGTGGGGGTGGTGGAGGGGTGCGAGCGGGTCAGGGGCCCTAGGGGAGCTGTGAAGGCTGGGCCTGCGGCTCATAGCTCGCGTCCCCAGGGGCTGGCCTGGGAGGTCAGCCCTGCCAGACGCAGGGAAGAATGACGGGTCCCCGTGAACTGCAGAGGAGTCCCGGAGAGCTGTCCTCCGCCAAGGGCCGGGCCTCGCCACTCGTTACCCGCCCTCGGTCTTTGGGCAACAGGAACCTTGGGCGGGAGGCCAGTTTTGCCAACTCTGCCACACCTCCTCTGACCCGAGGAACTGCGATGGACGCGAGAGTGCAGACTTGACTTCAGACCCCTTCGCGATCACGTTCTATGGAACTCGCTGCCCTCCCTGCTATCTTTGGAAGACCCTTACCCCCAAATCCTCCACGCCCCTACAATAGCCTCCTCTCCTCCCCTCTCCCCTTCGGGACACCTCCGCGAACCGGGGACTCGGATTGGCCCAGGAAAGCTGACCTCCCCTTCCCAGACCCTCCCCAGCTCCGACTTGGTACACGCCTCCTGCCTCTGCGCCCCGCCTGGGAGGCGTACACGTGGTAGATCCCATCACCCCCGGAAGCCTCGCGTTACTCAAACACATCGCGCGGTTTTGCGAGCTCTCAGGAAAGGGGCGGGAGAACGGAGGCCAGGCAGGCGATTCGTGGATCCCGCGGGCTTGGCTGCAGGGGACGAGCGCGCGTGCGCACTCGGCACCCTTTTCAGGAGCCAGGAGCCGGCTGGGTTCTAGCGCTCGAGCGTTCCGGCGGTGTTCACCTTTCCTTCTTGGGGCCTGGGGGTCGCGAGAAGCGCCCTATATTCCGGCCGGTCGGCGCAACGCTTGAGTGCCCTGGCAGGAGAGCGGGCCGCGGCGCGTGGAGAGCACTGTGGACCGGAGAGAGTAGGCGCGGAAGAGCTGGGGAAAGGGGGCGGTGGAGGGGCCTGGAGGTTGGGGGCGATGTGATGAATGAGTAGGAACTGGGGGTGGGGGAGATGCGGGAGCTTGAGGTGAGTGGAAGGGAATAGAGGCGTCGAGTGCGCCTTCTCCCGGCTTCACCCTTTGGGCAGGAAACGGGGTGGGAAAGGAAGCGTTGGTCGCTTGTCACCCCTGGCTGATCTCGTCACCCCCTGGCTGATCTCGTCTCTTCCTCGTGCCAGGGCACACAGCATGGCCGAAAACCGAGAGCCCCGCGGAGCCGTCGAGGCTGAGCTGGACCCGGTGGAGTACACCCTGCGGAAGCGGCTCCCCCACCGCCTGCCCCGGAGGCCCAATGACATTTATGTCAACATGAAGACTGACTTCAAGGCCCAGCTGGCCCGCTGCCAGAAACTGCTGGATGGAGGGGCTCGGGGTCAGAACGCATGCAGTGAGATCTACATCCACGGCTTGGGCCTGGCCATCAACCGCGCCATCAACATTGCCCTACAGCTGCAGGCTGGCAGCTTCGGGTCCTTGCAGGTGGCTGCCAATACCTCCACCGTGGAGCTTGTCGATGAACTGGAACCAGAGATTGATACGCGAGAGCCGCTGACCCGGATCCGCAACAACTCGGCCATCCACATCCGTGTCTTCAGGGTCACACCCAAGTGATTGAGATGAGGCTGGCCCACCTTATCCACCCACCCCCGTACAGCTAGGCTCAGATGTGGCTCTTCGTGTACTGAGTACTGTCCTGGACCTTCTTCCAGAGCCATGTAGGAAAAAGCCTGTCCCCTCGCAGCCCAGAGGACTCTGAATTGAGAGGGCAAGTACTGTCTTTTGTTGGGCCCAAGCAGTGGGGCCTCCTGAATCTTTGTGGTCTGTAACCATTGTCGTATACAATAAAAAGTATCAAGTTGTGTTGGTGCCCGGCCACCCCGCTGCACTGCCTCTCCCCTGTGTAAATTCTGGAAAGGAGAGTAGGAAAGAACTTTACAAGGATTTAGGTACAGTAGGGGCACCCCAGTGTTTCCTGCCGTCACAGAAAGCATAAATTGTACTACGGACACTGCAACCTGAAACAGACTTCAGCACAGTGCAGAAGCCTGACAGTTCCAATGTTTGCTTTAAAATATTTCATCCTCACAGAAGAAGGCAGGGCAGATAAAGTATATACTCTCACCCGCTGGAGTGCAGCCGGGGTGTAGTTGTATGCTAGGAAAGCATCAGGGTCTCTGCTGGCCGTTCCCAGGCGCAGGAAGGGTGAGGGTTTAAGGGTGAAGAGGGCACACAAAGATGGGGGCCTCCTTTGTGTCAGCCTGTGGTAGGGACTGAGACACTGCTTCATTTGATTCCTGGTCCTGTGGGGTCCAAATTGTTCTAAACAACTATGGTCCAGAGCCCTTCAGACCCTCGTGGCTGGGCTGTTCTAAGCAGGAAAGGATTGCCTTCCCTTTGAATTACTGGGCACACAGGTCGTAAGTACTTTTTTGTTGGGATATTTGTAGGAGGATCTGATTTTTCATGTTTATCAAACAAGTCAACCTAAAGCAATTTTTATCAAAGTGGCTGGTGACCCATATGTGGGTCTTGAAATCAATTTACTGGGTCAAAGTCTTTTAAAAAGCAAGTAAAAGAAAAGTACAACTTCAATGATAATATTTTGTTGACACTTTCAGTTATAGATGTGTATATAGACACATATGTGCTAGTTATGACATCAGTTTTACTGTTGGGCATCAATTTTACTGTTGGGCGAGGTCACAGGAGTTTGAAAGCCTTTGATCTAAAGGTTAGTAACAGAATTTGGTTCTAGTTTGCTTGAAGGCAGTTTGCTTTGGGGTTCTGAAAATTAGCCTTCTCGTTTAACAAAACCTCTCCTTCTGGCTTGAGTATTCCTGTTGACGAGGGATTCATGCTGCGGAAGTGACTGCCAGCCACTCAGGAAAGTGAACTCCTTACAGAAGGACTAGCGCTTCATTCTAACAACTAAATACATGCTGAGTGCCTACTGTAAGCCAAGGCCTGGGCTGGGCCCTGGGGATACAAAGATGGGTATGAAATGGCCCCTGCCTTCAAGGAGTTCACCACTTAGTTGGGAAGGTGGATATACCAATTTTTTGTGAGATGAGTAAGATGTGTTATGTAAGAAGTAAGAATAGCCACGATACAGAAGTGTGGAGAAGGAAATGGCTAACTTCCTGGTGAGGTCTCAGATGGTTCCACCTTTTGACCTGGGTTTTGAAGGATGAAAAGGAGCTTGCCAGGCAGAAGAGAGGGGAGAGGGCATATCAGACAGAGGGATCAGTATGCATAAAGGGGATTCATGAACAAGCAGGGTGTGTTCTGGGACTGGAGGGTCACTCGGGCAGCTAGAAAGTAGCTGCGCAGGCTTTCTCTAGTTGCGGCGAGTGGGGGCTACTCTTCGTTGCGGTGCGCGGGCTTCTCATTGCTGTGGCTTCTCTTGTTGCGGAGCATGGGCTCTGGGTGCGCGGGCTTCAGTAGTTGTGGCTCGCGGGCTCAGTAGTTGTGGGTTGCTGGCTCTAGAGCACAGGCTCAGTAGTTGTGGTGCACGGGCTCTGCGGCATGTGGGATCTTCCCGTACCAGGGCTCGAACCCGTGTCCCCTGCATTGGCAGCCGGATTCTTAACCACTGTGCCACCAGCGAAGTCCCTCCCTATCAGCCTTGACTGCAAGACTCCCTTGTCCAGGAGCCCCCAGTAACGGAGTGGGGAGCCGGCAGGGAGCTGGAGGGAACTATGTGTGTCCCTGCACGTATGTGCTCCGCTCTCTGCTCCTGGCCTGGGCCCAGCAGAGGTGGTGGCAGCAGCCCTTCTGCATTTGGTTTGTTTTGGCAGCTACGTCTCCCAGCTTATTTGTTTGTTGTTTCTACTCCGAGTTCTCTCACTGCTTGCCAGTGGGGCTTCCCTCAGTGGCAGGTCTGCGGAAACAGCCCCTAGTCATTGCCACCGAAGGAAGAAGGGGTGTGAGGGCAGGTAGGGGGCGTGGGGAAAGCTCCCGCATCTGTTGGAGTCCATGCGTGGTGGACCGGGCCCGGAGCTCTGCATTCCTTCTGCAGGGAGGCCAGTGCTGGCCTCTGCTTCCCTCCCTCTTTTGTTTTCTGAAGTGTGTTCCGTCACAGCTTGGGAGGTGATGGGGGTAGAAGGCGTGTCCAGGTGCAGTTTCCCTCCCTTTTGCTCAACCACTATGGAGCCCACAGAGAGTGCGAAATGGCCTCCTACTTCAAAAACAGATCCCCAGAGGCCAGATTGGAAATGCTTGTCTTGGAGGTGAGTGTAGACCTTTTCTCATCATCCGTAGTATTATTGAGCATCCACTGGTTGTATGGAATCTGTGTTAGGCGCCAGGTCTGCCTGGGGAGGTATAAACTCCTGGTTCTCTAAAAACTAATAGGAAAAAGGACAGATAGATTTAAAAAGACAAATCACTTACGTGGTGCTTGGAGCTGTCCTAGCATTAGTAAGGGCTCAAAAAATAGTAAGGGCTACTATTGTTAGCTTGAGCCATTTTGCTAAGGAATGGTTTGAGCCTCTTCATGGGGATGGGGAGAGGGGAAGGAAGGTGATTTGTGTGTGTTTGGTTTACAGGGCTGGGTTATTAGTCCTGTCGGCTTTTACTTTTGTGGCACGCGTGGCAGGGAAGAAGGGAGGCCCTCAGAGCACATGAACTGGTTTGGATGGGCGGACGATCCTTCTAGGTGAGTTCCCAGTGCTTGGTCAGGAGTTGGGGGAACAAACCCTGGAGCCTATAGGGAAGTTGGACTAGAGGCATGTGTCAAATGTAGTTCCTTAGGGAAGAGATATCCCGCTACACAGATTTGGGGGTGAGGCAAATGTTATCCCACCAAGAGAGAAGTCTGTGAAAATGACCACTTATGACTCCATCTTCCTAATGACATTATGGGTGCTTTTTAATTGATGTGTTTTGGTTTAGCCATATTTTCTAGCTGGTCAATGATCCTGTATTGTTTTTGTAACAGGAAAACGTTGTTTTCTTTTTTTACAAAGCCTGTTCCTTTGGTCTGTTCCCTAGGTGGGGTGATCAGGGGAGTTCCTTGTCAAACTGCTGAGACGACTTCAAGGAGAGGCAGCGATTCCATTGTGCAGTCCTGACAGATGAGTGGCTGGATGCGTGCACGCACAGGAGGACAGCTTGTGATTGGCTACCCTGTAACAAGTCTCTGCTCCCTTAGAAACACCAAATGTCTTTCACTGGAAGTGTGCAAGCAGAGGGTGGAAGTTCGCCTTCATGGGATGTCCTAGGTCCCTTCCAGCTCAGAGTCTATGAATCTTGTTTGCTGCAAGAAAAATATACTTTCCTGAAAGTCCTAAAATTACTTGCTGGTTGATGAAATAAGACATGAACAGAAGGTCTTGCTTGTATACAGATCGGAGGATGCCTCTGTCAAGCAATAGGTTCTCGTAACTCATTGGCTATCAGTGAACCATGAACAATTTGGGAAAATATTTGCTAAACTTGGAGGTTTAAGAGTATGTCTAAGGCTTGTATAAACTACCTTGAGTAGATCTTGGCCTGTGTTCCTCCAAGTAGGAAGAGCCTAAAGAGTTCATGCAGGGCTTCCCTGGTGGCGCAGTGGTTAAGAACCCACCTGCCAATGCAGGGGACTTGGGTTTGAGACCTGGTCTGGGAAGATCCCACATGCCGCAGAGCAGCTAAGCCCGTGTGCCACAACTACTGACCCCGCATGCCACAGCTACTGAAACTACTGACCCCGCGTGCCACAGCTACTGAAGCCCGCGTGCTTGGAGCCCATACTCCTCAACAAGAGAAGCCACCGCAATGAGAAGCCCGCGCGCAGCAACGAAGACCCAACGCAGCCAAAAATAAAATAAATAAAATTAAAAAAAATAGAGTTCATGCAAAATCCTTAAGCCCCATGTTAACAAAATGAAACTTTTGTGTTCACGACTGCGCCCCTGCAAAGATCTTACATGGGAGAAAAACATTACTCTCGTTGATATTGCCAGTAGTGTTTTAAGTTAGGATTTTCTAGTTTTATTTTTGCATGGACAGGAAAGCTACTCTGACCAACTTAGCAGCTCTGTCTTCTGATAAAGGATGGGTACCATGGGAAGGAGCTTGGGAATATTCAGCCATACTTGTGAGCAAGAGATCCTAAGATGGGGTTGACACTTCATAGAAATCTAATCTGGGGAAGTGTTTCTGGATCCCAAGGTGGAGGTCTTGGTGCTTTGGGCGCCCTCCTTCAAGGACACAAGCACTGGAGGAGAGGCAAGAGACAAGTAACCGAGGAAGCTGGCCTGGTAATGCGTCAGGCCTCATTCAGTCCAAGGTCCTTGGGACTTCTCCGGGCCTCCCTTGGGAGGAGACCCATGTTAATGGGACAAGAAACCCCTGTTTGGCCCCAGGCTTTGAATAAACTAAGTGTGAGACTTGTCTTGATATCTGTGTCTTCACCCCCGCCACCCCCCAGCTCCCACAGTGATGCCATTTCACTCAGTTTTGTTCAGTGGCAAGTTTCTGCAAAGAGCAGTGGATGTGCACACCCGGCGGTACCTCCGTCTGCACCCCACTATCCCCATGACCTTTACCAGTGAGTTGTTTGGTAAAGGTACAACACCGGAGATAAGGTGTCATGAACCCATGCCCAGCTCCCCAGAGGGAACAGTGGAGGACGCCGGAGGAGGGCTGACGAACGTGCTGGAGATTTGGTCTCCAGGCCTCCAAAGCCAGGACAAGTAGCAGCCACAGTAAAGCAGAGCGCGCCGTGATAATTGCTAGCATTTATTGATTACCCCGTGCCGGGCATTACATAATCACACGACAGCCCTGGCAAGCGATTACTATAGTTTTTTTTACCATCCCCAGGCTCAGACGTAAAGTCACTTGTCCACGTCAGGTGCTAGTGGCACAGCTCAGGCCTCCAATCTGGGCTCCCTTGTTTGCCAGACAAGCCCCGTTAGCCTGCTGAAGCCACAGAGCTGCTCGCTGAAAACAGAAACCCAGATGTCTGGTTCTACTGGCTACTTTGTGGCCAAGTAAGCAGAACTTCCCTCAGTTTCTCCAAAGTGACCTTCGCACAGGACTTCCTTCTGCTGTCTGGCAGGAATCCCTTCTCCAAGTCCTCACTCCCTTCCCAGTTCCCCAAGCGCCAGGAAGCCCTCCCCCACCGCACCCTCCAAGGTCCCGGCCACCTCACTTCCCAGCACAGAAGGTCTTTTGGGCTGCTGGCTGAACTCCCGAGCCCAGCTGAGAAGCCACTGCTTGGAAAGGAGGAGGGAGGAGAAGTCCAGAGGCCCCCCTCATCCCCAGCACGACTCCAGGCAGCTGGGACTTCGTGCTGCCTGGGGGTCTGCGACAGCTCAGGGGGCTGTAAATTTGCTTCTTGGATTTTCAGTCTGAATTGGCTGCCAGGAAGACTCCATGGAACAGAGCCTGCCTCCACCCCCGCCATCCTCTGGTTCAGACCCCGCCTCGGGGGGCTGCCTGCTCAGGAAGTAGATGGAGGCCTCTCAGGCCCCCACGAACCCAGAGCTAGGTTGTCCAGGCATGGCTCCAGCAAGCATTCAGAGGATGAGTAGCTCACTTCCTCCCTCTAGGTCTCCCATTCTCTGGCTGAGGTGTCTGGAGTGGAGGGACCACTCAATGCAAACCACACTTGAGGGAAGCCCATAAACAGGCAACATGCTGGGTGCCCAGTGCCACCCAGGTGAACAAGACCTGCCTACACTGTCCTTTGCTCTCTCCTCCGGTTAACAGAGCATGACTCCAGAGAGCACCATTCTCATCAGGGTCGATATGAATGGCGCCCCCTGGAGTTGTGCAGTGCTCAACCGTGACAGCTGTATATGGTGGCCCGGTCAGGAGAGGCCTAAGACGTGTACATAAAGGATGGCAGCCCAGAGCAGGGAGACAGCTTCCTGCTGGGGTATCAGGGAAGGCTTCATGGAGGAGGTAATGCTTGGGTTTGGGCTTTTGAGAGCCATAGTGGGAGGGGGAGGGTGATCCAGGTGGAAGGCACATAGTGAGCGAAGGGCAGGAAGCAGCAAACCGTCTAACTGAGCTCATGTGATGCAGGAGAGTGGGAGTGAGCAAAGTGGGAGAACAGGCTGGAAAGGTAGGTGGATGGCAGAGCACAGAGGGTCTTAGTTCAGAGGCAACCGGGAGCCACTGCAGGCTCCTGCTCTGGGGAATGCCACGAATGAGCTATTCAGTGGGAACGTTACTCTAGTGGCAGGGCTGGGGATAACTGGAGGGGATGGTGCGGAGACCCTCCGTGGTGGTCCTGGCAATGGTCCAGCCCCGTGCCAGAGAAATACAAACAGGCAGATGGAGGGGGCACTGGCAGGGGGGTGGTGGGCATCGGAGGGAGAGCCCTGGGTAGCTTCCTGCTCCTCAGGGGCCCCTGCTGTCAAGGCTGGATGGATGGACCCTACTGGGCAGTATCCACAAGCACCTGGGTTGAAGTTGGCTCCTAAACCAGCCTCTGCCCTCTTGGTAGGATTACTACAGCTTAGGGATTGGGTGCAGGGTGAGCTGAGATCCTCTACTCTGCCCTCTCTCCCAGGCTGCAATCGCAGTTCTCTCTCCCAAAGCCCCAGCGGATGAGCCAGCGTCACCCCTGTCCAGCAGGCCCCAGCAGCTAGGGGCTGGTGCTCAGGGCCCATCTCCCATTCTCGAAGGCAGGGGCCTGGGGACCTCTGACAAGCCGGTGTGAGGGCAGAAGCAGGTCCCACAGCCCGAACGGCTCCTCCTCTCCTCCGGCTGTGTCTACTCCCCCCACCATCTGTCCCCGGCCCCTCTCCATGGTCAGGTCAGGGCAGTGACGCAGGAGTCAGGGGACCCAGAGAGCAGAGGCTGGGGTGTGTGTGGTGGGTCCGGACAGAACGCATGTGCGGACGTGTGTGGACGTGAGTGTGCGTGTGCTTGTCCCACAGCTGGGATCTTGTCCCAGAGCTGGGCTCTGAGGGCCAAGTGGGGCTGGGAGGCTGCCTGGGTGCTGAGGAGGAAACGGGGACCAGAGGACGTAGTGAGGTGTGCAGAGCCACAGCGGCTGCCCACCAGGTTCGGGGAGGACCCCGAGAGCAGGATCGCAGTGAGCGGAGGGCAGGGGAGCGACTCGGGCCCTCGTTAGTTCCCACAAGCCTCTGCCTCCCCACCCCTCGCATTCATCTTCCTGAACCCCTCTTTGATCAGGCTCCTCCCCCCACCCCTTATCTCCCTCCCTCACCTCCGTCACCTCTCAGCAGGCATCCCTGCCTGCTTCATCGAAAATTGCCACCTCCTCCGACACTCCTGGGCCTTTTTAGTTCTTTTAGCCATTGGAGCTCCTCTTTTATTCATTCTCTGTGTTCATCGTCCATCTCTCCACTAGAATGTCAGCTCCACCAGGGCAGGCATTCTTGTCTGTTTCATTCACTGCTCTATCCCCAGGTCCCTGGCCAGGAGTAGGTACTCTTATATGTATATTTCTTGAATAAATGAATGAATAATTCCCACTCTTTCCAAACAAACTCCAAATTCTTCAGAGGGGCATTCAAGGCCCTTCACAACCTGACCTCTCCCTAACCGCCACCCTAGTCTGATCTCCACCTCTCCCTCCCCCACCCCACCCTTCACCCCAACACACCTGACCCACCAAGCACTTGGCTGGACCGGCCTCTGCACCCACCTCACATCTTTTCCCATTGAAATCTTACCCACCCTTCAAGGCTGAGCTTGTTGTCACCTCCTGCAACAAATCTTCCTTGATTTCCCAGCTAGAGGTGAGCTCCCCCTCTTCCAAACTCTCACAGCTCGGATCTGCACACTCCAGTCCCCGTGCACAGTTCCGTGTCCCCACCTTATCTCTATTGTAAACTACAAACTCCAGGAGGCAGGACTTAGGGCTCAAAACACCTTTTTGTCCTGAAAAGTTCTTAGTCAATTGTCTTGCACAAAGAAGGCACTGAAGGCATGAATGAAGTATCTCTAATATCGTGGGACTGGGGAGGGAGTGAATGAACGTATAAATAGCCACCGGTATTTGTAGGACTTCCCTGTCTTTTATGAAAGCTGCATGAGCTGGGACTGGTGCTTTCATGAGGCCCATTTGACAGGTGAGAGCACTGAGGCTCAGGGACTCAGGCCACTTTCCAAGGTTTGATAAGCCAGCTAGCCTTGGACTCCTGCCCCCCCCCCCCCGGAGCTCCCCCGCTGCCTCAGGGCTTTCTAGAAGCCACAAAGGCTTAGCTGCAAATCCCAAGGGCCATCACTCTGGGGGTTCACTCTATTTCAGAGTTCCTAAGAATTTTACCATGCAGACTAACCTAAAAGTTCAATTTCTGGGTTTTCAGGGTCCTCAAAAGTGAGGAGTGGGGGAGAAGACCCCCTCAGATTTCTTGCTTTGTGCGGCCCCGTTAAATTTCTCAACAAGAACACTGGTTTCTAGAACAAGAACTAGGATCGTGAGAAGGAGGCCATTGACTTGCCCCGCAGGCACCTTCCGGGCTTCCAGCCCTAGCTGCCTCGCAAGAACCCAGACAGTCCCAGCTCTGAGTCCCCGCCCAAGACTGGGACGCCCCCTTTCCTGGGGGGACGTCGGGGTCCCCAGCCTTTCCCAGAATGGCACTGCTCTCGCAGCGCAGCCTTCTGCCCGTCCCGCTGCGCGCACCCAGCCGCCCCTCCCGGGACCCTGGGGTCCGACGACGGGCAGCCCCGCGCCCCGCACCCGCCCCTGCCCCTGCGGCAGCTCGGCTCCCGCCCCGGCGAGCCCCCGACCCAGGCGTCCTGCCCCCGGCTCTGACCCCTCCGGCCCCCCCCCCTCCCGCGACCCCTCACGCACACAGCCCCCCCCAACCCCCCACACGCACGCACACAGCTGATAACAGCCCCGACCCCCGGCCGCCGCCGCAGTTCCCCGGGCCAACAGTCCCCGGGCCAACCCCGGCCGGCCGCCTCGCCGCGCAGTCCTCCGGACCCTGGCCCCGGGCCCTGCGCGCTCTGCCCCGACCCGGGCTCGGCGCCCCGGACGGCGGCCCCCTCCTTCGGGCGGCGGGGTGGCTCTGCCCCGCCGAGCTTCCCGGGATGCGGGCCCCCGGCGCGGGCACCCGCCGAGCCCCAGGTCGCTGAGGGGCCGGGCGAGGCGCGGAGATGGGGGTGCGCGGTGAGTACTCCCGGCCGCGGGAGCGCCCGCCCGCCCGGCCCCTGTTTGAGGAGGAATTTACCGCTGGGGCTGTTGGCCCCAGGGTGGCCGGGTTCAAGGACTTGCGACTTGCCAAGGACCCCGGAAGGGCAAGGGGGGTGGGGCAGCCTTCACCTGCCGGCCGGGCTGGGGGAGTCCCCGGGAAAGTCGGAATATGAGCTGGAGACGCGATGGAGGACTGGGGGTCCAGGGAGAAGAGGGGCGGCTACGTGGGTGCCGAGGAAGCTGATACCTGGGTCTGGGAGCAACAACTCGGATTTGCGAGAGGGGAAGCCTCTGTCACACCGGGATTGAAGTTTGGCCGGGAGAAGTGGATGCCGGTAGCTGGGGGGTGGGGTGTGCACGCGGCCGCGGGATTGAATGAAGGCAAAGGAGGCAGAGCCTGAGCGCTCGCAAGGTTCGGGCCGGGAGGACTCGCGGGGCCAGAGCAGCGGGATGGGTGAACGTGCAGGTCCAAACCACCCCTTCTCCTGCAAGTCCCGGCCTCACACTCAGCCCGGCTCTCTCTCCTAGAATGCCCTGCCCGGCTGCTTCTGCTGTCCTTGCTGCTGCTTCCTCTGGGCCTCCCAGTCCTGGGCGTCCCCCCACACCTCATCTGTGACAGCCGAGTCCTGGAGAGGTACATCCTGGAGGCCAGGGAGGCCGAAAATGCCACGGTGAGGCCCCCTCCCCAGGACCTTCCACAGAACTCACCCTCAGGGGTCCAGGGTCTCCCCCAAGATCCAGGAACCTGGACTCCCCCCTGGCACTTGCTTCAGGGGTGGAAGCGGGGAGCCAGAGCCCCCAGTAAAAGTAATAAGAGTGGTAGTCCCCAGTGCACACCTGGAAGCTAGGTAAGGGGCGAAGCCAGCAGGAGCCCCTGGGGCCCCTGATTCCAGGCTTGTGCATTTCAGATGGGCTGTGCTGAGGGCTGCAGTTTCAGTGAGAACATCACCGTCCCAGACACCAAGGTTAACTTCTATGCCTGGAAGAGGATGGAGGTGAGTTCATTTTTTCCTTCCTCTTGGGGAGTCTCATTTTGGGAACCTCCTAGGGCAGGGAGGAGAATGATAGAAGAAACAGAGCAGCAAAGATGAGGGCTGAATGGAATATGTTCATTCATTTATTCATTTGTTCATTCATTCATTCAACAAAACTGTTTGCTTGGGGCTGCTGAGAGGGAGGAGGGCGGGGCTGGCTTGGGCCAGCTAACTCCAAGTCTCCGCTCCCTTTAGGTCCAGCAGCAGGCTGTGGAAGTCTGGCAGGGCCTGGCCCTGCTCTCAGAAGCCATCCTGCAGGGCCAGGCCCTGTTGGCCAACTCGTCTCAGCCATCCGAGGCCCTGCAGCT
Organism: Phocoena phocoena; assembly: GCF_963924675.1. Taxonomy (NCBI): domain Eukaryota; kingdom Metazoa; phylum Chordata; class Mammalia; order Artiodactyla; family Phocoenidae; genus Phocoena; species Phocoena phocoena. Next base: position 7,052,046 of record NC_089233.1, read on the forward strand.
GCACGTGGACAAAGCTGTTAGCGGCCTGCGAAGCCTCACCTCCCTGCTTCGGGCACTGGGAGCCCAGGTACGTGTAGGACCTTCCCTCGCACTTGTGTTTGCCCTTTCTGTAAAATGGGAGAATGGCCCTGCCAAGGAATCCCTGCTGCAATTCTGTCCCAAATTCCCTCTCCTGCCGGGGTCCCCACCGGTAACCTTCTGTTCTGTCCTTGGCAGAAGGGAGCCGTCCCCCTTCCAGACGCAGCCTCCTCTGCAGCCCCGCTCCGAACATTCACTGTTGATACTTTGTGCAAACTTTTCCGAATCTACTCCAATTTCCTGCGGGGAAAGCTGACGCTGTACACAGGGGAGGCCTGCAGGAGAGGGGACAGGTGACCCGGTGCTCCCATCCCGGGCACGTCCACCACCTTGCTCACCACCACTGCCTGTGCCACGCCTTCTGCACCTCCACTCCCAACCCCTGTCGATGGGCCATCAGCTCAGCGCCAGACTGTCCCACGGACACTCCAGGGCCAGCGGTGATATTTCAGGGGCTAGAGGAACTGTTCAGAGCTCAACTCAGATCTAAGGATGATGTCACAGGGCCAGCCTGAGTCTCCAAAGCAGGAGGAATTCAGAGAGTTCAACTTAAACTTGGGGACAGCGCCATGCTGGGGAGACACTGATACTCATCTCAGTGCCTTGCAGAACCGTGATGCTGCGTGATGCTGGGACAAGCTGGAGGGCAAATAATTCCTTTTGCACCTAGCAAGCAGGGACAGGACGGACTGGAGAATTTAGGGGGCAAGCCATGAACTCTCCAGGTCTCATGGGGACTCCGTGACAGCAGAGCCCGCTGGATAAGGAGGGTGGTGGGAGCCGTGAAGATGGGATGGGGGCTGGCTCCTGGCTCTCACTGGGTCCAAGTCTTGTGTATTTTTCAATCTCACTGGCAAGAACTGAAACCGCAACCTGGCTCTTGGCTTTTCTGTTTTCCCGGGAGACCCCTACTTCCCTGGCTCTGCCCCCATCCTGGCAGCGGGCTGCAGGTCCGGGAAACCAGAGGTGGAGGGGGCCGGGCCCTACGTGCTGCCTCGCATGGCCTGTCTGACCTGTTGACCCCACTGGGCCTGAGGCCACAAGCTCTGCCCGCGCTGGTCAATAACGTGGCTCCATTCAAGGCTAGTCCTCAGTAGGCAGCTGCCATCTGGCCCAGGTGTTTTTATTTTTTATTTTTTTGGCTGAATCGCACGGCTTGTGGGATCTTAGTTCCCCAACCAGGGATGGAACCTGGGCCCTGGCAGTGAGAGCACGGAGTCCTAACCACTGGACCACCAGGGAAGTCCCCAGGATGATGTCTTTAGTGAGCCTCGGCTGCCGGCAAGGACACAGGAGCCAGCAGGAGGGGCCCCTTTGGGGGCTGGTGGCAGCTGCCAATGCTCCCTGCTGGACCCTCTTCTCTGTAGCCGCTTCTTCTAATGCCACAACCCCAGCACCAGCCTTTGCCATCTCAGCACACAAGCCCCCTCTAAATCCAGTGGAACTTTCCTTCCCTGGGGATGGTTACCATGAATGCTCTACCCTGAAAGTTGCCAAAGGGGCAGTAGTAGAGTGGGGTACAGTGGGAACCAACTTCCCAGACAACCATCTTGTTGATCAACCACTCTGCCCAGAGCTACTGCTGCTAGTTCACTTATATGACCTCATTTTACTCCTCACACAGCCCTGGGAAAATGGCACTGCAGTCATTCCCATGGTACAGATGAAGAAGTAAAGTACCTTGCCCGAGGCCAAGATGACAGGAATCCCCCATCCTCCCAGCACTCAGCCCCTTCCCTCTTCTTCATAATTCTGCCACATAAGCCCTCCCAGCTCCCCCGGGATGGGGGACACGGGACAAACTCACTCCAACTCCACACTTGATCCCTACTTGCTTCTTTCTTTCTTTTTTTTTTTTTGGCCACACCGCATGCGGGACCTTAGTCCCCCAACCAGGGATCTAACTCGTGTCCCCTGCAGTGGAAGCACAGAGTCTTAACCACTGGACCGCCAGGGAATTCCTACTTCTAATTTTACCCTTTCCCCTGACAATTTCAAATTCCTTCCCAGAAATAATGTTTCAGCTACAAAGTAACGCCCAAGAGAGACCTGTGCAGATAGCAAAAGCTGTCACAGAACTGTGCAGGAACCCCCGATCCTGGCCATTATCCTACATGGATGGGGGGGATCGGTCTTTCACTTATATCACAAAACGGAGAAGTCAGCCTGCACCCCGGCAAATATGCACAAAGCAGGGAATGTTTTGCAATCTGCGGCAGGAAGAATATGGGCAGGTTGGGGGATTGGAGGGTATTTGCCAAGTATATGTGTGTGAGAGGGTAGGGGTGAACTTGTGGTGGGAGGAGTCAGCCAAGGGCAGGACCCAAGGAGAATTTTCACTCTGCCCAACCCTGCTTCTGGGCTACAGTGCCCTCTTCAGGCCCTCTTGGGAAATGCTAGCGTAATCTACAAGCTATAGAACCCTGAGGACTCTGACCTTGTGCATTTCGATAAAAATTCGTGTTATGATTTCCACACATGCCATCCGGTTCTTGCTCCAACGCTGTGAATCAGGAAGGAAGGAATCTCTCTTTCTCGCTGGCAAAACTGAAGCTAAGAGACTTGCCCTGAAGCCCAGGGAATCCAGCTAGTAAGTTACAGCTGGGACCTGAATTTGAGATTTAGGACTCATAACCCCAAAGTCCTGTCCACCTTTCAGCCTGATGTACTGCCTAAACATCCCCTGGATCTTTTTTCCTCCTGACCTTATTCCTCGACTTCATTTCAGACTTCTTACTGCTTTCAATTAAAGGAAAAAAAAGGAGTTAACAGGACCTGAAGTATATGACCTGGGTCAGGTGTGATGGGCGAGTAGGTTAAGAACATAATTTTAAAACATACTTTAGTAAAGCAATTATACTGCAATAAAGATGTTAAGCAAAAACATTAAATCACTTTTTCGACTATAGGACTTCTCACAGACTTTAGTGTGCTAGGCGTGCTTGATAAATCTCTAGGGAAGGAATAGGGTTTCCTATTTCATGAACTTTTAGACAGGAGTCCTTTTCTTTTTCGTGGAACATCTTACAGGACAGATGGAACAGTTTTAGAAACTCTGATTTAGTAAATAAAAGAAATATATTTAAAAAAAACCATACTTTATTCCACATTTATGGAGTGCCTACTGTGTTCCAGCCTTTGCACTAAATGCTAGGAAACTTGGAAAGACGGTCTGTGCCACTCACAGCCCAGTGTCCTCCTAGAGCGGGCAGTCCTGGTGGCAAAAAGACAGGTGCTCATGAATGTAGGTGTAGACAGAGCCAGCTTGGCATGTGACTGAGTCCTGAGGGGGGTGGGGCTGAGAGGCCTGGATGGGAAGAACCTGGTGACACCCACAGTCCCTTCGAAGAGACACAGGTATGCAAGGAGGGCGTTGCCAGATTTCCCAGGTTCTTCAAGTGCGGACCAGGGGTGTAAAGTTTCTTTTGCACCACTGTTAGGACGATGAATAACATATTAATTTCTGACACTTACACGATCTGCTCTGATTCTCACCATCACTCCATGAAAAAAGGAGGACAAAAGAGGACATCATCCTCTTTTGTCAGACAGGGAAAGTAAAACTAAGTTCCTCCAGGTAAGTGACCAAGCCAGCTCTTCCGACTTCCGGGTGGGACAGGAGCCAGCTCAGCCCGGTTCTGAGTCAGCGGGTTACATAACTGTTTCATGGAGATGCATTCTGTTTGTAGAGAGGTGCTTTTCCGGGCAGTCTCACATTTGCTCTCCTAACCCCATGAGGAAGGCAGAGACAGAAGAGGATCCCCGTTTTGCAGAAGAGGAAATCGAGATCCGGAGAGATTATGAATGGGTCTGGCCCAGGTCGTAAGACACTGAGAGGACGCGTCAGGACCAGGAGCCAGGCTCTCGGACTCTGGGTCCCTCTTCTCCTGGAAGCAAGGATCATGGGGAGAAGAGAAAGCAGAGGGAGTGGACAGAGGGGAGGAAACAGCTTCAGTCAGAGAGGCATGAGTCCCATCCATTTCTCGCTACCAACTCTTTCCCGCTCCATCCCCTGCCCCCGGTGCCCACTTCCTCCCTGGAAAGGCAGAAAGTGCCTATCACCCTCCCCACCACCAAATCTCCCAGCACTGGGGCCCACCTCATCTGCCTCCTGCAGCGCTAGCTCCCACCTTGACTGCAGCCTCTTGGCTTTGGGTATCACTGGCCCGAACGGTCTTCCTGGGCCTGAGCATCAGGCTGACCAATGCATCCGCCTGACCCCAGCCTCCAGGCCACCTGGGATTCTCCTGGAACTACTCAGTCTACTGGTCTCCCACAGTAGGTGATTGTTGCTAGAGCTGAGTTAGCTAAATGAGGCCTCTCAGACACTGGAATCTAGGCTGAGTGTTAGCTACATTATTTCCAGCTGGTCAAGGCTCATTCCTCTTAAAATTCCATCATAAAACTGTGACATTATGAAAGATTATTGGCAATAGAAAAACAGATGGCAGGATGGTTTCCCAGCCTACGTGAGTCATGCCCAAATGTCTATAAACTCCCTCCTCGATTCTAAAAAATGAGTTATTAAAAAAATTATACCACACACACACAATTTCTGGTTTTTAAAAAACCTTAGCTGTGCTGGTCTCTCCATCTTACAGATGAGGACACTGAAGCCCAGAGCAGATGAGCAAAGTGTCCAAGGACACACAGGGAAGCCGGGACTGGCTGCAGTTTCCTGGAGTAATTCCCAGGTTCTTCCACATCCCAGGGTCCCTCACACCTATTCCTGCCAGTCTTGTCAGGTGACAAAGCTTCTGGGGCCTTGCCCGTTCCGGACTCCCCAAAAGGCAGAGCCCGTGGTTCCCTCCCATACCACATTCCTTCCTGTCCTGTCTGAGCACCAACCCCCCACCCCCAGACAGGCTGGAAGCTGTGACCATCCAGCTCTGCGGCGCCAGAGGGAGGTCAGGGAGAGCAGCCCTCAGAGGACTTATTGCCTAACCTGGAGGGGCTGGGGATCAATTGGCTTCTGCCGCTTTTCCCCGGGTTAACCCTTTCCTGGCTTTGTCCCTTTGTTGAATGCTCTCCTAACCTGCTCTGGAGGAAGGGGAGATCGGGGTTTGGGCTGGGCATCCTTTACACCCCCAGCTTTGATGTAAAGGGGCAGAGGATCTCTCTTTTTCGGGATTGACCCCCTCCGTGGGCTCTGTGGGTGCTCACTTGGGCAGAAGGAGTCCCCAGGACTCCGAAGGGGGTTGGGACTTCCCGCTCCAACACCTGGGGCATGACAGCACTGGCCCCTCCCTGACAGCTCATGAGAATGGCTGGCCCAGGCAACCCGGTCACACATCAGGGGCCAAGGCCAGGCACACTGGGCATAGATTTGACAGTAGGGACGGGGGCTGCCAAAGTAAAGGGAATGAAACTGAAGATTTCTAGGAACACCTGGGCGTGGGATACAGGAACTCTGGATTCACCATAGTTCATCTTGCTGCCAGGTCAGCCCACCAGCCAAGATAGAGCCATGAGCAAGCGTCAATGCTGTTTTTAAGAAGCGGCAAAACCACCCTCTTAGCTGCATTCTCCTGTAGACTTGCTATTGATGAAACTGACAAAGGCAGATCTGCTCTGGCTGGGATGGGACCCCGCCCCCATTTAGATGCACTTCAGGGAACCATGGGACTTGGCAGGACACCTCGTAGGGACCGTCAGCACCATGCCCTTCTGCTGGGTAACTGACATCATTTCTCTAGAGCTCAGTTTCCACGTGTGGAAAATGAGGACAAGAATTTTGCGATGAAGAGAACATGAGATTGGCACGTGAAACAGGCACATGAAATAGGCTCAACATGGCTAATCGTTAGAGAAATGCAAATCAAAACTACAGTGAGGTGTCACCTCAGCTGGTCAGAATGGCCATCACCAAAAAAATCTACAAACAATAAATGCTGGAGAGGATGGGGAGAAAAGGGAACCCTCCTACACTGTTGGTGGGAACGCAAACCTGTGCAGCCACTATGGAGAACAGCATGGAGGTTCCTCAGAAAACTAAAAATAGGGCTTCCCTGGTGGCGCAGTGGTTGAGAGTCCGCCTGCCGATGCTGGGGACACGGGTTCGTGCCCCGGTCCGGGAAGATCCCACATGCCGCGGAGCGGCTGGGCCCGTGAGCCATGGCTGCTGAGCCTGTGCGTCCAGAGCCTGTGCTCCGCGACGGGAGAGGCCACAACAGTGAGAGGCCCGTGTACCGCAAAAAAAAAACTAAAAAAAAAAAAACTAAAAATAGAGTTGCTGTATGATCCAGCAATCCCACTCCTGGGCATATATCTGGACAAAAGTATAATTCAAAAAGATACATGCACTCCTATGTTCATAGCAGCACTATTCACAATAGCCAAGACATGGAAAGCACTTAAATGTCCACCGACAGACGAATGGATAAAGAAGATGTGGTACATATATACAATGGAATAGTACTCAGCCATAAAAAAGAATGAAACAATGCCATTTGCAGCAACATGGATGGACCTAGAGATGATCATGCCAAGTGAAGTAAGTCAGAAAGAGAAAGACAGGGACTTCTCTGGTGGTCCAGTGGTTAAGACTCCAAGGCAGGGGGCCTGGGTTCAATCTCTGGTCAGGGAACTAGATCCTGCGTGCCGCAACTAAAAGATCCCGCATGCCACAACTAAAGACCCGGCACAGCTAAATAAATAAATATTTTTTAAAAAAGAAAGAAAGGCAAATACCATATGATATCATTTATATGTAGAATCTGAAATTTGACACAAATGAACTTATCTATGAAACAAAAACAAATGAAACAGACTCACAGATATAGAGAACAGACTTGTGGTTGCCAAGGGGGAGGGGGCTGGGGGAGGAATGGAGTGGGAGTTTGGAAGTAGCAGATGCAAACTATTATATATAGGATGGATAAACAACAAGGTTCTACTGTATAGCACAGGGAACTATATTCAATAGCCCGTGAAAAACCATAATGGAAAAGAATATGAAAAAGTATATATATATGTACAATTGAATCACTTTGCTGTACAGCAGATTATCACAACATTGTAAATCAACTCTACTTCAATAAAATACATTTTTTTAAGAAAGAGGGAGAACATGAGATTCAGTTAGGTGAGCCGGCAAGAATTGCTGTTTCCGGCTCCTGGAAAGATCTCGATCCACTCGCATACCCCACTCCCACTACCTTGACATCAGCGTCCATCGGCCCCTCCCATCTCTCACCTTCCACAACCTCCTCTCCCGTCTCCCTAGCTCTGCCCAGCCCCTCCTTCATCCATATCCACCTGGGGATGCTGGAGTAGCCTTTTGAAAACGCAAGTGGAATCAAGTCACACCTACTGCTTCAAAACTTTTGGTGGCTCCACAAAGCTATGGCATTCAAGGTCCTCCAAGACAGGGCCCCTGCCTACACACACACACACACACACACACACACACACACACACACGCACGCATGCTCAGCTATCCTCCAAGTGTCATGCTCCCTCTAAGCTTGAACATTCCCTCTTCCTGGAATGTGCCTTCCCAACTTCTTTGCCTAGTTACCATCTCTTGGTATTTTTATTTTGGCCACACCGCGTGGCATGGGGGAATCTTAGTTCCCCGACCAGGGATCGAACCTGCGCCCCCTGCAGCGGAAGCTCAGCGTCTAACCGCTGGACCGCCATGGAAGTCCCTCTTGATACTTCAGAAAGCCCCTCAGGTGTCACCTCTTGCCAAAAGCCTTCCCCAACCAGCTCCCTTCCCTTCCTGTCATCAGTGACCTGAGTCACGGATTCCTTTTCCACGCTCCGCTCCGTAGCAAAGCACTTATCTGTCCAGCCCCAGGAATGCACATTGATACAGCTGTCGAGCCTGGCAGAAGGTGGGAAGGGGTGGGCGGCAGAGGGAGGGCTAGCATTGGCAGGGCTGGGAGGTAGGGACTTGCTGGCTGTGGGCAGCACCACCAGGGAGCTCGCCTGGGAGGGGCGCTCCTGTGACCTTCTTGTCAGCAGAACCTTCTCCATTCACCTGCTACTTCACAGATAAAACGGAAGCCGCTAGATGTGCACCGGCATGGTGCATCCCCCCACCGCCCCCAACACAGAGCTGGCTTTTGCCCCTCCTGCCGTTTTCGTTCTGAGCTCTTCCCACCCACCTTCCCATGAGTATTTATACAGGCTAAAATTTCTCTTATTTTGAAAAGACCTTACCTCGTCCTAACTTCAGCACCTGCCCTCCGAGTCTCCTCTAGATGGCCAAACAGCCCCCAAACGCTGTCCCCTCCCGGTGGGATTCCTTCTTCAACTTCTGCTCCCTCCTTGAACCCTCCAGTCTGATTTCCTCCCAACCAGGCCCCTCAAATGGCTTTCACTAAGGTCCCTATAATGAACCACACCCGTTACACAGGAAGGCCTGGAAACATCCTCGTCGTGCACATAAGCATGCAGAATGCATGGAGAGCCCGGCCACCCCCTCCCGGAGGGAGCCACCGTGAACAGCTGTCTGTGTGTCCTAGTTCCATCTCTACACCTCTACTCAAAACACGTGCATATGAAATTAACACAACATTGTAAATCAACTATATCTCAGTAAAAAAAAAACTCATCTGTCTATGGGCCCTTGGGTTGCTGTCACCTTTTGGCTATTTTGATAACGCCACTATAAACATAGGTGTACAAATATCTGTTCAAGTCCCTGCTTTCAATTCTTTTGGGCATATACCCAGAAGCAGAATTGCTGGGCAATATGGTAATTCTACTGTCAATTTTTTGAGGAGTGCCATTCTTTTTAATACCTGTATAATATTCCTTTGTATAAATAATATTCCTTGAATACGATCCAAACACACATCTCCTGGCAAACATTTAGGTAACCTCGATTTCTTTTCCTACTGTAAATGATGCTGCAATTAACGTCTTTAAGGTATGTACATCTTTGTGAAAATACGCACGTATTTATGTGGGAAGATTCCTACAAAGGTATCGCTGGGTCAAAGATAAGCACATTTGAAAGTTAAACGGTCATTGTCAAATTATCTTCTAAGACGTTTTCACCAACATGCAGTCATAGCATCAATGTATTTTAGTGTGTCTACCTGCATTCTGGCCAACACTCAATGCTTCAATCTTTTAAATTGTTGTCAACATGAAAGCTGTAGTTTTGATTAGCATTTCCCTTCTTATAACAGAAGCAGAACATTTAACATTTTTTTAATTTAATATTTATTTATTTATTTTTATTTGGTTGTGTCAGGTCTTACTTGTGGCTTGCTGGCTCCTTAGTTGCCGTATGTGGGCTCCTTAATTGTGGCTCACCTGCTCCTTAGTTGTGGCATGCAAACTCTTAGTTGTGGCACTCATGTGGGATCTAGTTCCCTGACCAGGGATCAAACCCGGGCCCCCTGCATTGGGAGCGTGGAGTCTTAACCACTGCACCACCAGGGAAGTCCCAGAAGCAGAACATCTTTTCCAACGTATACTGGCTGCTTGTAGGTCTTCCTCCGTGACTTGTCTTTTTCAATTCTTTGCCAAGAAGCATTTTCAGTCCTCACTTTACTCCATCTTCCCGTCGCCTTCGATACTGTTGCTAGCTATAGAACTTTAGGTTTGAAATGGTTTTCTGTTGGAATTCTGCAGACAATGTTCCACTGCCTCATAGAATCCGTGGTTGCTAGTGACAAGTCCCGTGTCATGCTGATTCCTGATCCTTAGTACTGACCTGCTTTCTCCTGTCTGAAAGTGTTTAGGATCTTCTCTTCAGCCCTGATGTTCTGAAATTTCATGACGTGCCTTTCATGGGTCTCTCTGCATTCATCGTGCCAGACCCCTTTTAATCAAGAGGCTCATACATCTGTTCCGGGAAATCTTCTTCTGTGGTTTTTCTTAAGTAATTTCTTTTCCTTTGTTCTTTCTTTTTTGAACCCTTCTGGTTGAATGTTAGGCTTCCTGGACCAACCCTCCAAGGCTCTCCCTTCTTTCTTTCTTTCCTTCTCTCTTGCTCTCATTTTGATTTCTCTTGATTTCAATGTATAACTCTTCTACTGGCTTTTAAATTTCGGCGCTCACAGTTCTCATTTCTCAGAGCTTTCTTGTGTTCTCTGTCCAGTGTTCATGGCATCCTCAGGAGGGTGCCAAGCGAGGAGGGGCGGGGGTGAATAAGGTGGCCTGAGCCCCTCACTCTGCCTTTCTCCTCTCCCCTGAGAGCTGCTTCTGAGGTCCCGCATGGCTCCTCCAGTCTGGACTCTGCTGCTGCTGCTGGGGGCTGCCTGGGGCCAGGGCCTCATGCCTGCCCCTGCCCGGTAAGCTGGGCTCAGGGGGCAGCTGGGGGTGGCTCTGAGGAAGAGCGAGGGGCGAAGCTGGAAGGGGCAAGTGGGCTAGCGATGAAGGGCACGGCCCTGGTAAGGAAGGCGGGAGTGATGGGTGTGAGAAGCATGCTGAACAGGAGTGGGTGGAGCCCTGCAGCCCACAAGCCTGGACCTGGGACGCGTGAGCAGCTCAGTGGGAGCAGGACAGAGCTGAAGGGCGAGGAGAGAGGAAGGAGGTGCAGAGCCGGGGAGACAGGTCTGAGCATGGCAGGGGAGGAGAGAGAGGTCGGGCCCTCAGAAAAAGGACAACACCCAGAGCAGACCCAGCGGACAGACAGACAGCAAGTAGGAAGCAGCAAGAAATGATGGGTGGCTTGGTGTCCTGGAGCTCGTTTGAACGAGTAGGACTTGAACTACTAAAACAAAGGGCTGTTCTACGTGGCCCACACCACCTGGAAAAGGGCAGCTGGCTTCTCTGTGGAATTTCTAAGGAGTTGCTTATCTGTGTGTTCAGTTGGGGCAATACCATCCCTGACACCTATCTGGCAACATGGGACCCATACAGTCCCTACTCTGTGGGGAAAACTTGGGCTATAGCACAGGAAGACCTCGACCTGAAGGAAGGAGATTGCTCAGGGCCAAACGCTTAGGCGCTGCGTGAGAATTCCCTTACAAAGAAAGTGGTTCTTTCTCATGCGAGAGAACCCCGCGTGACATCCAGAGCATAGAGGGGTGGAGGGACCAGTGGGGATGTGAGGAGCTTGGAGGGGAGATGCTTTCTAGGAGACAGATGACAACTTAAGGTGAGAAGGCTGTGAGTGACCTTTTCGAAAACCTTCAAGTAAATATATGTCACTGCATACACGTTGATACAATATGGATAAAAAGAAAGGAACAATCCTCCAGAAAGCTCACAGTCCTGGAGGCTTAACAGTTCTTGGTAACGACGAGGATCACATTGTTTCTTTTTCTCTCTGTCTCCAAATCAATGCCAAGGAAAGAGAAGCCTCTGGATTGGAAGCCCGTCTCTCGCAGCTCGAGGGAAAACTGTGAGTTGGAACCCCGGGGCTGCTCAGTCCCTCCCAGGGGTGGCCACTCCAGGTGCCCTCAGGCAGGGTGATGACATAAATATGTAATAAATGTGTGAAGGGCAGCCCTCAGAGGATGGAGCGGGGAGGGAACCGGGGAGGAGTAGAGTACAAGTCCCGCCTGAAAGATCCACATTCGAACGAACAACAAATGTATGCTACCCAGACAAGCCTGCCTGACTGCGACCTCCGTTTGCAACCCCTGGCCTAGTCATTCTGCCCCTCACCGACCCCAGCCCTGAATTTCTCCTAAGAGAAGACTTATTTCTCAGCTTCCCTTTCCCAAATCTCTGCTCTGGACCCTAAATCTTAGTGGCCACTTGGCAACCCTGCTCTGCTTCCCTCCCCCCACCTCCTACCGCCCTCCCCCACCCCCCCCAGCCCCACTGGCTCTGCAGCTGACCCCCTCCCCTCTGCCCTCTCCTGGTCTCACAGTGGCCCTTTCTTCCCAGCCGTTCTCACCCAGTGTGATTTTGAGGATGACTCCAGACCCCTCTGTGATTGGAGACAAGTGTCCAAAGATGACGGGGCCTGGACTCGGGCCAGTGAGCCCTCCCCGACCAGCAGCACCACGCCCCCCGGCGGGTACCCCAATGGAGGTGAGGAAGCCGAAGGTTTAGGGAGGCATCTGGGAGGTGGACGCTGGCGGATCTGGGTGCAGGGAGGCGGCCGGAAGTGATACCTGGGCTCTGGGAAGGGGGGTGGCAGGGCCTCACCATCCCTGGCTCTGCCTCCCCCAGAGGGCTACTACCTGCACATGGACTCCAACACCTTCCGCCCGGGCGGGGTGGCCCGCCTGCGCAGCCCCCCTGTATGGGAGCAAGGCCTCCTGTGCGTGCGCTTCGCCTACTACATGTTCGGGCCGTCGTGGGGCGCCCAGCTCAAGCTGCTGTTGACCACGGACCCCAAGGGCAAGCACTCCAACGTGCTCTGGAAACACAGCAACACCCAGAGCCCCTCCTGGATACCCACCGCCGTCACGGTGCCCATCGGGCGCATCCTGCCCAGTCGGGTGAGGCCGAAGACATGGCCTGGGGTCCCAGTGGGAATCTGGCTGTGGGGGGTCCAGGAGGGGCTGGGCTGGGACAAGGAGGGGGCACGGGGGCTGGGCAACCTGAATTCAGGCAGGAAAGTGGGAGCCCGAGGCAAAGGGGCTCACAGCATGGGTGATCCCCCTCCCTCCCGCAGCTGACATTTGAAGGAGTCAGGGGCAGCACAGCTTATCTGGACATCGCTCTGGATGCCATCTCTATCCGTCGGGGCTCCTGCAGTCAGGGTGAGCCCCCGTCCCTCCTCCTCTTTCCCCCCACGCCTATACATCTGCCCAGGTGGCAGGAGTAAGTAGCTCAGGGACTGTGACCCTGGTTTCTTCCAGAGTTGGGGCGACTTGCTTCCCTTTACTTCCACACCCCACACCTCTGACCCCTGAAGCAGCCACATCTAAAGAGATGTTCTCCTGGAACACAGAATTGTGGTGACACCTGTCCTAGAGTGACCAGCCATTCTGATTTGCCCTGGGCGGTCCCTCTTTTAGCACGGAAGTGCTGCATCTCAGGAAACCCCTCAGTCTCTGGCAAACCTGGACATTTGGTCAACCTGGCTGTTACCCCAGATCTATCCAGAATTAGCACTCTAGGCTGATGTTAGAGATTTGAGGGGAGCGAATTCAAGGGAAGGAACATTCCAGAAGCTGCATGCAAGGAGCCAACACTTACTGAGCACAGGAACTGTGCTAGATGCTCCCACACGGGGTGTAACTTACAACAGGCAAGTGCTGTTGTTCCCAGTTTATCGATGGGGAAACTGAGGTTTGGGCAGCCTAAGTAATCCGTGCCAGGAACACAGCCACTGGGGAGCAAGTCCATATCTGGCTTGCAAGCCGGCCGTGGCTCACATTAGGACCCAGACTGAGACTCAAGAGTTCTGACTCCAGACTGAGGCATACTTTTCTTTTTAAAAAAATTTTTATCTTATATTGGAGTATAGTTCATTAACAATGTTGTGTTTGAGGCATACTTTTCTGAGCTGCCTCCCCTTAGAAAAAGCTAAATCCTTCCTCTTTTCTTTTCCCTCAGTCTGCAAGACGCAAACGTGCAGTTTTGACACTCCAAATGATCTCTGTGGCTGGAGCTGGATCCCGACGGCCTCTGGGGCCAAGTGGGTCCAGAAGAAGGGGTCAACAGGGGTGCTGAACGTGGGGCCTGAGGATGACTTCTCTAGCCCTGGTCGTGAGTAATGGCCATGCTTCTTCCGTCCTTTGACTTTCTGAGCTTCTAGTGACCTTTGCGGGAGTTTACGATGTTTGCCTGACCACCCTACAGTAACTCTCTTGGGATGGCCTGGGGCGACCGTCAGCAAGCTCAGACCTCCATCAGCTTAAGTTACAGGACAGAAAACAGATTCTAAGCACCCAGCCAGCTTCCCCCACTGCCACCCCAAAAGCCCTACAGCCGGTAGACCCAACACAGCCGACTCCTCACCTCTTTTCCCTGGCACCCTTCCTTCTTCATTCATCCAACAAATATTTATTGAGCACCTACAATATGCCAAGTCCCAGGCTGTTGAGATGCATCAGCTTACAGAACAGACAGAGGATGGTGGGGGACAAGGAGGAGACAGTTCCTGAAACAATAAAGAAGTAAATTATATAAGCTTTAAGATGACCAGTGCTATCAGAAAAAAAAAAAAAAGTTGAACAAAGTAAGGGGATCAGGAGAGCAGGGTAGGGTGGGTTGTAAGTTTTAAATAGGGTGGTCAGAGTAGATCTCAGACAGGTCACATTTGAGCACAAACCTTTAGGAGGTGAGGGAGTGAGGCACGAAATTATCGAGGGGAAGAACATTCTAAGCAGAGGGGCCAGCCATGCAAAGACTCTGAGGTAGCAGTGGCTTGGGGGGTGGGTGTTGAAGTGCAGCAAGGAGCCACGTGGTTGGGATGGAGAGAATGAGCTCAGACGGGTCCTAGGAGGGGCAGACCATTGTCAGGACTGATTGTGGCTTTTATTCTATGTGGATGGGGAGCCTTTGCAGGATTTGGAGCAGAGGAGTGACCTTATCTGACTTACGTTTACAAGGATCACCTGGGTTTTTTTGTATGAGAATCCACTGAAGGGATGGGGCAAGGACAGAGGCCATTCTTCTCCATCCTTCCCTCCCCCCAAATCCTTGCTCTCCTTCCTCTGATCTTTCCTGCTGCCTGAGGTTTGCTTTCTAGAAAAACCTGGTGAAAACCCCACCCCACGTTCATTCTAAGCCCCTGGAGAACAGGGCAGGGCCCGCCCATCTCTGCATCCCCATTAGATTTAGCACCAAATCCCGTGCCCAGCAGTTTCAGTAAACGTTGTTGGGTTTGTTTGTTTGTTTGTTTTTTTCCATTTTCTCTCTCTTCCTTTTTCCACCTTGCTCCCTTCCTTACGTTTTTCCATCTTTCCTCTTTCTCTCCTGCATCTCCTTTTCCATTTCTCAGACGTCCCAGTATGGACACTTGTTGCGTTCTTTCACCATTTTACTCTTTCCCTCCTTCTTCCCTGTTGGCTCCTTTCTTTTCTCTCGCACTTCTGCCCACTCCCTCCTCTTCAGCCGTCTTCTCTCCCTTTCAGAAGCCCACCTTTCCGGGTTTCACTCTCCAGGCAGAACCCCGTGGGGCGTCCGGCACGTGCGTGCGCGCGGTCTGAGGCCTCTTTAATTCCCCCCTCCTTCCCACGGCTACCAGTTGCGTCACGGAGCGAGGTCCAGGCTGATTGGCTGCGTGAGCTGGCGGCAGGGGGCAGGAGATCCCTGCCGGTCAGCATCAGATCGGGACTCTCACCACTTTGCGTGAATCAGCTATGTCCAGTGGGTTAAGAAAAGGAAGAGGATGTGACTGTGGGGGGACCTCAAAAGTCTGAATCCAAAGGACAGGATTCTGGCTGCTTCTGAGAGGATGCCGCGTTTCTTGGGCGGCGCCCGCGTCCTCACCCAGACCTGCCAAGCACTTCTGGAAGGAACCAAGGCCTCAGCCAGTCGTGTGATGGGTTTAGGCCCATCTCAGCGCCGGCTGATCCTAGGCAACTGTTAGGGCTCCCCAGGGCCAGGCTCCTTGCCCTCGCAGCCCCTATCCCTGTGCCGTCCCCCACTTTACTGGCCTTTTCCTTCCCAGGTGGCTTCTACATGCTCCTGGACCCCAAGAATGCAAAACCAAGGCAGAGCTCTGCCCTCCTGAGCCCTCTGATCCAGTCCTTCGGCTGCCTGAGCCTGTCCTTTCACTACACCCTACATGGCCAGTCTCCTGGCGCAGCCCTCACCGTCTATGCTTCTGACTTGGGTGAGAGTGACAACGTCATGGCATTTACACTGTCCTCAGACTCTCCTCTCAGGGTTGGGTTGACGAGGAAACGTGGGGGCATCTCTTGGGGTCTAGGGAAATCTGGGATACTTGCAAGATGATTCTGCGGAGTGGAATTTGGGAGCAGAAGGCACAGGGTTCTGGAAAAATAGATCAAAACGCCAGGAGAGTGAGAGAGAGAAGGACGTGCTTGCACGTCGGGGAGGGGAATCCACTCCAAGTGGTCCCTCTGCTACTCATCCTTCTGAGTATAGGTTTGAAGTCATTTTCCAGCCCCCAGTCATCTCACTGCTCTCTTGGGTTCCTTCCATTGTAGGCAGTGGCCGGAAACACACACTCTTTTCAGGACAACCCGGACCCAACTGGCAGCCCGTTTCTGTCAATTACACAGGCCAGGGACAGATTCAGGTACAGAGGAGCAGGAGGTGTCAGGTCTCCTTGGACGTGGGAGGCGCACCTGTTATTGACAAGGACTGAAGATCTGGGCCCTGGAAGCCGGGTGCCTGGGTCCCTGAAGAGAGTAAAATCAAATGGAGGGGACTGAACATTTGGGCTGTTTGCTGACTCCCGGCCCCCTCTCCCTCTCTTCAGTTCACCGTGGTGGGCGTGTTTGGAGAGATCCCAGAGCCAGTGGTGGCGGTGGATGCAATCAGCATTGCTCCCTGCGGGGGTGAGAGCAGCTCTGAGAATGGGGGTTGGGGATGGGGGAGGAATAGAGAGCATGGCCCAGATTTCTCCCATCTCCCATTTTGATCCCCCAGAGAGCTTTCCTCAGTGTGACTTTGAAGATGAGGCCCATCCCTTCTGTGACTGGGTCCAGGTATTACAGGATGGCGGACACTGGACCCAGGGAAGTAAAAACACGCTCATCCAGGGTACAGGCCCCTTGGGAGCCTCCCTTAATGGAGGTGAGGAGACGGAGGACCCCTCAAGCCAACGAGTTACTGAATCTGCTCCCCGCGAGGGGGTGGACTGGTGTGACTGGTGCAAGATGTAGGTGGTGAGGGTCAGCCAGCGGGTGTTTACTGGGAAGCCGCCATGGGGCCAGAGCTGTGGAGGCCACAGAGGCAGAGTGACCTGACGCTTCTTGTGGTTCTGGGATCACTTGAAACCCCCAGAAGATCCAGGTATAGTGCTTCATTGAGCCCAAGGCCTCAAAATCCACTGGGTCATTTTCAGTCAAGACATTTACTGGTACAGCCAACAAAGGAATCTGGGTTGCTGGCTTGGTTTTCCCTTTCTTTCTGATCCTGACTTCTTAGTTAGAAGTCTAAAATGAGCAGAGAAAAAAACAAAACAAGCAAACAAAAAACCCACTGCAATGTGGAGAGTTTGGGTGTTTGCATCAAATCCCCATTTGGAAAGCAAGATGTCGCTCAAGAAAGCACCAGACTTGTGCTCTGCAGGTTTCTCACCTTGCCTGTTCCCTTCTTTTGCCCAGACGGTCACTTTGTCTACCTTGAGGCTGACAAGTTCTCCCAGGCAGGCCAGTCTTTCATACTGGCGAGCCGGACCTTCTGTGCCCCGGGTGCGATCTGTGTGGAGTTTACCTACCACATGTATGGCCTCGGAAATGGCACGAAGCTCAGGCTACTGCTGGGGAGCCCTGCGGACAGTTCCCCAACTCCTCTCTGGGAACGAGTTGGGTCTCAAAGCGCTGACTGGCTGAACGACTCCATCACCGTCCCTTCGGGACATCAACAGCCCATGCAGGTGAGAGACAGAGAGAGTCGCTCTTTAAGTGTCACCGTGAGGCCAGGTGAGGGGGACATGACGCCTGGGATCAGGGAGCACAACCAGGGCTGAGAGGATGGGACACTGGAAAAACAGCAGAGCAGAGGGTGCTCTGTGTTCCCTGTGAGGCTCTCTGGCTCCTGGAAGGGGCCCGGGCCCCCGTTGCACTGTTGAGGCCAGAACAAGGCGACATCTTAGCAGAGGACAGACCCTCTGCCCGGAGAGTCGCTGAGTTGATGGGGATTCACTTTCATTTCTCTCTTGCTTCTTTCTCCCTCGTACCTTCAGCTGATGTTTGAGGCCGAGAGGGGCACCAGCACCACCTTCATTGTTGCTCTGGGTTTCATCTTGATCAGTCACGGGACCTGTCAAGGTAAGACAAAACCCCAGGTCCCGGAAAGGGCAGGATGACCATCTCTTGGGCCTCTCTGCGTGAGCTGCTTAAAATGCAAGTCCTCTTTTGTGCTCGAGTCCTCACGCAGTTTTGTTTCCTATATTCTGCGCACCCGTACCTTCCCAGCCCCATCAGAATGCTTGCTTGAGTGCGTGTGACTTTGAGGCCGTGGATTGCTGTGGTCAGACCCCTCACCTAGTGAATGGTGATCCCGAAGGGAAGGCTGATATCCTATTTGTTATTTGTTTCCTGTACCCGGCGCAAGATCGGACATAAGTTAGGAACGGTGTTTGCCAGTGTTACCTGAGTAGAGGCTGGGGCGGGGAGGAGAAGGAGAGGTGTGAATGAGTTACTGCTTTGAGCGCACCCATTCCAATTAGATGTGAGTCAAGGGCGGGGTGGTACGATTCTGACTAGACTCCAGGGATTTATTTTCTTTGCAGGACCTGCATCAGTAGCGCCTCCTTCCAAACCTCCCGTTACCTGCACTGGCCCTCCTGAAACCCCTGTCTGCACAGAGAAACGTGTGGCCCCTGAGGAAACACCCACCGTCCCCACTGAAATATCCACCATCCTCACAAAGAAACCTGTGGCCCCCGTAGAAAAACCGACTGTACCCACCGAAAGGACCACCATCCCCACTAAAAAGACCACCATCCCCACAGAAAAACCCACGGTCCCCACCGAAAGGACCACCATCCCCACTAAAAAGACCACCATCCCCACAGAAAAACTGACTGTCCTCACTGAAAGGACCACCATCCCCACTAAAAAGACCACCATCCCCACAGAAAAACCCATTGTCCCCACCAAAAGGACCACCATCCCCACTAAAAAGACCACCATCCCCACAGAAAAACCCACGGTCCCCACCAAAAGGACCACCATCCCCACTAAAAAGACCACCATCCCCACAGAAAAACCCACGGTCCCCACCGAAAGGACCACCATCCCCACTAAAAAGACCACCATCCCCACAGAAAAACCCACGGTCCCCACCGAAAGGACCACCATCCCCACTAAAAAGACCACCATCCCCACAGAAAAACCCACGGTCCCCACCGAAAGGACGACCATCCCCACTAAAAAGACCACCATCCCCACAGAAAAACCCACGGTCCCCACCGAAAGGACCATCATCCCCACTAAAAAGACCACCATCCCCACAGAAAAACCCACGGTCCCCACCGAAAGGACCACCATCCCCACGGAAAAACCCACAGTCCCCACTGAAAGGCCCACAGTTCCCACGACACCCCAGCCCAGCCCAACTCTTGTACCCACCTGGCCAACAGTTTTCGTGATGCCAAGTACCTCCATGACCACCGTGACCCCAGCCACCACTGCAACCCCAAGACCTACTCCAGGTTTGTGGTGGAGCATTGGACAAAGAGCTGAAAGTCAGAGACAGTGATGAGGAGAGAGGGCTGGGGAAACGGACGCTTCCAGTAGAAAACTGCAGTCTCAGAGGAGAGGGGCACCAGACACGATGACTTTAGAAAGGATGATGAGGACGACCCTGAGTGAGAGGGCCGCGGTGGGGTGGGCATGGGGGAGCGGGAGTTGTTGGGAACCAAGCATTAGACTTACTATTGCTTTTTTTTTTTATTGAGATATAATTCACTGCCGTAAAAATTCATCCTTTCAAAGTGTACGATTTGGTGGTTTTAGCATATTCACAGGACTGTGTAGCCATCCTCACTTTTCCACGTCAGGACATTTGCATCACCCCATAACGAAAGCCCATACCCAATAGCCATCACTCCCATTCCCCCGCCCCCCAGCCCCTGGCAACCACGAATCTGCTTTCTGTCTGTTCGGTACATTTCATACCGTGGAACTGGCTTCTTTTTTCTCAGCATATGTTGTTGTCAAGGTTCATCCAGATTGTAGTTTGTGTCAGGACTTCCTTCCTTTGAATGGCGGAGTAACATGGGCCTCCTTCAAGAAGAACGGGAGTGGGGGGTAGAGGGGAGACAGGAGGAAAGCCGGGGGCTTGACGGAGGCTGTTTTCCCCTCAGTGAGCTGCCCGCCGAACGCCCACTACGAGCGCTGCGCCTGCCCAGCATCCTGCCAGAGCCCCGCGCCCAACTGTGGGCTCCTTTGCAAGCCCGGCTGTGTCTGCGATCCTGGCTTTCTGTTCAGCGACTCCCGCTGCATCAATGCCTCTTCCTGCAATTGCTCCTACAATGACAATTACTATAAGGTGAGACCCCAGGATGCCCGGATCCTCTGAGGGAGACTGCGAGCCGAACGCCTGGGGTCCAGCGCCACCTGTTCCCCAGGTGACATGAATTTGGCTCCATGGGACATTCCCAAGGGGTCATCTCTCCGGCAGCTGTGACACGGTGGTGGAGTCATTCATTCGGTGTGTGTTTTTTTATGCCTTAATTTTATTATAATTTTTTCTTGGCCACGCCACACAGCATGTGGGATCTTAGTTCCCTGACCAGGGATTGAACCTGTGCCCCTTGCAGTGGAAGCGTGGAGTCCTAACCACTGGACCACCAGGGAAGTCCCTCGGCTCTGTTCACACAATAAATACTTGTTAAGCACCTGCTTTGGCCCAGCCTGACACTAGGCTGTGTGGAAGATCCTGTCAGCCCGCGGCCCTGTCCTCGGTGCTCCTGCACTGGCAGCCATGATGCATTAGATCATAGACCAGCCAGGTGGTGCAGGGCCCTTATCTCCATCCTGAGGAAAGTCAGGCGTCCCTGAGTATACAGAGAGCCCTGGACACTGAGTGTGTTCAGGCATTTTCAGGGCAGAATGAGGCATTCCAGAACCTTCTTCCAACAGAACTTGCAAATTTTGATAGGCTAGGTCAAAGGAGAGGAGATACTGTTCTTGTCTCTCCTAATTGATGCCCATCCCCATCCGCCCGGGAGATTCTGGTGGAGCACAGGCTCTGGGCCAGCGCTGTCCAAAAGGGATGGCGTGCAAACCTCACACAGCATTTACTTGTCCTAATAGCTACATTAAAAAAAAAAAAACTACAAGGAGGGAATTCCCTGGTGGCCCAGTGGTTAGGACTCCACACCCTCACTGCTGAGGGCCCAGGTTCAATCCCTGCTTGGGGAACTAAGATCCCACAAGCCGCGAGTGAGGCCAAAAAACAAAAAAAAAGAAAAAGTACAAGGAAACAGGTTAAGTTAACTCCAGTCATCTACCTGTTTTAGCATGTAATCAATGGTTATCAATGAGATCATTTACGTACCTTTTTTTTTTCCTACTAAGTCTTCAAACTCCAGTGTGTATTTTCCACTTACAGCCTACGTCAGTTTGCACCGGCCACATCTCAGGAGCTCAGTGGCATGTGGCTGGTGGCCATTGTATTGGACAGAGCCGCCCAAGAGTCAGGCCAATCTGAGGTCAAATCCCCGCTCCGCCACTCGTTTGCAGAGTGACCCTGGGCGAGGTTCTTTCTTGCCTTCTTCAAATCTGTTCCCATGTCTATAAAATGGGCACAACAAGATTTTCTACCTCATTAGGTTGTTGTGAAGGTGAGATTAGATCCTGACACAGAGCAATTACTTAATAAATGCTAATCACTATTGTTAGCAATTTATGGTAAATATATGTGACCTGTAAAGTAAAAGTTTGGTCAGCTATTCATTAGCATCAGTTCCTCTTCTCAGCTCCGGCGTTCTCCCCACGGGGCGTCCGGGTTTCTTGCTTGCCTCTTCGGGGGCCCCTTCCTCCTCCAGCCCTCTTGACCGGTCTCCCGGGCATCCCTGCGTCAGTGTTGGGAGTCGCTTCAGCTGCAGCCCGGGTAGAACTATCTGTCACAACCATCAGTACCAAGCATCTCTTCCCTCTGCCCCAGGAGACACATACGAACTTATTGTATGTTCACTTATGCATTCAATAAACGCGTATTGGGTACCTTCAACCCTCTCGGCATTGGGGTCACCACGAATAGGGCATGTCCTCGCTCTCCTAATGCTGTCAGATTCCGGGGGGCACATAGGATATTGGTTCGTTCTTTCATTCAGTATTTATTAAATGAGAACTCTTCGCCAGGCACTGTGCTACGTGTCGGCGCTGAGATAGTGAGTAAAGATAGACATGGTCCCTCATAGGGGCGCTTATCAAATAATCACAAAGATGAATATAAAAGTGCAATTGTGGTAAGTCCTGGGAAGGAAAGGTACCCAGAGGTAGTCAAGGAGGTCTGGAGAGTCTTCCTGAGAAGGTAGCAACCCTTGAGCTGAACTCCGCTAGTTGCACAGGAATGGGTTAGAGAGAGGGAGAGGGACACGTTCCAGCACAGCATGTGCAAAGGGCCTGGGTTGAGCAGGAATGTCTGGTAGGCGATGAGGAGAGGAGTCTGAGCAAGGTGAGGTCTGCAGGAGGAGAGGGGACTACAGCATGGGATGACAGAGTCTGCCCAGGAGCTACGGCCTCGTGACTCCGGCCCCCTTTCCCTCAGCCAGGGACGGGGTGGTTCAGCCCCAACTGCACAGAACGTTGCCGCTGCCAGCCTGGTGGTCGGACGGAGTGCCAGCCCTATAAGTGCGGGACACATACAGTGTGCCAGCTGAAGAATGGCCAGTACGGATGCCATCCCTATGGTGAGACCCTCAGGCTGTTCCCACCTGTCCACGTGGGTGTGACACCAGGGTCCCCATCCCTCCCTCGACCAGGGGAGCCCGGGCAGGCCACTGGGTGGGTGAGGTGGGCCCTGGTGCCTGGCCTGGTAAAGCAGCTTCACATGTCCCCGGTGTCCCCTCGGCAGGCACTGCCACCTGCTTCGTCTACGGAGACCCTCATTACTTCACCTTCGACGGGAGGCACTTTAGCTTCATGGGCAAGTGCACCTACATCCTGGCCCAACCCTGTGGCAACTCGACAGGTAGGCCCCTGGAGATGCCCCCCCACGGCCTGGGCGTGGAGTCTGAGATCAGAAGAGCTGGGCATGGGGTGCACTGGCCGGCAGGAAAGGGCCAGAGCCGCTGGCAGGGCAAGATGGGAGCAAGGCCGGCGGTCGAGCAAGGGATGACACGTCCATCCCCAAGCAGGACTTTGTGAGGACTAGACCATGGGGAAAATGAGGGTTAGGACTCTTCTCTGGATCCGTCGCTTCCTTGGCTGGCTTGGACTAGGGAGTGCCTGGCAGAGGAGGTCCCTGTCCCCTGGGGGGACAGATTCGTAGCACACAGCCCCACGCTGTTCTGGATGACGCCCCACTCCTGCCAGGGTCCTTCCTCCCCTCTTGAACCGTAGAGCCGCCACCTTTGTGGCCCTTTATCCTCTCAGGGCGCAGGGCCGGTTGGGGATGGCACCCTCAGTGGGCGCTCAGAGATGCTTCTGGAATGAGCCCCTGGGCGCTCTCCGCCCCTCTCCCTGCCCAGAGCCATTCTTCAGGCTGATGGTGAAGAATGAGGAGCGAGGACAGGAGGGCGTGTCCTGCCTGAGCAAGGTCTACGTGACTCTGCCCGAAACCACCATCACCCTGCTCAAGGGCAGACACACGCTGGTGAGTCCGTTCTCCACTCAGCCCTGCAGGGCTGCCGGCCTTGGCTGTGGCCTTGTCCCGCCCATCTCCTCCAGAGCGTTCCACGTGGAGCAGAAGAGGTCACTAGCGTGGCGGTGGGGATCTGGGAGTCCGCTGGGGGTCCTCCTTGACCCCCGGATCTATCTCTCTGTCTCCTCCCTCGGCCCCGCCTTCCAGGTTGGGGGTCAGCGAGTCACCCTCCCAGCCATACCTTCTAAAGGCATCTTCCTGACTCCAAGTGGGCGATCTGTGCAGCTGCAGACGGCATTTGGTCTGCGGGTGAGATGGGATGGTGACCAGCAGCTGTCTGTGAGCGTGCCCAGGTGAGGGGGTGACCCAGCGAGGCAGCTACCACTCCTCCCACCCTGCCCCTCCCTCTCCCGGGACCCTCCCATCCCTGGCCCCTGCCATCCCAGGCGCTAATTCTCAGTCGTGGGTAGGAGACACCTAGCTCAATGGGCAGGCCTCCCTTTGGTTGAGGAGGGGGAGGAAATGGTTTCAGGGCAGTGTGATAGTAGCAGGATATATACACAAGGCTTTGGGAATGTTCTAGAAGGAGTTGCTAATGAGTCGTGGGAGCCTTCAGAAGAGTGGTCCCTTGACTGCAGTCTTCAAGGATGAGTAGCTCCTCAGATGGCCAAACAAGGGAAAGAAAGACTATAGAAGTAGTGAACAGTCATTGCGAGGGAAAAAGTAGAATGTCTTAGGGCCAGCAAGAAGTTTGTTATGGCTGGAAGATGAAGTGTGAGCAGAAGAGGACGAGGGGAGACGTCAAGGTGGCTCGAGAGTGAGAGCTTGGGGCCCTTGTGTGCCTGGTGCCTGGCGTGGAACCCTTGTTTCGAGTCTGCACCTCTGCATCCTCCACCCGCCTTGTGCCAGTGGCCCCCGCGACTCATCCCCTCTCTGCTGTGGTCCCTCAGATGCCAGAGGCCCCTCCTCTCCACTAACACCTCCTCCTCCCCTCCCCCCGGCCCCCCCCCCCCCACCGCAGCACCTACTCTGGCAAACTCTGCGGTTTCTGTGGCAACTATGATGGAGACAGTAGCAACGACAACCGGAAGCCGGATGGTAGACCAGCGCGAGATGAGACGGAGCTGGGTAGCAGCTGGCAGGCCTCGGAGGATGAAGACCACGAGTGAGGGCCTCCCCGCCTCCGTCTCCACCCTCCTGCTCCTTTGCCCCTTCGAGGAACCAAGAACCCCGACTGGCATCACCCCTTTTCTCCTCTGCCGCACACCCCCACGTCTGCCATTCTTCTCCCCACTCCCATTCCCAGCAGAGTTCATTGCCACCACGTTCACCCCCAGCCCCACCATCAGTCAGTCGTCCCCAGGCAATTGTGGGCAGCCCCACCTCTTGCTTGCCCGGCTCCAAGTTTTCCCACTTCTTGGTGTTCAGATGTTCTCCACTAGGGGATGCCGAGAGCCGGGAGACTGCTGGGGCGGGCTGGGCGTGGAGGTGAGCCTCGGTCCTTAGGGCGTTTGGGGTGGGTCTCTTCCAGGTGCCGGGAGAACCAGGCATCTCCCCCATCTTGCGACACTGCCTTGCAGAACACTGTGTCAGGGCCAGAGTTCTGTGGACGGCTCACGGTCGCTCACGGAGCTTTTGAGTATGTGTGGGGGCCCGGGGTTGGGGGACAGGAAGGGCCATGGCGGGGGGACCAGGTCCTCCGTGGCAGGAGGCGGGAAGTTCTGCCCCCTCATTCCTTCTGACCTGGCCTCTCTCCTCAGGGCCTGCCTGCCTCACCTCAGGGCCTCTTCCTTCTTCGACAACTGCGTGTTTGACATGTGTAATTTCCAGGGGCTGCAGCAGATGCTGTGTGCCCACATGTCGGCCTTGACCGAGACCTGCCAGGATGCCGGCTACGTGGTGAAGCCCTGGAGAGGACCCCAGTTCTGCCGTGAGTTGTACCAAGATGAAGGGCCCCTTCTTTCAGACGCAAACGCAGTGGAGGGCCGGCGGCATCTGAGAGTCATGGCACGGGCTGGGCGGCGCCCTGGTGGAACCCCTGTGCCTCCACACTAGGACAGGGAACTCTGCAGAGTCAGAAACATGCACTGAGAAAATCACACGGTCACCTGCAAACTCAGAAAGCCTTCCCAGGGTTTGCTCCCAGCTGTGGATTTTCCAGGCAACACTTTCAACCTGGATCCAGCTTGGTTTTGTTACCTCTGATTTGGGCCCTGACTGCTCTTTGACCTCTTTTTGCTCTATTAAAGTCTTAATTAAAGCTCTTTGGGGGGGAAAAAAAAAAAAGAAAGAAAGCTTTCCCAGGTACCTGAAGGTACGGGTATGCAGAGCAATGCATATGTGTGTAAATGCACACCCAGGTCGAGGGATGCACACATAAAATACACAAAATGTGGATACAGTACAGGCTGGTGGGTGGGATGGCGCGTCATGACGGCCCCATAGCTCCTGGGCATGGCCCAGCCCTCTGGGGAGCCTGCTTTGGGGCCTTGATGGGGCCACATGGGTTCCCTCTGCTCCCCTCCACCCTACACAGCAGTGCCGCTGAGGCTTCTGGGTCAGTCTGCTCCCCTGGTCCTGCCTCTTGGCAGTTCCCTGCAGGCCCCCTTCCAGGCCCGGGACGTGGAAGCTGAGCTCCTCGGTGGTTTCTCCCAGTCACTGTCTTCTTCTCAAGATGGGGCGGAAGCCTCTAGCCACCGGCCTTCTGAACTCTGGGCTGGGAGCTACCTCTTTCCTCTTTTCCCCATCCCGCCTCACCTGTGCTCCCTCCCTCTGCCAGCGCTGGCCTGTCCACCCAACAGCCGATACACCCTGTGTGCCAAGCTGTGCCCCGACACCTGCCATTCCGAGTTCTCGGGCATGGCCTGCCAGAACCGCTGCGTGGAGGGCTGCGAGTGCAACCCGGGCTTCGTCCTCAGCGGTCTCCAGTGCGTCCCCAGGTCCGAATGTGGCTGCCTTGACCCCACGGCCGGCTACTTCCAGGTGAGCCGCTGGGGCTGGGCCTCTCTCAGCCCTGCAGCCAGAGGGCACTCATCCGAGCTCTGAAGTCTACGGCCAGCTTGTGGGCACGAGAGAAAAGGCGGGGGGCGGGGGGCGGCGGGGGGTGGGGGCGGGCTGGGATTAAGGAACTTCGGGCTTAGGTCTAATTTCCTTTTTTCTTTCTTCAGTTCTAGTACTTTTCATCCCTGCAGACCGGGATGGAGTCATAGCACAGTTATTTCCCACGCTGCCCAGCAGAGCCTGGGACCCCTAGTTCTCTCCCCTCCTACCTTCCCTGCCCGTCACATCCCTGAGTCACTTTCCTGGTTTCTCATCCTCTGAAGGCCCAGGCATGTCTGCATCTCACCTGTACTCTTTCTCTCCTACTGAGGGTCCCTTTCTCTGCTGAAGGATTTCAGCTGCTACCTGGGCCCCGTCTTCACCATCTTCTCAGAGGCAGCACTTGGAGCTAGACTCTCATCCTTGAAACTTCTCTCTCTCTTCCTTTGCCTGTCCCTCACCCGAGGCCTGCGGTGACACTGATGTCCATCCCAGCCCCCTCCCACCTGGTGTCCCCTGGGCTCTCCCTGCTCGGTGCCGCATTCCAGGCTGGCCCACGGAACTCTCCTCGTCTGCGCTTTGCTCTCTCAGTTTCACCTTCTTTTCAGCCCTTCCCCGCTGCTCTGCCTCCCAGGCACTATGCCTGTTAGCCACTCTCACCTCCTTTGAGGCCCTGTTGAAATGCTGCTTCTTCCTTGAAGCCCTCCTGAGAAGCATCTCTAAGCTCTTGTGGCGAGCGCCGATTGTCTGTGTCAATGGCACGAAACTCTCCCTGGGTGCCCTGATTATCGTCTTTGGGTGCAGAGTGTGTTGGATCACGTGATCTATCTGTTTACATGTTGACTGCCCTCTCTGGACTGTGAGTTCTGTTAGGGCAGGGACCTCATCCATCCAGCTCATTACTGAATCCCTGACACCTGGCACAAAGCAGATGCTAACTGTCTGTTGAACTAGTGAACAAACAAACAGTGGAGTGACTGAACGAGTGAGCGAATGCCAGAGTTTTGCAACCAAGCCTGGAGCTTTAGGATGACACGAATGCCTTCCTGGTGAGCAGGTCGGTGATCTGAATAGCAGTGCTAACAGATCAGCGGATAACTTATTTCCCTTCCTTCGGTCCGTCCTCCAGGTAGGGGAGCGGTGGTTCAAGCCAGGCTGCAGACAGCTCTGCATCTGTGAGGGCAGCAACAGAACTCGCTGTGTGCAGTGGAGGTGCCAGGCCCAGGAGGTGTGTGGTCGGCAGGATGGCATCTATGGCTGCCACGCTCAAGGTGAGCAGTCGAAAGAAGGTGCTCATGGGGGCTGCCCGTGTGGCCTCGAGCAAAGGCATGGTCCTGTCCTAACTCAGAGAGCTGGACCATAACCAGAGGGCTGGAAGGCAATTGCCCAGAGCCAAAGCCGCGTCTTCAAGGACCCAGAGAGTGAGGCTGGGGCAGTCCCTGACCTTGACCTCTCCAAGTCACACCAACCACCCCGATGAGCCATGGGTACCATTCCAATGTGGACTCGCCAAGATGGCAGCTCAGGGTCAGTGCCTCTCTGAACGCCATCTCCTCCTGCCCAGGGTCCGCTACCTGCACTGTCTCGGGGGACCCCCATTACCTGACATTCGACGGAGCCTTGCACCACTTCATGGGCACCTGCACCTACACCCTGACCCAGCCTTGTTGGTTGAGGTCCCCAGAAAGTTACTTCGTCGTGAGCGCCACCAACGAGTTCCGCGGCGGAAACTTGGAGGCCTCCTATGTCAAAACCGTCCAAGTGCAGGTCTTCAACCTCAGAATCTCCATGATCAAAGGCCGCAAGGTCATGGTGCGTGCCTGCGCCGGCAGAGGCCCCACCCCCAGCCCACGCTGCATCTCTTCTCCGCGTCTCCTTGCCTGCAGGCCCTGTCTGGCAGACGCAGCCCCAGTTTCTGAGACACCCCCGCCACCCCGTCCTGCTCCCTGGTCTTGGCCTCGTTGTTGTTCTTGTCCCAGGCGCCTTTCCCTACAGTGTCCTCCCTGCCTCTGTAGCTGGACGGTCGCCGGGTAGCCCTGCCCGTGTGGCCTGCCCAAGGCCGGGTGAACGTGAGGTCCAGTGGCTCCTTTATCCTCCTCTACACGGACTTCGGGCTTCAAGTTCGCTATGATGGGAACCACCTGGTGGAAGTGACCGTGCCCTCCTCCTACGCTGGCCGGCTCTGCGGGATGTGCGGTGAGTTCCTAGGGCACCAGCAGGTGAGGCCGGGGTCATGGGCTGGAGCCTGTCCCGGTCCTGCTCATCCACACATGTGATTAGGCGTCCTTGGTGCTTGTCGACCTCTTACTTGGTTGAAGGTGTCGTGCGCTAGGGTAGGCATGAAGGGAAGCCGAAGATGAAGGAAGAGAAAGGGCTCGTCTTTGTTGGTTGCGTGAAGAGGGAGGGATGCTTCTTGGTCCCGGGGCTGAGTTCAAGGCCTCTGCTGACTGTTCCGTCCTGCAGGGAACTTCAACAACAACAGCCTAGACGACAACCTGCAGCCTGATAAAAGGCCTGCAGTCAGCTCCGTGCACCTGGGGGCCTCCTGGAAGCTAAATGAGTTATCTGAACCTGGGTGAGCCGGAACGGGGGCGGGGGGGGGGCGGGGGGCGGAGCTGGACCAGGGGAGGAGGCTTGGCGGGCAGCCTGGAGGTGTTCCCTGTGCATCCCCAGTCTTTCCTGGAGCTGATGACTGATCTGTCTCTTGGGAAGTCCACCCTGAGATCTAACCTTGTGCTTTCCTGCTGCATTTGCTGACCTTACTACTTGAGGCCATCACTGTTCTCCTCTCCCGTCCTTACTCCCCTCCCTGTTTCCCTCTCCACTTTTGCTCTGGCTTTTGGAAAGCTTCCTCCAATCCTAAACTCCTGTCCTTTCCCCTCCTCCTCTGTCAGCTGCTTTGCTGCGGGTGGCGGGCCACCCAGGTGCCTGGGGAAGAAAGTGACGGAGGCCTGGAATAAGAACTGTGATATCTTAATGAACCCTCAGGGTAAGCCACGCAGGGGGCCCCTTTTTGCTCCCCGGGGGCAGGAGACAGAGGAGGGGCACTGAGCAGGGAGGGAGGAAGGGTGAGACAGGAAGTAGTGACCCTCAAGAGGCAGGCAGACGGAATGCAGAGGCAGTGGTCACCTGGGAATGCTGACGGATCTGTGGCGTGTTTTTGCATCTCAGGCAGTAGGTTCTCAATAATTACGGGTTCTGATGGAAATGGATGTTGAATTTGCCCCAGAGCAGCCGCGTGGTTCTGCTCCCTCCCCAAGCTTAGTCTTACCTATGTTTCATCCAGGACCCTTCTCCCAGTGCCACGGGGTGGTGGCCCCGCACTCCAGCTTCACCAGTTGCGTGTACGGCCAGTGTGGGACCAAGGGCGACACCTCGACCCTGTGCCGCTCCCTGCAGGCCTACGCGTCCCTGTGCGCCCGCGCAGGCCAGGCCCTCGCCTGGCGGAACACCACCTTCTGCCGTGAGTGACCTGACAGCCAGGAGGAGTCCCGAGAGCCCTGCCCTCTCTTCCTCTCCCTAAATTCTGCTCCTTCACTCTTCCCTACGCAGCCCGGCCCCCAGGCCCCACGTGGGACCCTCCTCTGTTCCCGTCTCCCCAGTCTCTCGGAGCCCAGCCCCCATCCTCTACTTGTCTCCCTCTTCTGGGAGCCTCCATCCGATTCTCACTTCACCAGAAAGTTCTGATCTCCCAGGAATTCCCTGGTGGTCCAGTGGTTAGGACTCCGCGTGTCCGCTGCAGGGGGCACCGTTTCGATCCCTGGTTCAGATCCCACATGCCATGGGGCGTGGCCCCCAAAAAAGTTCTGATCTCATTTGGTTACTGCCTCCTTCCCTTCTTCCCTGGGCCAGCTCTGTGACCTTTCTTCTTTCCCAGAAATGCTTTTTTTTTTAATTGTAGTAAAACATACAGAACATAAAAATTACCATTGTGACAATTTTTAAGTGTCCAGTGGCACTGAACGCATTCACCTCGTTGTGCAACCATCACCACCATCGCCCCCAGAACTTTTTCAGCTTCCCAAACTGAAACTCTGTCCGCATTCAACACTGTGAGTCCCCATCCCCTCCCCCAGCCCCTGCCAACCACCATCTACTCTCTGTCTTTGTGAATGCAAAGGCTCTAGGGACCTCATCTAAGCGGAATCACACGGTATTCATCTTTTTGTGACTCGCTTATTTCACTTAGCTTTATATTCCCAGGGTTCACCATGTCGTAGCAAGTGCCAGAATTTCCTTCTTTTTAAGGCTGAATCATATTCCGTTGTATGATTGGACCCCATGTTGTTTATCCATTCGTCCGATGGACGTTCCCAGGAACTCTTTTTTTTTTTAAGATTTTTTTGATATGGACCATTTTTAAAGTCTTTATTGAATTTGTTACAGTATTGTTTCTGTTTTATGTTTTTGATTTTTTTGGACTCGAGGCATGTGGGATCTTAGCTCCCCAACCAGGGATGAAACCCGTACCTCCTGCAGTGGAAGGCCAAGTCTTAACCACTGGACCGCCAGGGAAGTCCCTCCCAGGAACTCTTGACGGCCCAAGGTCAGAGAGCTGAAAATCACTCTTCCTTCCTAAATACCGATTTCTTCTTAGCTCTGAACTGCCCATCGGGCAGCAGCTACAGCACCTGTGCCAACTCCTGCCCGGCCACCTGCCTCAGCCTGAGTGCTCCGTCATACTGCCCGTCCTCGCTGCCCTGTGCCGAGGGCTGCGAGTGCCAGAAAGGCCACATCCTGAGTGGGACCTCCTGTGTGCCCCTCAGCCAGTGTGGCTGTACCAGCCAGACGGGCTCCTACCACGCGGTGAGAGGCCAGACCACAGGGGGTGCCCTGCCCTTCCCAGCTCCCCGAGTTTGGGGGCCAGAGGGCTCAGAGCCTGAAAAGGCGCAGGGTGGGCCAGTGCTGGGGGCTGAGGGGCAAATCCAGAAGCCAAGAGCCTGAGGAAGGCTAGCGATGGAGGCGGGCAGCCAAGGGCAGCGAGCCTCATGGGGGCCCTGGGGTGCGGGCGGCTCCGACCACCTCTGGCTTCCAAGTTTCTATCGGCTCCACTGATGCCTGCGCCCCACAGGTCGGGGAGAGCTGGTACACGGACAACACCTGCTCCAGGCTCTGCACCTGCTCCGCTCACAACAACATCTCCTGCGTCCAGACCGCCTGCAAGCCTGGCCAGATGTGCGGGTCCCGGGATGGGCTGATACGGTGCCGGGCGGCAGGTAGGCCTCCACTGAGTGTGGAGGAGGACCTTCAGCCACCAAGACGAACTCTCCCCAACTCCCCCTCTATCAAGAAGGGCTCCTTGGGGTTCACTCATGGTTCCCCGTGGCAGCCGTGGACTTAGACGGGATAGTGTAAGTCTCTCCCTGGCCGAATGACACCTGCCCCACCTCCTCGTGTCTTGACTCTCTTCTTTGTCTCCTTCCCTTCTGAGGCTCCCTCTCCTCCCATCCTTTCCTTGAGGCAGGGGAGAAGGCCTGTTCTCGCTAGAGGCTGGACCACTCCTCAGCCACCTGTCTGTCCTCCAGGGATGGGAGAGTGCCGCATCCGCGACGCGTCCCACTACGTAAGCTTCGATGGCAGTTACCATGCGATCAGGGGCACCTGCACTTACCTCTTGGTGAAAATATGCCACTCCACCATGGACCTGCCTTTCTTCAAGATCAGTGGCAAGAATGGGAAGCGGAAAGACCAGCCCCACACTTTCTACCTCCGCCAGGTCCACGTGGACATCTTTAATACACTGGTCACCCTGAAGAAGGAACAAGTGCTGGTGAGCGAGGCCGGCGGGGAGGACATGGCCTCTGGGGACGGGGCTCTGGTCCTTCTTCCTGCTCACGGGTCCTGCCCTCCTCTGTAGATCAATGGCACACGGGTCACCCTCCCAGCGACCACCCAGATCCGGGGAGTCAAAGTCATTTCCAGGGACGGCTACACCGTGCTCACCATCAACATTGGGGTGCAAGTCAAGTTTGACGGCAATGGTTTCCTAGAGGTCGAAATCCCCAAAGCCTATTATGAGAAGGTGAGGAAAACACCTGGGTCTCTTCGTAGGGGAGTCAGCCTGCAGGGAGGGGGGCGCCTTTCTCTTAAAGGGGATGCCGACAAAAAATGCCCTCTGCCATCCCTGGCACTGAAGATCCCTGGATCCCCTCTGCCCACACAGACCTGCGGCATGTGCGGGAACTTCAACGGCGAGGAAGAAGACGAACTATTGATGCCTAATGACGAACTAGCCCTGGATGACGTCATGTATGTGGACAGTTGGCAAGACAAGGAGATCGACCCAAAGTAATTGTCCCAGAAGAACCTCTGCCTTTGCATAGGAACACGAGTTGGGATTCCAGACTGTATGGCCCACCTGGGATGGGAAGACCAGAGTGGTCTTTTGTGCGTGTAACTTGACAGGCAATGGCGTCTGGGTCCCAGGAACCTATATGGGGAAACGAGAAAGTCTTCCTGTCTTGGCTTCGAAACGTGGGAGGAGACCGAGGCCACATGGAAGGCTGGCCAGAACTCAGGCCAGCTTCCCGGTGAAGACAGGAGGCGTCTTCAGGGTGTGGTTTGGGAGCGCCAAGTCATCATAGATGAGGCAGTGGCTGTCCTTATGATGACGCCCTTTCCCTTCCCAGTTGCCAAGAAGATGACAAGAAGACTGAAGCAGAACCTCAGGAGAAGCCAAACACGAACTGCCAGGCAGCTGAGCTGGCAAGAGCCCAGGAGCAATGCCAGGCGGCTTTCCAGGCTCCAGCCTGGGCGAACTGTGCCACCCGCGTGATTCTCAGTCCCTTCCTGCTCAGATGTACCCACAGCCTCTGTGAGTCTGGAGGCCTCAACCATGCCCTCTGCCAGTCTCTACAAGCCTTCGGGGCCGCCTGCCAGGCCCAGGGGATCAAGCCTCCGATCTGGAGAAACAGCAGCTTCTGCCGTGAGTGTGCCCTCGGGCCGCCCCCAAACTGCTCCCAAACCCTCTTTCCGTCTGTGTATCTCTGAAAGCTCCCCCATTCTCCATTTCAGTTGTCCCCGACCTATTTCTGACCTCATTTTCTCTGATGTGGACCATTTACAGCAAGCTCTTAGTGAGTGCCCCATACCACCAGGACCGCTCGGGCTGCTTGTCAGCAGCTCCTTTCCAAAAGAAACGTGATCATGTTAGGCCCCTGCACGGCTGTTGCCTGCAAGTCCAAGCTCCTCTCTGAGATGTCTGAGAGATCCTGCAAGCTGTGCCCCTCCCCCACCCCCCTTTCCTGTGCGCCAGAATCACCTGCATCAAACCATCCCATTCTCCACACAGGCCTCGCTTTCCCACACCCCTCCCTGCCTTTATACATACCACGCCCTGCACCCGAAAGGTTCTTTCTTCTCCCCTCCTGGCAGACTCTGAGGCATCCTCCTCTAGCTCTTTCCTTTAAAAAATTTTTTTAAAAATTATTATTCACATACCATATTCTTCTACCCTTTAAAAGTATACAATTTACTGATTTTCAGGATCTTCACAAAGTTGTACAACCAGCACCACTATCTAATTCCAGAACCTTTTATTTTTATTTATTTATTTAGGCTGCGCCGGGTCTTAGTTGGGGCGTGCGTGTGGGTTCTAGTTCCCTGACCAGGGATCAAACCCCGGGCCCCCTGCGTTGGGAGCGCAGAGTCTTACCCACTGGACCACCAGGGAAGTCCCCAAGGACATTTTAGATTTTAAAACAGTGATTACGGTGTTTTTCCTATGCGATGCATTCCTATGGTTCAAAAACTTTGAAAGTATTAAAAGATCCCCAGTGAAAAGTCTCCCTCTCGCCCTGACCCCAGGGGCCCTGGTCCCAGCCTGCTCTTTTCAGCGTCTGAGTATTTTTCCCAAAGTCTTTTATTTCTGCACATACAGATAAATGCAAATTTATTTTCTGTATTTTCTTACAAACAGCAGACGGGACACAGTAGTTTGCACTTTATTTTTTTTCACTTGACAAACTAGCTTGGCGGTCCTTCCCCGTCAGATATGTAAAGAGTATCCTCATTCTCTTTCGCAGCTGCGTCATAATTCATTTATCATAATTTATTTAACTAGTCTTCTAGCGATGGACTTTCTAGTTGTTTCCAGTCTTTTGCTATTACAGGGCTGCGAGGATAACCTCGTGCAGATACCATTCTCTACGCGTGTGTCTCTTATCTGTGGGATAAATTTGTAGACCTGGAATTGTCGGATCAAGGATTGTGTGGATTTGTGCTTTTGAGAGATGTTGCCAAATGGCCTTCCATAGGGGTTGAGGAGTTTACATTCCCACCAGCAACATACGAGAGTGCCCATTTCCCCACAGACTGGCCAACACACAGCATTATCGTGCTTTTGGATTTTTGCCTATCTGATATGTGAAAGATAAAAAGAGTCTTAATTTGTATTTTTCCTATGATGAGTGAAGTTGTGCATTCTTTCCTATGTTCAGGAGCAATGTGGATTTCCCTTTCTGTGATTTCTTCATACCCATTCACCATTTTTTCCACTGGTTTGTTGGTCTTTGTTGAAATGTTTTATAGATGTCCTTTGTCTACTACGGAGAGTAGCCCTTCATTAGTGCCATGAGTTACAAAAATTTTGTCCAGGTCTCTTTTTTCCAATCTTTCACTCTTTTTTACCATGCAGGAAAAAAAAAAAAAAAAAAATATATATATATATATATATATATATATATATATATATGTATGTATGTATTTGTGAGGTCAAATATAATAATCTTTGTTTTATGGCTTCTGCAGTTTGAGCCTTAGTTACAAACGGCTTCCCCACTCTGAAGTTAAAAAAGAATTTGCCTGTGTTTTGCTCTAGTATTTGTATTGTTTCTTTTTTTTTTTACATTTAAATGTTTGATCCATGGGGATTTGTCCTGGTGTGTAGGATGAGAACTGAATCAACTTTGTGTTTATTTTTTCCCAGTATTATTAAATGACCATTCTCTCTTTTTCCACTGACTCAGATGCCATGATTTATATTAAATTCCCACACGTATTTGGATCCCTCTCTGGGCCTTTTTCTCCGCTTCCACTGCTCCATTTATCTTCATTTACCAGCAGCACAATGATGTGGTCATTGAGAGTTTAGATAGTGTTTAGATTTCTGGTAAGGACGTACACTACCTACTGCTGGGTTTTTTTTTCCCCAGGTTTTTTTTGGTTTGTTTTAGAATTTTCCCAGCTTTTCTGCTTTGTTTAGATCCTCATTTCCACGTTAATATCATCTTGTCCTATTAAAAAACAAAACAAAATCCTGTTGGTGTATTTTGGGGGTATCGTATTAAATGTATAATTAGGGAGGGACTTCCCTGGCAGTCCAGTGGTTAGGATTCTGCGCTTCCATGGGGGGCACAAGTTCGATCCCTGGTCGGGGAAATAAGATCCCACATGGCGCGTGGCGCCGCCAAAAAACTAAATAATAATTAAATTAACTTAGGGAAGACTGACATCTTCCCATCTGTGAGCAGTTCCATTTGTTTGCAACTACTTCTACTTAAAGGGCTTTATTTAGCTCCTCCAGTACAGTGGATACCTCCCTGCCCTGTGCTCCTGTCACACCTCGTACACACACACATACGCCAGTCACATGCTTACTGACCAGATGCACCAGGGTCGCGCTGCTGCGGCTGCGGGCTGACCCCGGATTCCCACGCTGAGCGGGGAGAACCAATTCTTGCTCTCTTCTGTCCTCGGAGCCAGCACACAGCCCACACTCAGTCAATGTTTCCCCCCCCCCGCCCCCTCCAGCTCTGGACTGCTCCGCCCACAGCGTCTACACCACCTGCGTTCCCTCCTGCCCTCCTTCCTGCTGGGACACGGAAGGCCAGTGCAAAGGCTCCAGAGTGCCCTCCACCTGCGAGGAGGGCTGTGTCTGTGAGCCCGGCTACGTGCTCAGTGGACGGCAGTGTGTGCCCAGGAGTCAGTGCAGCTGCAGGGACGCCCAGGGCAACTCCCTCCCTGTGAGTGGGGGCAACACACCTTCGGGATGCCATGTTCTCCTTTCCTGTGCCTCTCTCGGCCTGGGCCACCCACGCCTCTACCGCTGGCCCTGGGTGTGAAGGCTGGTGATGGGGCAGGGTGGCCTCCTGCCAGGTCTGGGCTAGAGGGTGCGTGGTTTGGGTTTGGGGACTGAGAAATGCAAACCACAGGGATGCAGCCGGTACGGTGGCTTTGATATGAATCCTGATGGTACCACTCACGAGTCAGGGGACCTCTGTGACCTCAGTTTCCTCATCTGTAAGACAGGTTCAGCAGTACCTCCTGAGCAGCCTGTGTGAGACACCCCGAGCACAATGCCTCTAGGGGGCGGTACAGGTCCATAAGGGTGCAGATGGCACTGGGAATGCCTCTGGCCCGTGCCAAGTGAGCCATCAGACTGTAGGCTTAGGCTGAAGTCGTCGAGGAAAGAGAGCTGGCCCTTCCCTTCTCACTCCCCGTTCTTCCTGCGGCGTCTGCAGGCGGGTAAGTCCTGGTTCTCCGGAGGCTGCTCCAAGAGGTGTGCCTGCAGAGCGGGCGCCATTCAGTGCTGGCCCTTCACCTGCCCCTCGGGCTCCCAGTGCCAGGCCAACAAGGACGGCAAAGACTACTGCGCACCCGAGAGTAAGGGGGCCCTCGGGGAGGTGGAGCCAGAGGGGCCGAGGCTGGGGGCTCTGGAGAGGGAGGGACCTGGCGTGGGCAGGAGTGGGCCTAGGCTCTCAGGCTCTTACCAGCTCCCTGGTCGCCTGCATGATCCTCTCTGGGATCTGCTATCTTAAGTGCAAAAAGAGGGAACCAGACAAGGAGATCCTCTCAAGATGGGAGAGGGAGAAAGTGGAAGATCAAGTCCACGGGGAGCCCAGGGCTAAGAGGGAAGGTGACAGGAGGCCCCAGGCAGGTGAGGGGCTCTGGGGCAGTTACATCACTCAGGGCGCCTTCTCAGCGTTGGCCCTTCTTTTCAGAGTCGGAGCAATGCACAATTTATGGGGACCCCAGTTACCACACGTTTGATGGCTTCAGCTACCGCTTCCAGGGCCGCATGACCTACTTTCTGATCAAGACCTTGGACGTGCTCCCTGATGGGGTGGAGCCCTTGGTCGTGGAGGGCCGCAACAAGGTGTATCCATCCTTCAACCCCATCTTCCTGCACGAAATCATCGTGACGGTCTACGGCTACACAGTCCAGCTCCAGACGGAACTGGGACTTGTAGTAAGAGCCAGGCCAGGCCGGGAGGGTCTGGGGAGGCAGGTTGGGCCATGGGAGGCCACCTGGAGCAGGTGAAGCCAGGACTCTGTGTTCCCTGGGAAGGTCCCAGCAGAGGCTGCCTAGTTTTGGAAATCAGAATCAGTGCCACACTCACCTCCTTGGGGGGCGGGGAGGGCAGAGGAGGGCAGTGGGATTACACACAAGGTGGGAGAGAGGCAGGGGGAGAGAGAGAAGGGAAACTCATGCAGTGTGAGGGTGGAGCTGTGCTGAAGAAGTACCAGGGCACCCACCTGCCAGTTTCTTTGCAAGGAAGGGGCTGAGGCTGCAATAGGAGCAGACCTCAGGGAGGCCTTTGCCACTCGGGGTAGCAAAGCTTCCTGCGGTATCTTGTTCCCCGGAATGACGGCACCGAGAGGTACCAAGATGTGCAGAGAGACAGAGGCCAAAGCGGCAGAGGGTCACCTTGATTCAGGCCTCCGTGCGGCTCCTGTCTGCCTTCTCCAGGTCAACGGTCAGAAGATGACCATCCCCTACGAGCCCAACGACCAGCTGCGGGTCACCATGCGAGGCCATCGCCTGTATCTGATCACAGACTTTGAGCTGGTCATCAGCTTCAATGGAAAGAACAATGCAGGTACCTAAGCGTGGGGACCGGAGGGCCGAAGGGACATTCCAAGGATGGGGGTAGGGAAAACCACGTCTTGGGCCGAACGTAGTGAAAAGACCTCTGCCTGGGAGTGGGGCCCCCGAGCTCCAGGGGAGGACCCAGGAGGGGTGGGAAGTGATGAGGTGGGGAGTTTCGATTCTGGGACCCCTTCCTCCTGCAGTGATCTCCCTGCCCATCACGTACCGGAGGCTTGTGCGCGGCCTGTGCGGCAACTACGACCAGAACAAGAGGAATGATTTTATGCTGCCCAACGGTGCCCTCACCCAGAACCTCCTTGTCTTTGGCAACAGTTGGGAGGTGAAGAAGACCAAGGGAGGCCTCCCCCGCTTCTCAAGGTGAAAGGGCTGGGGCTCTGAGCAGGGAGGCCCAGCCTGGGCTGGAGGGCGGATGAGCGACACGGCAGTATCTGTTTACACCCTGCTCACCCCCATATCCTCAGCGGAGGAGGAACCCCGAGGTCAAGGGCTCAGACTGGCCTGATTCTCCTAATCCCATCGTTTCTTTCCCCTCCCACTGACTGTGGGGCACCTGCCCTGTGGATCCCGGTCTGTGCCCGAGCCCTCCCCTCCCCTCCCCCCGCCCCCCAGTTCTTCCTAAGTTCACAGCCATGGTGGGCCTCACCTGGCCCTTCACTATCTCTGCCCCAGGGAGGTACAAGAGGAGGAAGTGAAAGAAGAGGAGGCGTCAGGCTTTCATGTGTCAGAATGCAGCCCGGAGCAGCTGGAGCTCATCGAGCACACACGGGCATGTAGTGTGCTGGTGGACCCCCAGGGCCCCTTCGCTGCCTGCCACCAGCCTGTGGCCCCGGAACCCTTCCTGGAGTGAGTCGGGGACCCAGGACACGTGGGAATGGCCTTTCTCCAGGTCCTGGGGCCTGTTCTCCGATCGGCTCTGTTGGGCACAGTTCTCTCTGTGGCCTTGGTACCTTGTCTCACACACACACACACACACACACACGCACACACACACGCGCACACACACACACACGCACACGCACACACGCACACTGCCTGGTGGGGCTTCCAGGGCCTCTTCTGTGGGGCCGGGTCTCCTTGCCTCCCCCTCTCTGACAGCACCCAACTGTCCCTGCCATCCCCCCAGGCACTGTGTGTCTGATCTGTGTGCCGCCCGGGACCCCAAAGAGCAGGACGAGCGGCGTTGCCAGGTCCTCAGCGGGTACGCCATCATCTGCCAGGAGGTGGGCGCCACCCCGGTCAGCTGGCGGAACCACACCCACTGCGGTGAGGCCCTGACCTTCCCCAGCAGCGGGCTCCTGGCCTCCTCCCCCGCCCCCGGCCATTTCCGCCCTCTGCTCCGCTCTGATCCCCCACCGGTACCCGCACCTTGGTTTCCTGCTTTGCTTCCCCCAGCCCTGAACTTTCCTCTTGTCAACGCCCTCCCGAGCTAACTCCTTCTGTGCCCTCACCCGAAGCCTCAGCCCCGTCACCCTGTCACCCCGTCACCCCGTCCTGCTCCTTCTAGCCGTTGCCCATCCTCGCTCCACCTCATGAGCTGGTGTCACAGACTAAAAGACACGTAAAGCTGGTCCACTCTTCTGGCTCCCCTGCCTCTACCAAGCTCTGTGCTCTGTTGGGTGACCTCGTTGCCCATACGTGGGGGGCCAGCCCCAGCGCAGCCACCTTCTGACTATGACTCTGTCCCCTCAGCCTTGCCGTGTCCAGCCAATACCGTCTATCAGAGCTGTATGACACCCTGCCCAGCCTCCTGTGCCGCCCTGGCAGCTCCCAGGGACTGCAAGGGCCCCTGTGTGGAGGGCTGTGCCAGCCTCCCAGGCTACATCTACAGTGGTGCCCAGAGCCTCCCCCTGGCCCACTGCGGCTGCACCAACAATGGCATCTACTACCAGGTCCGGGCTGGAAGTGGGAGGCCTCGGGAGAGCAGGCAAGGAGAGCCAGACTCTGGAGGTGAACCAGAACCTCACCACCTCCCGCCCCTTCTCCCTCTCCAGCAGGGTGACAGCTTCGTGACCGAGGATTGCTCCCAGCGCTGCACCTGTGCCAGCGCGGGGGTCCTGCTGTGTGAGCCCCTCAGCTGCAGCCCTGGGGAGATATGCACCCTGGGGAACCTCACTCGTGGCTGCTTCCGAGGTGAGCCCGGACCGGCCCTTGACAGCGGGCTGGGGTGGGGGTGAGGGTGGAGGTGTCCCTGGACCGAGGAGCGTCCCTTCCAGTCCTGTGCCTGGGACTCCATCTCATCAGTGTCAGGAAATTCGTGCCATGCGATCCCACTCTGTCTTTTTCGGGAGGGGCAAAGGCACAGGCCCTGCCTTCTCTGAGCCTCTGCTCTCTGCCGGGCACTGTGCTGGGCCCTTTGCCGAGCGTTAGCTTCCCAGGATCTCCTTTAGTCCTTACTCACCACCTGGGGGTACGCACAGCATCCCCACTTTATAGGTAAAGAAAATGGAGTTCAGAGAGGGTAAGCAGTTTCCCCAGAGCTCAGGGAGTGTAGAGCCAGGACTGGAAACCCGGCCAGCAGACCCTGGCGAGTCTCTGTCAGCTGCTGCTTTCTTCCCTGGCGTCCCAGCCCCCAGGCCCCTCTCCCTGGCTGTGGAGAAGCCCCTCTCAGAACCCCCCTCCCAACCCCTTCCATCCTTGCAGACAGCCCGTGCCTACAGAACCCCTGTCAGAATGATGGTCGCTGCCAGGAGCAGGGAACCCACTTCACCTGTGAGTGTGAGTTTGGTTACGGGGGACACCTCTGCACGGAGCCTCGGGCTGTGCCACCCCCCGAAAAGCCAGGCAAGAACTTCATCCCAGCCTGTATCCTCACAGCCTGTATCCTTCATCCCAGGCCGTATCCTCACAGCCTGTATCCCAGCCTGTATCCTTCATCCCAGCCTGTATCCTCACAGCCCCTTCCCCACAAACAATGGCCACAGAATTATCCCATATATATAGTATTAACCTATAATATCTATTATAGATGTATAATAGATAGTATAGTATTAATGTGGTATATTACTATATGAAATATAATAATATAATATGATCCCTACAGATTAGCCGGATCAGTGTCCTTCAAGGATCTCAGAGTCCCTTTGCCCATCTCCTACCCACACACACTCTGGAATCTTCTGTCTGATCCTCAGCTCCCCACTTCTGAGATCTGTATGCCTCACCCTGCTGTTATCCCCCTCCCTTGTGTCCCTCTGAGCCTCCAGTACCTTTTATTGGTATTCTCCATCCCAAACTGTAATTCCTGTGAGCCTCTGGGCCAGCGGTTCTCCAACTTTATCCTCGTGCCTAAGATCGGGGTGGAGCAGGGCT
Source organism: Phocoena phocoena (assembly GCF_963924675.1). Taxonomy (NCBI): domain Eukaryota; kingdom Metazoa; phylum Chordata; class Mammalia; order Artiodactyla; family Phocoenidae; genus Phocoena; species Phocoena phocoena. The sequence continues at coordinate 7,093,567 of NC_089233.1, forward strand.
GTCTACCTTGTTCATTCCGGGACTCGTCCCCAGAGATTTGGATCCAGTAGGTCTGGAGGGGGCCCCAGAGATCTGCATTTTTCACACGCTCCCAGGTGACCGATGGAAGTGATGCCTGGGCTACTCTTTGAGAAGCACGGACTGACATAATACCCTGGACTCTAGGGGACCAACTGGATAAACATCCCCTTAGAAGGTTCATGGGAGTTGTGTGTCCAGAAGCAGGAGGGCAGCACCAAGGCCTTGAAACCCCTGGGAGCAGCAGCCTCCTTGAGGGAGAAACAGCCACCCGGGATGTAGGGGATGCAGTCCCTCCAGGGTGGCGGCCGAGGACTGAAAGGGAGTGTCTCTGCCATCCCTTCCTATCCCACATCCCTATTTCTCTTCCCCATGCCCCAGAAGCCTCCAACTTTGCGGTCATCCTCTTGGGATCGCTGGTGCCTGTGCTGGTCATAGTGTCAGCAGTGACCAGAGAATGCATTTCCAGGAAAAGGAGGGGGTGAGTTTCAGGAAAGGGGAAGAGGAGGGGCGGCTGGTAGGGGAGCAAACACGGGGAGCGGGCGCCGACCTTCAAGCTGGTGTCTGTTCCCCACGCCCTCTAGGGAGAAAATGCAGAGCCAGACCAGAGACGAGCTGCCAGGTACCCGTGAGCACCAGCCCCACCGTCCACAGCTTTGGCTCCGCGAAGTCGAGTCTGCTTCTAATACAAGGTTTCCTCGCTTTCTCCTCAGATTTTGCTCCAGATCATGCCTTCAAAGTCGCTCAGTTTTGAGTTGTCCACAGAAGAAGGAGACATAAAATTATTTATTTTTGAGATGTGAATTTGTACATGATTCTGGTAGAGAAAGGCTCTGTGAGGGGGGTCTTGAGGGGAGAAGTAGGAGGGAGACGGGGTGTGAGGGTCTAGGGCTGGGGGCTCCACAGAGCGTCCAGAGGGGAGGGGAACAGAGGTCTGAGGAGGTGAGGGGCTGTCTGTCCCTTAGACAAAGCCACGTGAGGGTGGGCCACCCGCCCTCCGGCTTCGGGGATACAGGAGAAAAGCCTTCACGCCAGGAATCCTTGTTCTTGGCGGACTCGGCCTCAGAGCTCCCCACCGGCAGGTAGTGAAAGGTGATCCTGAGGTTTTACATTTCTAACGATGCGACTAAGGCGCTGGGCAGAGGCTAAGGACCGGGGATGCGGCTTTTTCCAAAGGGTGAACCGGCCGGCCTGTGACCGAAAGGGCCTTGGGGTTCCTATGGTAACTGAGGGTGGAGTCTGAGGGCCGGCTTGGGAGGAGTTTGGAGCTCCATCCTATTAGGAGTGAGCAGCTCACCTCAGCCAAAGGCCAAAGCGCAAACATTCCCACCCTGACCCCTGTGCCTCGTGCCTCTCACCAGGCAGGTCCTGGGGGAAGGGGTGGAACATCCTGCTTGGGCTCTAAGAAAAAGAAGGTTGTCAACTAGGGGTGCTCGGGATGTGGGACCCCCAAGGACAGGGGATGCCAAAACAGGCAGGACCCTGGTTCTAGAAAGGAATCCTTATCCTGTGCTTGTCCTGCAAACGACCCCACAAGCCACCTTCATGTAAGGAAGCAAGACCCACGTTGGCTGGGGAATGGGCTCCATGGGAGGGGTGTCCCTGGCCAGGCCACCCAGCCCCTTAGCTGGGGGGAGCAGCTCACACTCTGGAGCTTGTGACAGGAAGGCTCAGGCATTCTGGAACTGGACTGGCCGTGCTTTAACCTGGGCATCACGGGGCTCCCGGCGGCATGCCTGCCTGCACTGAGCTCCCTTCTCCTGCTCTTTGAGCCTCTGCCTCTCTGTTCTTCATCTATATCCTGCCCCCTTGATCTCGGTTCCTCCCCTCACCCAGCTAAGGTCTCCTTATCTAGCCTGGATGTCTGGCTGGCAGCGAAGGAGGTGGCCTGGACCAGCATCCTCGAGATAGACTTCCTCCTTCAGGAAGTAGGGGGACCCAGACCCCCGCTGTCATCGGCAGGATGGACTCCCACCCACCCCCTTTTAGGGGTACAACACCTGGGCCGTGTCATCGAGGGAGGGGACAGAGGATTCCAGAGTATTATACTCCCAAAGGCAGTTGTAGAGGCAGGAAATTGGGGACAGGATCACTGCCGGAGGCTTCCTGGGCTGGGAGAAGCAGAGATTTTGATTTGGGGTCCTGTACTGACCCCAACACGACAACAGGGGTCAGCTGAGATGCAGAAATGGCAGGGCTGCACCAGCTTGACAAACCTGACCCGGTCCAGGGCTGCCCCTGCAGTTGTCCCCTGGGGCGGGCAGGCTGGGAAACCAAAGATGCTGAGAAAGACTTCAGGGCATTGACCCCCATCCTCATCTCATCTTCCTGTTTGGGAGGGAGAAGTTAGGGGAAGATACTCAGGTGGTTTCCCCTCCCTTCCCAAGAGGCTGGGAGAACCTGCCTGGGCAGCATCTTGAAAGGGGGAATTGTCCTCCCAACCCAGCGCAGCGTCTGTACACGTGTGTGTGTGTGTGTGTGTGTGTGTGTGTGTGTGTGTACTTGTGGGGGGTCCACGTCCTCCACTCCAGCCTCTGCCCCTCCTCCACAGCCAATGCAGACACTCCCCCCACATTGCCTCTAAACCAACCCCAGCTGTCAACATCTGGCCCACATCTGTCTCTTTCATGTGACTGGACCTCCACCCCAGATTCCCCCCTCCCCCCTTCAGGGGGCTGTAGGGCCGGGCTCTGAGCTCAAGGCCTCCCCTGCCTCACAAAGCCCCCTGCCAGGGCTAGGGAACCAGGGCAGGGGAGGGAGGGCAACCCCATCCCGGAGGTGCCCCAGGCTATTGGCAGAGCCATCTGGAGCCGCCGATGACTATCTTCCACTGCCCCCACCCTACCACCTCAAACACACCGTGGGGCTGGGAACCAAGCACCCAGCCCCGTCTCCAGACCTCCGACCCCTCTCAGCCTGGCTCAAAAGCTCCTTCACACCAGTCCCCACCCTCCACAGAAGTCTATTCCCCCACCCACCCCACTCCCAATCATCCCCAGAGCCTGCACACTTTCCATTTTCTTTTATTTATACAAAACAATTGTTTTAAATATAATTTAAGAACCCCTCCAAGCACCAGTGTCTGTCTCTTGTTTCTAACACCACTGCCCCCCACACCCCCTCATGGACACAGCTTAGGGGTACTTGGGGGGGCAGGGAAATGTCGGGTTGTGGCGTGACCAAGGCACTGTTCTGGAAACACACAACGATGGGTCCCTGTTTCAACTTGGGCAAAGGAGGCGATAAACAGGTCCCCTCTAACACAAAAAGTTACAAGGACGGTATAAAAAAAAAAAAAAGGGAAGGAAAAATAAGACCGAAAACAAAAAATAAAACTCAAAAACCTTCAATATGAAGGTAGCAGATGGGGGAGGGGCATTTACAAGGGAAAACCGAATTCGGTGGAGACAGCAGCAAGGTTGGGACATCCAAGTCCAATGATTTTGTCACTGGGCCGTGCCGCCCCTTCCTGCCTCACGATTCGCAGGCTAGTCCCCCCTTCTCTTTGGTCTGCAGGGTCGCTGCCCTTCAAGGTGAGGAGGGGCACCTGGGGGCTCTAATTGGGGATCAGAGGGAGGCCGTGGGGATTGTGCCCAGCCACCCCCGGGATGTTGGCAGATTCTGGGCACTTCTTTTCCTCTGGTCAGACCCAATCCCGAGGGAAGGGCTCCCACACCCTCAGTTTGGGGGTCCCCCGCTTGGGGAGGGTCTGATTTCTACACTCCCATACGGCCGAATCCCCAAATCCCTTCTCTCCAGCTCCCCGCCCCCATGGGTTCAAAGTGCAATCCAGTGGGGCCCGGGGATGGGAGCCTCTTGGGTCCCCACCCGATTCTGCCCCAGGAATAAGGGGAGCGGTGTCCCCAGCGTGGGAGTCCCTGCCGCTCCAGAGCTGGGGGGGCCAGGCGAGGAGGCGCAGGTCAGTACTGGGGCGCTGGTGTCCCCGACCCCCCTGAGGCTCCAGGCTTGGCCTGGGACTTCATGTGCTGGACACTGGCCAGGATTTTTTTCTGATGCCCCGCCAGAGTGACTCCGATTCGGAGCAGGTCCCTGGGGAAGAATGAACGGCAAGGTGAGGCCACTGGGCTCCCGGGCGGGCGGCTCTCCTACCAAAACCCCATCCTCGCCTCAGGACTGTCCGCCAATCAGAATGGCCGGCGGGGAAGGGGGCTGACGTCAATAGTTGCCAGTCAGTTTCCGGAGGATTTAGGAGCCTCCACAGTTCTGCGCAGCCGCAGTAAGGAGCGGGGCTAGGTACCCGCGGGGGTCGAGATGCAGGAGGTGGGGCGGGCTGAGAGAGAGAGAGAGAGAGAGAGAGAGAGAGAGAGAGAGAGAAAGAAAGAAAGCGCTGGGTGGGTGGAGAGGAAGGGGCGGGAGAGGACAAAAACAAACTGCTCCCAGCCCCATCCTGATGCGGGGAGATGGGGATAAGGAAAAAAGAAGAGGTGAGAGAAATGGAGGGCAAGAGCTCGTGTCAGGGAACCCGTGTCAAGGCGAGGCTAGAGCAAGTCAGGGAGGAGATGCCCAGACCTGGTGGGGCAGACTGGCCCGGGACCTGCCTTCCAGGGAGAGGAAGGGCCTCCTGGACCCTCTGTGTCTGGGTTTATATTCCTTCTATTTCTGTGATTCAAACCTGGGGCAAGAAGAGTCGTTGGGAGAGAAATGCAAAGGCAGAAAGGAGGACCAGGGAGAGGCCAGCTAGGGAAAACCAGTATTTGGGAGGCGTTGGAATCATAAAACCATTTAACATTAAAGCTGGAAAGGCTCTCCAAAACCTAGTCCAACCTTCTCCTTTTATGGGTGGGAAAGCATCCAGAGTTGACACGTCGTTAATGTGAGAGCAGGGTCTGGAATGCAGACAGATGCACGAAGATACGTACAGATTGCGAGGTGGGAGTGAGATGGCCCCGGGCTGAGATGGTGCAAGGGGGTGAGGCACGCACAGCTGACCGGGAAGAATCCTGGGGCTCTCAGCCCCTGCAGCTGTTACCGCTTTGGCAGGGGAGGGGCTTGAGAAAACAGAGTTGGCACCAGGAGTTGACCCCAAAGGCCCCTGCTGAAACTGTGGGCCTGATTCTGGTCCCCAGGCACCACCCCTCCTGGCTGCTTGGCCCTCACCACTCCCCCACCTCCGTCTCCTGCCATGACTTACTCAGTGGAGATCTGGCTGACCAGCTCGAAGGAGCCAAACCCAGCGGCTGCAAAACTTTCTTCGTATCTTCCCATCTTGATGGCTCGAAGCCACTCGCCCACAGAGCCAAAAGCTGAGTAGTGAGGCTGCCGCTGATCCAGGAGGGGGTGCGAGGCCCTGGGAGGCAAGGATGGGGAGGACACACTGAGAACCAGCCTGTGTCAGGGTGGGGACGTACAGCCCAGCCCTGGAGAGGTGGACGGGGACCATCCCACATACCACCAAAGGGACGGATACTTCTCAGGGGGAAGCGAGGTTCTCAGGGGGAAACGAGGTTCTCAGGGGATGGCAGAGTGCAGGAAAGAGGGCCCATCCTCTGGGGTCCTCACCCGCCATTCTCGCGGGCCACGATTTTGAGGCTGGCAGGGTTCCGGATCATCTTGTCGAGGGCACTGACCACCTGGGGGAAGCGGGGCCGCGCGTTCCGGTCTTTCTGCCAACAGTCCAGCATAAGCTGATGCAGGGAGGTGGGGCAGTCTGGGGGCGGGGGCAACCGGTAGTCCTGTTCAATGGCATTGATCACCTGGAATGACAGGTAGAAGCACTGGGTGAGGACGTCAGGGAAAACGAGGCTGCCAAAGGACCCCAGGGAAACGGCGACTTAACAGATGCTGGGATGGCTGCTACAGCACCCCCCAGAAGGGCAATTCTGGGGGGTGCTCCTGGCCAGGGCCGAGGCCACTGGCTGTGGCTCAACGTCCCAGAAGCGCTTGAGCTATGATCCAGACATGTAACTTCCCAAGGCTGCCCTCCATCACTGTGTCCTTCTGTGACCAGATAGGCTGTATTGAACTCTTGGATACAGAGATCAGCTCCTCACAGCGCCACCCTCACCACCTCAAGGACCAAGCAGTGATGAGCTCTCCGAGAACCAACCCCCCGCCCCCACCACCGCCCCATATCCCAAGAGAGAGGACGTTCCAGGAAAGCTTGGTAGGACACTTACATCCTGATTGCTCATATCCCAGTATGGCCGTTCCCCAAATGACATGACCTCCCACATCACAATCCCATAGCTCCAGGCATCACTGGCAGATGTGAACTTCCGGAACGCAATGGCCTCAGGGGCTGTCCATCGGATGGGAATCTTTCCTCCCTAAAGATGGGGGAGGAAAAGGTGAGCTGAGGGACTCACAGGACTCAGGCATTCTGCCCCCCACCTTTGCGTTTCCCCCAGCTCAGGCCTCCTTTCTTTCTGGGACCCAAACACCCAGCTCCCCGACTCTTCTTTTCCTAGACACCCAGTAGCCAGGTTCCTTAAGCTGCCCCCCTCTGCCCCCACAAGGTCTACTCTTACATCCTGTCTTGGACCAGAGCTGTCAAGCCCTCAGCCTCCCAACTTTCCAACCTGCCCTGCTCACCTGGCCCTAAGAACCTAGTCCATATGCCTGTGCCCCAGCCTCACCAGAGAGCTCGTGTAGGTGGGATCAGAAGAGTTCTCCTCCAGGAATCGGGAGAGGCCAAAGTCTGAAACCTTGCAGACGAGGTTGCTGTTGACCAAGATGTTGCGGGCAGCCAGGTCTCGGTGGACGTAGCTCATCTCAGCAAGGTACCGCATGCCCGAAGCGATGCCCCGTAACATGCCCACGAGCTGGATGACGGTGAACTGGCCGTCGTTCAGCTGGAGATGGACATGGCGGGGGCGTGGTTCGGACAGCTCCCCCACCGCTCCCCCTTCCTTCCATGTTCTAAACAGTATTTGTCCCTCCCAGACCCAACTCACAGACCCACCTGTAGGACTGGCCTGCTGACATCCCAGGTAAACCACCCCCTTTCTTTAAAAAAAAAAAAAAAAAAAGTATTTTTATTTATTTTCTTATTTTTAAATTTTATTATTTGAAATCTATAGACGGTTTATTTTATTTTATTTTTTGGTCGTGCATGCGGGATCTTAGTTCCCCGACCAGGTATCGAACCCGGGCTCCCTGCATTGGGAGTGCGGAGTCTTAACCACTGGACCACCAGGGAAGTCCCTCCCTCCTTTCTTTTACCCTGAGTTCTCTCAGCTCTTACTATGGTATCGTGACACAATGCTTGTAATTGTCCCACTTTCAAATATTTGCTTTCAGTCTCTCATAATTAGATTATAAGGAGACATTTTAAGATTTTCTTCCTTTTAACCTAGTATAGTGCTTTACGTCCAGGAAATACTCAACAGATGCCTTTGATCTATGTTCTCTTTATTTGACAGCAACAGAGCGCTGACAGTTACGAGCGTGCTCTGAAGCCGTCCTTCGACAGGCGGAGATGCGTGCGTTGGTGCTGAACCTGCCACAGTCTCGCTCAGCCCTCTTGGACCAACAGTATGCAGGATGCAAGAGCACAGTGAGGAACTGGGTGTGATCAGTGACCACGGCACCAAAACCAAGGTCTAAAGCCCGACCTTGAGCTTTATAGAGTTGCCTCTCACAGGGTAAGCCAACCAGTCATGGACAGTTAACTCAGCCCACCTTCTGGGTTCAGCTAGCACGCAGGGGACCCTCGGCAGCCCTCCAGGGCCAGCAACACAGAGTTCAGAAACCGAATTCTGAATCCATCCTCCAAGCCTGTACCCACCCCACGCCTCACATCTCAGCTGGTGGACTCACTTCCAGACGCTCAGGGTAGAGACCTCGGAGTCTCCCGCATCCATGGCTTACAATCCATCAGCAAGTTCTGCTGACTGTGCCTCCAAAACGCACCCCAAACCAACCACTTCTGCGCATTCACTACAGCCCCCATGGCCTGAATGATGCCAGTGTTCTCATCGGCTCCTATCCCCCAGTATCCGTCAGAGGGATCTCCTTAAATCACCTCCCTCTCCTGCTGAAAAGCTTCCCCTCAGACTTCTAATCACATCCAAATTTCTAAGGTCACGAGGCCCAGCCGCCAACCGCAACGTGATCCACTATCACTCCTCTGCTGACCTGGTTCAGCTTCACCAGCCTTTCTGCTTCTTCAACAGGCTGGGATTCCGCCCACCCTGGGTTGCTACTCTCTGCCCCCGACACGCTTCCCCCCATCTTCTCATGGCTGGCTTTCTCATCTACCCAAACGTCATCTCTTCTAAGATAGACCCCCTTCCCTTTCCTGCAACTGGACAATGGAACAGACTCCCGTATCCACAAGGGAGGGTCAGACCATTCTGGCAGTGCTCCAGGGTCTGTCTCAGCATCCCTCGTGTTGGCAGCCGGGTAGCCTGTGTCTCCTGATGCGGTGCCACGGGAAGTACACGGCTCCCCCTGATGGAGGCTGGCCACAGACGTTTAATTTTGAACTTAGTACAACATTAATAGACATTGCTTCCCTTACAGGAAACACAGAGAAACAAGCTAGATGACCCCACAAGGAAGAATCCGATAAATCCCGAAGATAAGACATTCAAGTGGACAAGTGGCCCAGCCCTTCAGTGTATCGGAACCCCAACAAGGGACTGTCCTGGATGTAGAAAAGGCTCAAAACAATAACCACAGGTGCAATGCTTGATCCTGAACTGGATGCTGGGACATTTTGGGGACAACTAGAGAAATATGAGTATCAAGTTGGCATTAGGTGATACCAAGGAATTGTTGTAATTCTGTTAAACGCAATGTTACTTTGTTATGTAGAAAAACGTTTTGGGGACTTCCCTGGTGGTCCAGTGGTTAAGACGCCGCACTTCCACCGCAGGGGGAGCGGCTTCAACCCCGGGTCAGGGAAATTCCGCACGCCGCGTGAAGCGGCCAAAAAAAATAAAATTTGGTTTTTTACAGAAGATGCATAGGAAAGTTAAAAAAATAATAAAATTCATACAATTTTGTTAAGGTAGCAAAAATGAGCTCTTCTCTCTCATTTCTATGATCCTGTTTAATATTTTTCACATCTGAAATCATGTTTACTTTTTGTAAAACCTTGTTTGTACTTGTTAATCTTCAGTCTCCCCCATTACGCCACCAACTCTCCAAGAGCAGAGATGTTCACGGCTCTATCCCCCGAGGCCCAGTACAGTGGCTGGTACACAACGAGGCGCTCAGTAAATATCTGTCACGAGGACAGATGACAACCCCTCCATATCCCAGGGTCAGCCGGCCCCACAGGGAGACCAATCCCAGGACTCAACCTTCCCTGGTGGAGAATGAAGGGTAGAGGGGCAGTGATGCAGGACCCACTGTCTGTCCCGGGTTCTGAGCTCCTTGGTTGCACTGCGGGAGCACAGGGTGGATGCGGAAGGCTGGGAGCAGGGGGTCTCACCCTCAGGAAGGAGTCCAGGGCGCCGTTCTCCATGAACTCGGTGAGAATCATGACGGGCACGCTGTTGGTGACCACGCCCTCCAGGCGGATGATGTTGGGGTGCTCGAACTGGCCCATGATGGAGGCCTCGCTCAGGAACTCCCGCCGCTGCCGCTCCGTGTAGCCGCCCTTCAGGGTCTTGATGGCCACACAGCTCTCCTTCTTCCCTGGGGCCTTCAGCCGCCCCCGGCACACCTCCCCAAACTCGCCTTCAGGAAGGAGGCCGAGGGTCAGCTCTCCTGTCCCGCCCCCCCCACCGCCCCAACCCCAGGTCTGGCCCTGCAGTCCCTCTCCCCACCCCTCCCCCCTACCGGGGCACCCAGGCATCTTCCTCTCACCTGCACCAATCACCTCTTCAATCTTGACATAGGAGACATCGATCTCTTTGGCAAACTCCCTCACAGCCTCATTAGGGTCTTCGTAAGTGAAGGGGTCAATGTAGACCTTAGTACCTGAGGAATCATGCAGGGCTTGTCAGCCACCACTGCATTCAGATGCCCTGGTCCCTGGCTCACAGCTCTCACCCCAGCCCTATCTCCTCCAGGATGGGCCTACCCACCGTGCCCAATGAGATACTGTCCGTGTTTGTCTGAGTATTCAGCTTCTCTCCCATTGCTCTGCTTCCTGTAGCCGATGGGAAAGAAGAGGTAAACTGAGTCACGCGTCTCGATGTTTCCAGAGGGGATGGATGGGAATCAGAGAAGGTTCCAGGTGAAAACAGGCTCCCAGGACATCGGGGGTGGCTTGCCCTGGAGCAGGAGGGCAGGTGGCCAGCTACACGGGGCTTTGCAGGGTTCTCCAGGTGCCCAGAGCCCTCACCTGAGGCAAAGGACAGCGATGACGACGACCACGAGGACCAGCACCGCGCCCACGACCGCCGTGCCAGCAATCAGGGCCAGCTGCTCCCGCCAGCTCTCGTTCTCTGGAGAAGAACTGGTGATCAGGGGGACCCGGCGGGCCCGTGGGCTCCACTCAAGTCCCTCAGGGCAAGCAAAGAAGTTCCCCAGCCTTGGTGGGTTTGATTTTGTTCTGTTATAAATACTGGAAACCACAAAAAGTTCCACTAGAACAGAAGGTTCCAAAGGCTAAAAATGAAAAGGTTCGTAGCCAAAAAGTGGAAACAACCCAAATGTCCATCAACGGATGAATGGATAGATAAAATGTGCCACAGCCATTCAATGGAGTATTTCTCAGCCACGAGACGGAATGAAGCCCTGATATGTTCTACAGCACGGATGAACCCTGAAAACATCATGCCACGTAAAAGAAGCCAGTCCCAAAAGACCGTATCGTATGCCTGCATTTGTATGAAAGGTCCAGAACAGGCAAACTACAGACACAAAAAGTAGACTAGGCTTCCCTGTGGCGCAGTGGTTGAGAGTCCGCCTGCCGATGCAGGGGACACGGGTTCGTGCCCCGGTCCGGGAAGATTCCATGTGCTGTGGAGCGGCTGGGCCCGTGAGCCGTGGCCGCTAAGCCTGCGCGTCCGGAGCCTGTGCTCCGCAACGGGAGAGGCCACAGCAGTGAGAGGCCCGCGTACCGCCAAAAAAAAAAAGTAGACTAGTGTTTGCCAGGGGCTGGGAGGTAATGGAGGAGTTATGAGCATCTCTTTTTTGAGGTGCTGAAATGATCTAAAATTAATTGCGGTGATGGTTGCACAACTCTGTGAACATGTTATAAGTCAATGAATTATTTATACATTTTATTTTATTTTATTTTAAAATTTATTTATTTATTTATTTTTATTTTTGGCTGTGTTGGGTCTCTGTTTCTGTGCGAGGGCTTTCTCTAGTTGTGGCAAGCGGGGGCCACTCTTCCTCGCGGTGCGCGGGCCTCTCACTATCCCAGCCTCTCTCGTTGCGGAGCACAGGCTCCAGACGCGCAGGCTCAGTAGTTGTGGCTCACGAGCCTAGTTGCTCTGCGGCATGTGGGATCCTCCCAGACCAGGACTCGAACCCGTGTCCCCTGCATTGGCAGGCAGATTCTCAACCACTGCGCCACCAGGGGAGCCCATAAATTATACATTTTAAATGGGTGAATCATGGTGTATGAGTCATATCTCAATAAAATGGTTAAAAAAATTCAAAGGTTTAGAAAACCACTGGGCCAGCATACAAAATCTATCATAGTGTCTCCTCAGTTAATCCTTGGAGCCCTGTGAGAGAGGCCTCAAATTTCCATTTTTTTGGATGAGAGAGCTGGGGCTCAGGGGTCAAGTTTTTGCTAAAGGTCACATAGCTGGAGAGCCGCTGAGCTGGCCTTCACACCCAGCTGTTGCTTTTGGTTTCTACATCTTATCCCCAGGCCAAAATGCATCGTGGTTGAGAGAAAGAGAAGCATGGGCTGTGGCTTTGGGGGTCCTGAGGGCAGAGCCAAGGCTTCCCGCCTGGTCAGATCAGCCAACTCCACCCGCATCCGGCTCCCCGGGCTCACCGTCCAGCTGGGTCTGGCTGTGGTGCTCCTGGCCGAAGGGCCCGTAGCCAGCCTCGGAGCGTGCCCGCACCTGGACCAGGTAGCTGGCTCCCCGCTTCAGTCCCCGCAGCTCTGCCCGGTTCTCCGATGTCTTCAGGAACCGCACACTGCTGGGGCCCTCTGCGCCCTGTTCAGGAGAGGGGACTGGCCGTGAGCCAGGGCCCCCAGATTCCACTGCTCTTTCTGCCTCCCCCCGCCCTGGGCCTGCATCCCTCGCATCTCTGTCCTGCTGAGTGGCAGGTGCGGCCTTTGTGCTCACTTATGTATGCACTGTGCCTTGTGTTTTGCATTAATTATATCATTTAATCCTTGTAGCGCTTCTGTGGGATAGGTTCCATTATCCTAAGCATTTTTGGGGGGTGGGGGGGCCTCGCCGCGTGGCATGCGGGATCTTAGTTCCCCGACCAGGGATCGAACCCATGCCCCCTGCAGTGGAAGCACAGAGTCTTAACCACTGGACTGCCAGGGAAGTCCTATCCTAAGCATTTTACAATGAGGATATTAAGCTCAGAGAGGCCAACGGGGTTGACACAAGGTCACTTGGCTAGTACGTGGCAGAGGGCTGCAATTCAGGCGTCCTGGTCCCTGGAGCGGGTCCCACTGCCCACCCCCACCCCTGGGGCGGGGCCTGGTCTCACCTTCTCGTGATACTTGACCTCGTAGTCCAGCACTGCCCCGCTGGGTGCCCGGGGAACAGCCCATGCCAGGCTCAAGCTGCTGGGTGACGACCGAGTCACCCTGATGTCGGACACTGGGGGCGGCACTGCAAGAGACAGACGCCTTGGGGCCCTTGATCGTGGCAGGTCTGTCTCTCATCTTTCCCAGCTCCTCCTCTACTGGCCACACTTGTCTCGGTCCCCCAGCTGTTTCTGGAATTCCTGTGGCTCTCTCTGCCCCGTCCTGAACTCTCCAGTCCACCTCTGCATCTTTTTTTTTTTTTTTTTTGCGGTATGCGGGCCTCTCACTGTTGTGGCCTCTCCCGCTGCGGAGCACAGGCTCCGGACGCGCAGGCCCAGCGGCCATGGCTCACGGGCCCAGCCACTCCGCTGCATGTGGGATCCTCCCGGACCGGGACACGAACCCGCGTCCCCTGCATCGGCAGGCGGACTCTCAACCACTGTGCCACCAGGGAAGCCCCACCTTTGCATCTTTTTAATTCTCTTTCTGCCTCTTGCCCCAGAGGCCTTGACCCGCTATATTTCCTGGGGATCCCACTCCCCAGCTGCTGCCTTTTCCCCCTCAGGCCTTTAGACTGTCCATATCCCTCGCGAGCCTTTCCCACCAACGCCTCTCCCATCCGACCACAGGCTGCCCCCTGCCCCCAGCCCCCAGTCTCACCCTCACGGTCAGTGGTGACATTCACAGCCTCAAATGGAACTGGCCCGCTGGCTAAGGAGGACACCCCGTTCACGGCGGTGACCTCGAAGGTATAGGTGAAGTCAGGACGCAACCCACGAATGGCCACCCAGGGCTCCATCAGGTCCCGGGGGCCGGGGTCGAAGGTCAGGTCTCCCCCGCAGGGCGTGCAGGAGCCGCCGGGGCGGCACTCCCGGCACCGGAGCGCATAGGTGAGGTCCTCTCGGCCTCCCGACTCGAGGGGGGCACTCCATTCCAGGCGCAGGGAAGAGCCGTTCAGGCGGGGAACCACGCTTCTCGGGGCGGACGGAGGGGCTGCGGGAGACCAGGACGTCAGGCAGAAGCTGAGCAGACGGGCAGGGGACGGGCAGTGGGACAGACAGGCAGCCACACTGACGTCTTGTCTTGGCCGGGCACCAGGCCAGGGTCAAGAGGAGGAAGGTGTGGGAGGATGGGACTGGGGTCGGGGGTCCACCCCAGGGGTCACTGGCCACTTACTGGTACAGGGTGCACCTCGGGGGTCTGTGCGGGCCCTGAAGTACCCGATGCGACACTGGCAGACGGGCGAGCCAATGGTGTTGGAGTGGCTGTTGGCTGGGCACGGCTGGCAGGACCCCTCCCCAGACAGGGGCTTGAAGGTGCCCTGAGCACAGGCTGCGAGAAAGCGTCCATCAGAAACTTGCACCAGAGATATTCAGCAGTGGGGTGGGGGGGGGATGGGGACCAAAAAAAGGACATTCGGCAGCTATTAAAGTTGCATGAGGTGCAAAAGGGAGAACAGGGAGGGAGAAGCTCAGAAACCGCACCTCTAAGAGAAGACCTCCCTCCAGACCAGGGGTCTGAACCCTGACGTGTACCCCCAGCCACTCCACGGCAGCCTGGTGAAACCCAGACCCCTGCTCCGAGGAATTTTGAATGCACACCACAAAATACAGATTACCAAGAAAACCAAATAACTAAAAATACAGTGATCAAAACATGAAGAAACTTTGCAACACAGCAACGTGTGTTTCTGTACTAACAAGGTACAGCAGCAAGGCTGACAGGCGAGGAAATACTGAAGTCACCATGAGCGAAAAACATTTTGCCAGTCTTGCGTCATCTCTAATGGGCTGTGAAAACACCCAGGATTTGAATGGGGCCCAAGTCTCAGGTCCTGCTCGACCGCTGGGCTGTGGCTGACTCTCCGTAAGAGGAGTGGCCAATTTCAGGTAAAGATGAGTGCAAAGAAATGGTCATTTTTTTTCCCTTCCACCAAAGTTCACAGATTCCCCTACATTCTATCTACAAAACCCAGGTTAAGAAACTCTGCTCTGGAGAAAAGGCTACGTGAGAATTCAATATCAGTAAATTAGACGAAACCATAACGAAAAAGACTACAGACCGTGAAGCCTTTGTCCTCTGAGTCCAATAAGGTCCCCCAGCCCTGAGGACAGTCCCACAGCCCAGAAAGGAACTGGACATAGATAGAAGGATGAGTGTGGAAATGATGGAGAGCTCAGAACTGTGCTGGGGGCCCTGAAAACACACCCTCCAGTAACTGAGTGCCCAGGAGAATAAAGAACTTTTAAAATGGAAATTTAAGAAGTGGATCCAAGAGCAGGGTACCAGCCAGGCCTCCTGCAGACATGGGCAAGCTTTGTGGGGGAAGTGCTGGCCCTCACCTCGGCACCTGGTATTCCCCTCGGCAGCCTCAAACCCTGGAGCACAGCTGCAGCCCGTGACCGGCTGCTCAGCCCACTGGCCATCCTCCCGGCAGTAGAGGCTCGGGCTGGGGCCAGGGGCAGGCACGGCATCGGCCACGCAGCTCCCCGCCACGGGCACCACCAGCTCACGAGGCACGGTCTCCGGGAAGCAGGTGAGGTTCACGGTCAGCTGGGCGCACTTCTTATAGAAGAGGTGCAGGGACAGCAGGGCCATGCAGGCGCCCTGGTCCTGGAAGGCCAGATAGAAGCCGGCCTTGGTGAGCGGGCCCAGACGCAGCGTCTTGACGTTCACCTTCCCGGTGGCCTCGGCCCCGGGGCGCTTCCGGGTCAGATGCTCAGCAGCAACTGTGTCCACCTGCCAGGTTGGGGAAGAGACTCACTGCCGCTGTCCCCCGCTCCCCCAGGACCCCGCTGGACTGTCTTCTTCCCAGCTCACCCTCTCCCTGACCTGCCTGGCTCGTGTTCCAGAACCTTCTCTCCACCGTTCCCAACGTACGCTTTCTTGCAGGCCCCAACATTGTCCGTTAACACCCGCCGAGCTCCTATGGTGCATCCAGCCACTGTCCCGCACCCCCTTTCTGTGCATTCACTCATCCTACAGACACTTATCAACAGCCACGCTGTACCAGGCCCTGGACTCCACGCCAAGGAGCCAGAGATGAAGGCAACGCTGATGAGCTAATGATAAATTAAAAGTGTGATGAGTGCTACGGCAGGCGGGACCCCAGGGCAGGGCACACGAGCAAAGGCGTCCCGGGGGGCACCTCGGAGCTGAAGTTACAAGGCGAGGAGCTGGGCGGGAGAGGCAGAGAGAAGGCATTCTAGGGTGAGGCATAAGCTGGTGCAAAGGCAGGGGGGCTGTAAAGGGGCGAAGTGTACTCAGAGAATGGGGAAGCGTAGGGGGGCCCCAGCACACGGGGTAGAGCGGCTGTTCCACCTAGCGGGCCACCCTCTTCCCTCCTCAGACCCGGGCCTCTTGCTTCTCGCCCCCGGCACCTCTAGACCACAGGCCGGCCCCAGACCCCACCTTGGCCTGGGGCACCTGGCTACCTTGATGTAGGGGTTCTCCATCCAGGCTGGCGTGTGGGCCGTGGCCGTGTCCGCGTCGCTCTCAAAGTAGAAGACGGTGAAGGTCTCCTTGCAGGAGCGGCCAGCCCGCGGCAGGGAGAGGCACTCCAGCATGGTGAAGCGCAGCGTGGCATACACGTGCACGGCGCCCCGGCGGGGCACCCAGCCCGTGCGCAGCCAGTGGGCCAGGCCCGGGGCCCGCTGCACGTCACACACCTCGTAGGTCCGAACACTGTGCTGTTCCTCATCCAGGCCGCTCAGCTCCTCCCACTGCGGGGAGAAGGGAGCTCAGCCTGGGGGCTGCTAAGCGGGTGGGTGAAGGTCAGTGCCGTAACGCCATGAGGGGCTGGGGGGACCCCTGGAGAGCAAGGGCTCAGAGGATACCTGCTTCGGCTGCTGCGATGGCTGTGTGTGTGTGTGTGTGTGTGTGTGTGTGTGTGTGTGTGTGTGTGTGTGTGTGTGTGTGTGTGTGTGTGGCCTGGGAAGCAGGAGCACAGGTGGACCCCCTGCCTTGGTTTCTCTCCAAGCCCCAGCTCTTACCTGTCCCTCCACCTGAGGGAATGTCACCCACTTCAGATCGGCAGTTTCCAGTTTTGTGTTCAGTAGGGTCTCTACGACAGACAGACAGACAGACAGAGTCAGTGAGCGCTTGGGAGAGACACCAGGAAGCCCAGACCCCTGGGAGCTGAGACAGACAGGCCGAGGAGGGGAGCGAGCCCTGCCCTCTGCCCCCCCCCCCCCCCCCCCAGCAAGCCCAGATTCCCAGCCTCTTTTCTGAGTGCCAGCCCCGCCCCTGACAGCTGACAGGCACGGAGCTGACCTTCGGGACTCCCAGATCTAGGCCTCTGTGAACTGCTGTGCCCCAAAGGAGAAGGGGGGACACAGATGCTGAAAGGGGAAAAAGGCAAACAGCTCAGAAAGGGCTAAGCTAGAGCCCAGACCTGACCCTGACCCCGAGGTGGGATACAGGGACACCCCTCCCACCAGGGCCTGCCTCAGCCTCTGCAGTCCGTTCCCAAATCCGTTCCCAAATCCAAAGGACGTGCTGCCTCCATCCCCACCCCCCTTCAGACCAAACATCCCAGCCTTTCAGATCCTTGAAGGTGGTGCTGACCTCCTGAGGCCCAGCCCTGACCCCCCATTCCCTCCCCACCAGCTAGCTGCCCTCGGAGGAGGAAGTGCTGGAGGCCAGGACGCTTGGGTTCCTGCCCTTGGCCCCTGTGTACAGAGGCCTCACATCTGGATTTGGTTATGGGAAGGAAAAGGGGAAGAGATTTTAGGGGTGTGTGTATGGGGGGGTGAGCACACCTGGCTCTGCTCCGGCCTCTCTCTGGGGAGGAGAGGGGCGCGGCTCTGGCGGAAGGTGGGGATTAGGAGAAACTGCACAGCCGCCCCCCGCCCCCAGCTGAGGAGGGGGGGAAGGAGGGTAGGGGAATCCCCTCGGAGATTTGTGGGTGGGGTGCTACAGGCCTGCCCTGGGAGGAGCCGAGAGGGGGCCCCCAGGGGAGCCAGCAGTACACCTGGGACCAGGGCCCCCCTCCCTGGTGGGAGCTGCAGGAGAGAAGGGAAGGCTGGTGGGCAGGCAGCCTCCTCCCAGGGACCAGGTGATGTCCACGGAGAGCAAGGGGTCAGGCGGGACGCCGGCCAGGCAGCTGGGGGTGAGGCCTGGGCCCCCATGGATGGCGGGAGACAGCCCAGCACGCTGGGGACAGGATGCCCGGGTTCTGGGAAGGGGGCGGATAGAGGCTGCCGTCTCCACCCTCCATTGTTCCAGACTGGATAGTGTTTTCCTGTCTCCAATTTATACACTGTCTCTGTTTCAGGCTGTCCCGGGCACTCTGAGCGGCTCACTTTCTCTCACCCTCTCTCTTTGATCTGTCACTTCTTTTGCCTCCCACCTCTCTCTCCCGCTCTCCATCCACCTCCATTTCTCTTTCTGACTGTCACTCTGCTTTCTGTCTCCCACCTTTCACCATCCCTGGGGCACAGAGCCTTGGATAAAAGACTGAACTCTTGTCTCAGTCTCCTCATCTGTAAAATGGGAGCAACAATACATCCCACCTACAGGGTTGTTGGAACCATGAAAACATAAAGCACTCAGCATGGGCCTCGGGCCCGGAAAGCACTGAGGTAATAGAAATTAGAAGTTACTCCCTGTTCCTCTTTGCATCTTTCTTTCTCTCTCACCACACATCATCCCAATGGGTTTTCTCCCTGCTTTACTTTCCCCTCTCTCCCACAGTTCTTTCCCCATCTTTCCCCGTGCCCAGCGAGTCTCTCCTCTTCCCCCACACCCAGCCTTTGATCCCCAGCCCAGAGCAGCACTGCCCAGCCTGGGGGAGAGGGGTTTCTAACTGCCTTTGATTCCTTCTCCTCAGTAGCCCCCCATGGCCCACTCCCCAGAGACCCCTTTGATTCCAGGCAGTGAAGGAGGCGAAGGAGGCAGCTCATTGAAAGGAGATTAGGGCCATGGGAGGAGGGTTTACAGAGCTCTTGGCTCCCCCTCTAGGGGTTGGGGGGAGGGCAGAGACTCATGGATAAAGTAACATTTTGGCTGGGGTGGGGGGATGCAGAAAAATTAGAAGTTTAAGAGAGACAAGTAGACAGCAGTTAAGCTGAGTTCAGGGGACACGAGGGCTGTGTAGGTCAGTTTCTGCCGGCCTAGGGTTAGAGGAAAGGACTCTGGTGGGACTGGGGCAGGGTCTAGACTGCATTTAAAGGGCTGGGGTGCAGCTTGGGGAAACCAGGGAAGGGGCCTCCCTGGCGCAGGGGCCGTGGCTTTGGGAGAGATTTGGAGGTTTGGAGTGTGAGTGCAGAAGGTGGCCATCCCCACGGCGGTGTGTGGAACTGTAGGGTCAAGGTGTGAATGCTCCGGAATGGGGGGGCGGGGGTAGTTTTATGGGCTAGCACAAAGTTCTGCCTTGTCTTCTTGTTCCTCCAGAAATGTTTCCTCTTGTTTGGCAGAGGTGGGAGGAGGGGACAGAAACTTTGGAGAGAGTTTTGAAGATTGGAGTAGAAAAGTGGAGAGAAAAGGAAAGGCTGCCAAGGGCGTCTGGAGTCAGGAGTAAGAGTGTGGGGAGCCGGGACCGGGGCATGTCCCGGGACAGAGCTCGCCTCCATCTCTTTCCCAAACAAAAGAAAACTCCACTCCCCGCTGGGCCGCCTCCTCCCCGCCCCCCTCCCGGGCTAGCACTATTGGTCCGGAGTGTTCGCTGTTGGGGTGCCGGGTTTGGGGGAGACAGATGTCGGTCCTTCCACCCCGAGGCCCATCTTCGGGGGGCCCCAGAAGTGGCGGGGTGACTCCAAGGAAACTCACCTTCTAAAGCGGCTACAAGCGAAGCCCAGCAGAGCAGAGCCCGGAGCTCCATGGCGCCGCCTCACTCTGGTTGGATCCGATCCGAGTTTGGGGGGCGCTAGCCCCCCCAGGTCTAACCCCCCCCCCGAGCGGGTGGACGTCGACTCCCCGCGCTGAACTCGGTCCGGGCCCTCAGCGCGGGCCCATGCGGGCGCGCCGGGCACCCGGTGGCGGCGCCCAGGTGTGGCCCCGCGTCCCAGCCGCGCGCGCAGACGGGAGGGCGGGGGCGTCCTGGCAGCGGCCGCGCCGGGCGCGAGCAGAGCAAGACGTGGCTGGAGTCGGGGTCCCTCCGGGGCCTCGGGGTCCCGCCCCGGGTGGCTGGGGGTGGGCCGGCCGCTCGCGCTCTCCCCCCCTCCCTGGAGTGCCGCTGCTCGCGCCGCCGGGCTGAGTGCGCTCCGCGCCGGCAGGGAGGGTGGGAGCGGAGCGGGGACGGGAGCGGGAGGGAGGGGACTGCGGCGCGGGGCCGAGCAGGCTGGGCTGGGCCGGGCGGCGCCTGGCCGGGGAGGGAGGGGCGCGCGGGGGGCGGGGGGGAGTTACCCCCCAGCCCGGGCGAGGCGAGGGGGCCGGGGCGTGCTGATTGGAGCGCGCGCTGCTGAATAATTCATGAGGGAAGCGGAGCGGGGCGTCGAGCTGAGCAGGTCGGGAAGTTGGGAGAAAGTTTGGAGAAGGGGGAGGGGCGGCGGCTGCGGAGCCCGGGGACCGCCCAGACCTGCCCAGTGGCCGTGCGCCCCTGATCCGGACCGCGCGTGTCGGGGCCGGAGCCCAGGAAACCCCGGGTCAGGTCCGAGCCCGGCAGACACCAGGGAGCAGAGAAGAAGCACACGCCGCAGCATGGAGGGCCGCACGCTCGAAGCCCTATCCGATCTTCCTGCGGACTTCGGATTCCCACCACCCCCTGATTGGCGCAGGGGACCGTGTTTGGGGGAAAGTTTTAAAGATGGAGGGTGGCCCAGCGGGCCCCAAGGCAGAGGTCTCAGCTTAGATACGCCTGGAGCGAACGTTCACACAATCATTCAACAAACATTAAGTATTGGGGACCTACTGTGCGCGCAACGCAGCGCTGAAAAATGTGCGGAGGAAGAGGGGCACCTGGGTTGAGATGGGGAGTGTAGAAAATCGAGGAAGCAAGGGTAAGTAAAAGGTAGTTGCGTCCGAGAGAGTGAGGGGCCCAGACGGATTCCCAGATCATGGTCCTCACTCTCACCGTCGCGATTAGGAGGGCTCCGCGACACCCTCAGTCCTGACCCCTGGGGCTCGGGCCGGGGCTGCTGCTGTCTGTCTTTCCTAAGGCTGTTTCCTGTCGGGCTCCTGGGGGCCCTCGGCATGGCTGGGAGGGCCTTTCCTCTCGTCGCCGTCCACCCCCTACCAAATCTCATCAGTTAGAGGGGAGGGTCCAGGAAAGCAGCTCCTCCCAGAAGAGCTGGAAGGAAAGAGCTTAGACTCAGAAGGTATTTAAGGGGGGCCGAGTACAGAGGAGCTGAGCAGTCGAGAGAGGGAAAGAGGAGTCCTTGGTGCTTGGGGGGTTGCCAAGCCCCTCTAACCCACAGCGAGGACAGCCAGGCCTGCAGTGACCTCTTGTCCCAGCGCACTTATCTTGCTGCCACAAGTGGTGCTCCCCACACCCTTGCCCTTCCTCCTAGCCCTGCCTGGGTCCTGCTCCGGGGTGGGGGTGGGGGGTCACAGGGGGCAGGAAACAGCCAGCTTGGCTGGAGCCAGGCAGACCAGGCCAGGGCTGGGAATTCCCTCCTCCCTCCCCGATCCAAGCCCAGTATCCCTTGTTCAGTTTCTCCTCCAGGCTATCCATCTCCTGCGGACGCACCTTCCCCTGCTCTCGCTCTGCACTCATTCTCTAGCCTCTAAGAGTTACGATTGTGTCTCCTCCTGGGCCCTGCCCTCAACCCCACCTCAGGCTCTTGGTTGCTTGAATTGTCTCCTTTGATGGGGGATGCAGTTCATCATCATGGTTGGGTGGGGGGGAGTCGGTGCATGGCCAGAATGGAAGAGAAACCCAGGTGCACAGAGAAATGAGGCTGGGTGGAGCAAGGGGCTGATGAGACTGGAGGGGTGAAAAGATACAACAGCTCACCGCAGATTCAAACCCTGTATTTCTGACCCCCTGAGCACCAGGACTCCCTCAGCTAGAGCGAGCAAAGCACCACAGCTAAGAAAATACCCAGTTGATCCCCCATCATAGGTCATCAGCCCCCACCCCCCAGCAGGTAATTCAGTTCCTAATATCTAGTGTACACCAAACAAGGAATGATTAAAATGAAACCTTTATTGAACATCTACTGTGTGCCAGGTGATCACCGTGCCAGTTTGCAAGATTTGTAAAACAGGGCTTCTCACCTCAAAGGTCTATATACTCTGGTGGAAATCCCATTATTTCCCTCTTCCATGGAGATGATAGCTGAGATTTTTCACTCCTATCCTCAAAAATCATCCTCGGTCTCTCCTGGGGGTGTGAGGTCATTTCCTCCACCCTTGGACCACTTCGCAGGCAAGCTAATTCAGTATCCACTGAGTGTCAGGTGAGCATCCATGTCACTACCTGGTTTGATGCTTGCTCCACAGACCCAAACAAACCTCGAGCCCTCCTTCCTTTATTATTAGAGCACTTAGAGTACTTCACTGTCCTCCCAGCCCAAATATGTGGCTGTCGTCCCTGTTCCCTGTCCATGATCAATATATCGCTGTGGCAGTGCCTGTGTGGAGCACACCTCTCCCCCAGCAGCTGGTAGGGTTTTCTCTTTGCTATCCACCTGGTTACAATTGTTTGGAGTGGGCTTGGAGTTTGGACTTTTTTCTGTATGTAATAAACAAACAACAAACAAATCACCCCTTTCACCATCAGTTGTAGAAATCATCACTCCTTTTCCCATATCCAAGTTCCCCTTGTAAGGCCCACCTGACCCTGTCAAGTCTAGAGTTAAGTTTACCTGGGAGCTCAGCAAGTTTAAATGTAGGCACCCCTCACCTTCCAAGCTCCTCCCACCACCCTGGTTAATGAGTGCCATCAATTTAAACAGTTTTCAAGGTGACTCACAATAGGAGAATGTTTGAAATGGCCCCAAATCTCACACCTCTTACACGAAAGGAATTTGATAGAGATTCTGACAGTACCAGTAATAAGCTGTAAAGCTCAATGAGGTTTTTATAAACTCTCAACAATGAAAGAAAAAAAACTGAATTGGCCATACTAGAGAAAGACAAAGAGAATAGAAAATAATATTATAAAATCATTATCATATGAAGAGGTGGTCAAAGAGTTCGTATCTAAGAAAAAGGACATGAAATTATTATAGCGATGTGTTGGCAGCTATTAACTACAAATATTTCTAGATTTTGTAATATTTATGGTGTTTTATCACCTTAACATTGCAACTGGTTGTGATTTCTCAATCTAGGTAAACATTAACTTTTACATCTAATTTTATATTCATGGTTTTGTTTTTGTTTTCTTAAGGAGGGTTCCCCCAAATTGTAAAAACATCAGGACCGGGCTTCCCTGGTGGCTCAGTAGTTAAGAATCCGCCTGCTGATGCAGGGGACACGGGTTCGAGCCCTGGTCCGGTAAGATCCCACATGCCTCGGAGCAGCTAAGCCTGTGCGCCACAACTACTGAGCCTGTGCTCCAGAGCCCGCGAGGCACAACTCCTGAAGCCCGGGCGCCTAGAGCCTGTGCTCTGCAACAAGAGAAGCCACTGCAATGAGAAGCCCGCGTACTGCAACAAAGACCCAACGCAGCCAAAAATAAATAAATTAAACAAACAAACAAAAGCATCAGGACCCAAAAAACCTGAATCCACTGCTCCTATGACCACCACAAACCTTCCTGAACTCATCATATGCAAAGTTGTAATAGACACATGCCTTAATTTATTAGTGATTGTATATTTGCTTGTATGTGGCTCTAAGCTTCATGAAAGCAGGTGCAACATACGTTGTGTTCACTGCTTTAAGTCCCATGCAAGGCTTTCTCATAGTAAATGCTCAATAAATATTTGTGGACTATTTATCCCCTTATTGATTGGTCATTCTTTAATTTATTCAGCAATAATTTTTTGTATATATATATATATATATATATATATATATATATATATATATATATGGGGGTTTTTTTGGCCACGCCACAAGGCCTGTGGGATCTTAGTTCCCTGACCAGGGATCGAACCCGTGCCCCTCTGAAGTGGAAGTGCAGAGTCCCAACCACTGGACTGCCCGGGAAGTGCCCCAATAATTACTTTTTGAAGAATTACTATGAACCAGGCCTGGAAATACAAAGTTATCCTCTACCTGCTAGGACTTGACAGCCCAGGGGTAAAAATTGCCATAAAACCTCAACAGAACACAGGAGGTGACGTGTTGAGCATAAAGGGTGGCAGGCAGAGGGTCCTATGGTATCACAGAGGAAGCACACGAATCCAGCCTGCAGGTTCAAGGTGAGCTTTCTGGAGAAGATGATGCTATCTGAATGAGTCCCGGAGGAGAATGGCGGGAAAGGTTGCTTTCAAGGCAGAAGGAACAGCAAGTACAAAAGCATGGATGTGGTGAGATTGTCCTCAAGCTGCGTTCACATCGCCAGGGTGTGGAGTGCAGGGATAGTGACGATGGATGAGCTGGAGACCTGAAACCGAAGGGTTTTTGGCAAAGAAGCAACATCGTCAGATTTGTTCCCACTTGTACAACTTTGGAGAATAGATTGAAAGTGATCAAGGTTGAAGGCAGAGAAACCAAATGCAGTTCTCCAAATGACAGTGAGGGCTTGAACTGACATGGATGAGTGTGTGGGGGGGGGAGGGGGGAGGATTCAAAAGATGCCAAGGAGCTAGAGTGGGCAGGACCTGGAGCCTGGCTGGGACGGTGAGGGACTGGGCAGCTTGGTGGGAGCTAGTGAAACGGGCAGGAAGATGATGGGCGTGTTGCGTTTCAGATCCCTGTGCACCATCCAGGCGGGGCCAGAAGTGAGCTAGATCTGAGCTCAATGGGTCTGCAGCTCAGAGACAGGTTTTTGGCTGGAGATACCAGTTTGGGAGTTATTGGCATATGATGGCGGTGGAAACTGCGGGGAGTGGGAATGGGGGTGTGGGGGAGGCTGTAGAGATTGGGAAGACTGAGGAAAGCTTTACTACTTCACCTTTTTTTTTTCTAAACAAGCATTATCGAATTTAAATCATCATAGGAACCCCGTAAGCGGATGGGCGTTCTCATGATATCCACTTTAAAAATGAGACAGCCTCGGAAGGTTAAGTGACCTGTGCAATGCACTCAGCTAGTAGCCAGCAGGTGGGCCTGACGCCGCACTCAGCATACAGGACAGCCTTCCAGCCCCACCTCCAAGGACCTGTAGGACACACGTGTCCTTTTCCTCCTTCCTCGCTCACCCAGGCCAGGCTGAGGGCACTTCCCTCCCTCAGCCTTGGACCCTTTCTCTTGTGGAGCCCCTACTCCCCACTAGACATTAAAGGGGTGTGATTTGGCCCCTAACAGTCACCAGAGCCTGGCTCAGCCAGCCCCCAATCTTGGTGACGGGGAAGAGGAAGGACCCTGAGCACTGATGGAGTGGCAGAGGACTGAAACTGCCAAGACTGGGAGCAAGCATCAGTGCGAGCCGATAAGAAGGAGGGCGGAGGAAGGGCAGAGCTCACCACAGAGGCCAAGGCTACCAGAAGGCAAGGAGGTAGAGAACGGAGGCAAGGGGGCTGGGGACCAGAGCTTAAAGGGAGGGCTGGGGGTGGGTAGTGCGGGAGGGAGGCCGGGGAGAGGTAATGGGAGGCTCATTGTCCCAGCAGGGGGAAGTCTTTTGTTTCCTCTCTTCCCTTGGCAGCCTGACAGGATATGAGGCCAAGCCCCCCCCTCCATGCCAGCATCCCCCCACCCACTGGACAGGGCCCTTCCCTTACCATTGTATCCTTGACCGGGATGGGGGCAGGGGCAATGGCTCTAGGCGGGAATACAAGGACTATTCGTGGCTGGGGGCTAGGCTACCGAGGTCCTGCTGGGACCAGAAGCCCCCAGGCTAGTTCGTGGAGCTTGGCAGGGAAAGCTCCGTGCCTGGGGAGGAGCAGGAAGCCAGGCCAGGGTGGGGCCTGCACCGAGGGTAGCAGGTCGGGCCAGGGGGCGGTAGGCTGCGCCCAGAGGAGATGACGCAGCCCGTCAGGCCTCTCCCAGCCCCCACCATTCCAGCGTGGGGGCCTGAGAGCTCACCTGAAATCCAGTGTTGACATCCCCCCCACCAGGGCGGTTGGGATCTGGTAGAGCCCAGCGAACTCCGGGGTCCGGCCTGGGCCCTCCACCGCCGCTTTCCTGTACTCCCTCCCTCCCTCCCCAGGATCCAGGAGTCTGGCCTCCCGCTGCGGTCCTCCAGGAACCCTGGAATTTCATCCATCCCCTCCTCTCCCTCCTGGGTCATTTTGCTCCATCAGCTGTTACTGCAGGAAGGGCGCCCTGCTCAGCCTCGCCTCTCTTCCCGAGCCTTTTGTTTGCTGGGCCTGCAGGAAACTGTAGGGGCGGTGGCCAAGGGCTCATCTGCCCCTGGGGCCTGGTGGAGGTGGGGGGGGTCCGGATTCACGAGACTTAATCCTGGGGAGCTCACGGCGGGGGTAGGGAGGCTCGACCGCCGGGGAATTGGCCTTTAGGGCCTGAACTCGGAGTTGGGGCACCCGGGGGCGGGGATTGGACGTCCTATCTCCGAGGGGCGGTCCGGGTGTGTGTTCGGGGATTCCTAGAACTGGAGGCTGGGGGGACACCCCGAGGTGACCTAATAAGTGGGAGCCAACACGAGGGGAGAAAAATCTAGATACTGAATCCCACAACCTCGTCCTACACGCCTCGAATCCCGGGAATCCCAAGCGGTGGGGAGACGGTAGGCAGGTCAGCCCAGGCAGTTTCTGAGGGTTAGCTAATTCCTTTTTCTTTTAAAAATGGTGGGGAGGTGGACCAGCACTTCGCCTAAGAATTCACGCTTTCCCAGGACTCGCCCGCAGACTAGGCGGCGGCGCGGACGCTCTAGCAAGCTGGCGCCCTCTCTTTGGTTGCCCTCTCTCTGAGGCTACCCTGGGCGCCGCCATATTCCTTTCACAGCGGGCGGGGCGGGGCCCATGCAGTCACGTGAGGAGCAAGCCCTCAGGTCCGCGATGGTTCCCAGAACCGTCAGGGAATGGTTCCTGAGGTCCCCTCGAGTGCCGGGGGCTGTTAGAAGTACCGGAGCCAGAGCAGAGAAGAAAAGACAAGTTCCTGTTTCGTGGAGCTTAACTTTCTGTTGGGAATGGACAGTCAATGAACAAGATACACAAGTAAACGACATGTATTATTAGTGTTAAGAGCTATGGAGAAAAAAAAATAGGAAAGTGGGATGGGAAGGAAGGTGTAGTTCAATATTTAAATGGGACCGGCAGAGAAGATTTCACTAAGAAGATAATATTTGAGTTCGGAAGACAAAGGAGGCTCATGCCCTGTGTGCCCACAGGGCGTTCTTGGACACAGCCCAGAGGTCGTTGTGGGGTAAGATCAGGAAATGAGCAGAGGTGAGGGCAGGATGCAGATCGGGTAGGGCTTCATGCGTAGGGTGCCCATGTAATATGTAGACCTCTCTGGGTCACTTCTGAGCGAAGGATATGCTGTTAATACTTATGCTAAGGCAGGAGGTATAACCTGGTAGCTGGACTGTAGTCGATGAATCAGAAGGTAAGTACGGTTACCTTAAGGGACTTTGATTTTTACTCTGAGGAAAATGGGAAACCACTGGACAGTTTTGAAAGGGGAAGTGTCATGAATGGATACTTGCTTTAATAGCATCACTCCGATGTGTTGAGAATAGAATGTAGGGGCCAGGGCAGAAGCAGACACACCAGTTAGGGGGCCACCAGTCAGGGAGCTGTCGCAATAATGCAGGCAAGAGATGATGGTGACTTGGACTAGGGTGGTAAATTGGGGTTGGATACTGGTTGTATTTTAAAAGTAGAGGCCAAAAAAAAAAAGTAGAGGCCAAAGGAATTGCTGATGGGTTGGATGTGGGGTGTAAGAGAGAGTTTTCAAGCACAAGCCCAAGGTTTTTGACCTAAGCACCTGGGCAAGTGGGACAAGCACAAGAGGCGTAGGTTGTGGGGGTATGTTCAGGCGTTGGATTTTGGATATGCCAAGTTTGAGTTGCCCGTTTGATGTGCGAGCAGAGATGTTAGTATGTTCTTGGAAGTCTGAAGTTCAGAGTAGAGATCTGGGCTGTAGATACACCCTTAAGGCACTGTTATAGAGATGGTATTTAAAACTAGAGGATTGGATGCGATCACCAAGGGAGTGGGTGTAAGTGGTGAAAAGATGTCTGTGGACTGAACTTCCAGTGCTCAGTGGAGCCTCCAGTCCACAGTGGCCTCTTGGCTGTTCCTCTAACACCTAGGAGTGCTCCAGAGTTGAGACAAGAGATGAGGAAGAACCAGCAAAGGAGACTGAACGGGAGGATAGTTGCATTTACCGGGGCTGTGATTTTGCCAGGAGGTGTAATAAAGTGAGAGAGGGGCAAGGGAGTGCTTTTCAGTGACCGTGAACTTTAAGCTGGGTAAGAAGGGAAGTCAGTGGGGGACAGTGGGCAGAGGGCAGGATCAATGGATTGAGGCACCAGTGAGGTGGAGGAGTGTTCGGGTCAGGGCATGACAAAGACCCTCCCCTTGACCAAACTTCAGTCAGTTTCCTCTGAACCTTCTTCTGGACTAGGCTTCGACCTTAGCCCCCATCCTTGCTGGGCCTTCCTAGCTCAGTTTAGAGAGAACCCACCCACCCTTCATATCTGATCACCCTGGCCTGCCTTCAGCAAGGATCCTGTTAAGTCACTTTAGCTAGAATCCCCCAATGCTTGGTGCTTCCTCCTAGTAATTCTACATTCACTGACCCCCTCATTCTGCTTGTTGGCTCTAAATCCCCAGCTGTTTTTGCTGTATTTGGAGTTGAGCCCGTTCTCTCTCCCCTACTGTGGGTCTTGACACCTATTTCAATAGCTCTGAATAAAGTCTTCTTTACTGTTTTAGCAAGTGTCAGATTATTTTTTTTCCTCAACAGGCATAACTAGAAGTGGTGAATGAAAAGAGGAGAGGGTACATTACTGGTAATGACAAAGTCTAGGCATCACCATTGGGTGGGATGGAGGGTGAGATCTATGCAGAAGTGGAGTTTAAGCACCTGCCAGCCCAGGGTGTTGGAAGTCCCATCCATGTGGATGTTGAAATCACCAAAAATTGTGACAGGAGGGATGTTGGAGAGACCCAGGAGCCAAGCTCCGTGTTGTGGGTAGCAGAGATGACCACTGAAAATGCCAGTTTAACTGCTCATGAGACCTCTTCCTGGCAAAGCCACATTTGTGCTGCTTTGAGCCCCTTCCTCTCCTAGGGAAAGGTTGCAGATAATTTACAGCCAAAGGCCAGTGGCAGGAAAAGCGGTGTTCATTTCCTGAGGCTCAAATGACAGTGTAACCATGAAGGACTCTATAAAGTTAGGAAATTATTACTGAAGTTCTCCAAACTTCAGTTTGCTAATGTGAAAAATGGAAATCATAGCGGGATCTACCTCACAAAGTGGTTATGCATATGTCATGTAGTACCCTATGCAAATGAGTTGTTGAACATTTCGGTATTGTTCTCAAGTGCCTATTAGTTTATTGCAACACTCACAGCAACCTTAACCGGGAGGGTCTAGTTAATCCCCATTTTACAGATGAGGAAACGTTGCCAGGTGGTGCCGACGTTGATGGCACCTGTAGAGTGAGGAGTGGGTCCTAACTCTCAGAGGTTCAAAAGTCTGGAGGGGACAACGTTGCGGGGAGGCGCGAAAGCGGGCGGGGGACCAGTCCGACCTACGGCGGCTTGCGCCTCCAGGGCTCGCCCGGATCGGCGGCCAATGGCTCCCTCTGGTGGCGGAAGAGAGGAGAGCAGCCAGTGGGCTGGACCGGGCGCGAGGGAAGGGCGCCGCAGGGGCGAGGGCTGAGGCTGGGACCTGGTGGGCTTTGCAAGGATCCGAGAGGCTGGAGGAGTAGGGCCGCGCGTTCCGGGTGGCGCACCTGGGCTAGGTGTTGTGGCCCCGCCTACCTGCCGGAGGCCTTCCGCCGTCATGACACGCCCCTTTCAGCAGTGTCTCCTCCGGACGCCTCCGAGCTCCGAGTGGGGTCCCGCCCGCGCGGCGGGCGCCTGTTTGCACCAGGGTGATAGGCGCAGTGGGAGCTGTGGCCCACACCCTGCCGGAGACGCCCGTCCGAGTGGCGACCCCGAGCAGCACCCGGGTCGCACGTGGGGCGGGAGCCTCGCAGGCAGCGAGAGCTGGGTGGGGTGGGGCTTCCCCGGGCTCGCCCACGGGGCGGGGCCGAGCCCGGGGACCAATGGGGCGCTTGTGTGCTGGGGGTGGGTCAGGCTCGAGGCCTGGCATCCCGGTAGCCACAGCTGTCTTTCCGGCACCCTTGCCCCCTCCGCCAGTAGCGGACCCTCCGGCTCTCGGGGATCACTCCTGAGCGGCTGCGTCCTCCGGTGGGTAAGTGAACGCCCTGCCACACCCGGGCGGTGAGGGTGCGCCTGGCCGGGGAGGAGCGAATCTCGGCCCCCTCCAACCCGCCCCGGGAGAAAGTGGGCAGGAACCGGTGCGGGGAGGAGGACCACCTTGTGTCGCCGGACGGTGTTTTTGTTTTGGTCGTCGAGGAGTCGTTGGGGCGGTGGAGTTTGGGGGACGCCTGTGTGGGTGGGAGGAATCTGGTGAGATTAAGGAAAGAGGAGGCTGTTTGAGATGGGTTGAGGGAGAGTGTTGATGGAGGGTGGGGCTTTGGAAGATTCGGAAGTTTCTTATCGCCCGGGGATGAGGTGATTGCATGGAGGATCTTGGGGCGCGGCTCAGGACTCCGGAGGATGGGGTGAGGAGGGCCTCCTGCCCATCACTCACTTCCCTTCTGGAGGATTTGCTTCCTTTTGCGCTGCTAGTTAAGAAGGCGGAGGATCTTTGCACCTTTCCAGAGCCACTGCCATCCCTAGTCTCAGGGATACGGGAGAAGGGGTGGCCTCAGGAGCTGGGAGGGGCCATGGTACCCACTGCTGAGGCTTAAGAGTCTGCCATTGTTGGGGCAGTGGCCGGGACCAGTCTGCCCTCCACTAACTCTTTGAGTTGTTGGTGAACATGAGTGTGTCTGTGTGTGTGTTTCCTTTTTGGGGAAGCTTCTGGGTGTTTGGTTAGAGGTGTTTTGTGGGGGGCTCCACGGAGCTGCCTTCCACTCAGCAAACTCTTTGCAGGCTTCATAACCCATTGGCGGCTTCCTCTGCCCGCTGTCGACCATGGCCAATGAGAGCTCTCCTCTGCTGGCCTACCGGCTCCTGGGGGAGGAGGGGGTTTCCTTCCCTGCCAGTGGGGCCGGGGGTCCTGGAGGGGCGTCTGCCCGGAAGCTCTCCACCTTCTTGGGTGTGGTGGTACCCACGGTCCTGTCCATGTTCAGTATAGTTGTCTTCTTGAGGATTGGTGAGTGGCAGGGGTTTACTTGGGGGTGCAGTGGGGTGGGACTGGGATGAGGTTGGGGAAGGGCCCTGGGAGACGCGGGTGGATGAAGGGCTTGGGGTGGGGTGGGGGGTGCGATGGGTGAGCCGCCGTCTCACCTGCTTTGCCACTCCTGTCGCAGGGTTCGTGGTGGGCCACGCTGGGCTGCTGCAGGCTTTGGCCATGCTCCTGGTTGCCTACCTCATCCTGGCACTCACTGTCCTCTCCGTCTGTGCCATCGCTACCAATGGAGCTGTGCGAGGGGGCGGAGCCTACTGTATCCTCCAACGTCGGTGGACAGGGGTCTGGGCTCTTCTGTCTTATAGCGGGGAGGAGAGGGCCCCTCCCTGCATCCCCTGGGGGGTAGGACAAGAGGGGACAAGTTCTAATGAATGTCCAGCAGACAGGTTGGTATGGGGAAGCGGACAAACACGACCTGACACGGTAGTGCTACTTTCCAGTTCACCAGGTGTCTTCCCAGCTGCCATTTTGGTTCTACTTGACCGTCCTGTCAGTTAGGTAGTATTCATCTTATGGACGAGGACCTTCAAGAGCGTTAGTGACTTGGGCAAAGCCACGTGGCTTGGGAGTGGCTGCAGTGGGACGCACTGCCTCTGGGCACAGTCCCGTGTGTTCAGGGAGAGGAGGCCTGGAGGGCTAGCTGCATGGTGCTGCGTGCCCGGGCCCTTCCTCACGCTCCAGTTCACTTTCTTTTCCCTTAACGCTCACCCCCTGCTTCCACTTTCAGTCATGATCAGTCGCACCCTGGGGCCTGAGGTCGGGGGCAGCATTGGCCTCATGTTCTACCTGGCTAACGTCTGTGGCTGTGCTGTCTCCCTGCTGGGGCTGGTGGAGGCCATGCTTGATGTCTTCGGGGCTGGTTTGTGCTCCCCACGCTGGTCTGGGCAGCTCTGAGGATTTGCCGGGTCTCGGATTCTGGGATCATGGCAGGGAGAGAAGCCCTCTCCAGGAGAGATGCTCAACTTTCTTGAGCTCCTGCTCTGTGCCCAGCCTCGTGCAGACATCCCGACATCCGAGAGAATGTCCTGGCCTGTGAGGAGCTTCCCATCTAGTCAGGGAGGCCAGATTAACACTCCTAAAATTGACAGAGCAAGATTGGTGGTACCCATCAGGCAGGGCTAGGATGCTGGGGTACCGTTGGGCGGGGGAGTGGGAAAGATGGCCTCTCTGAGGACTGGTGGGCCAAAGATGGGGTCCCTTCCTGCTTTGAGTCATGGTTGGGGTCCCTCCTTGGGGGTCTGGCTTTCTAACTCTGTTCCTTCCTCTCTACAGATGCCACAGGGTCCAGCGGGCTCCGCACCCTACCACAGGGCTACGGCTGGAACCTGCTCTACGGCTCCTTGCTGCTGGGCCTGGTGGGCGGGGTCTGCACCCTGGGGGCCGGTCTCTACGCCCGTGCCTCCTTCCTCACATTCCTGCTGGTCTCCGGTTCCCTGGCCTCTGTGCTGGTCAGCTTTGTGGCTGTGAGGCCCAGGGACATCCTCTTGACCCCTAGGCCTGGCCCCAACGGTTCCTCCCTGCCGCCCCAGGTTGGCCACTTCACCGGCTTCAACAGCAGCACCCTGAAGGCCAATCTGGGCGGTGAGCTGGGTGCAGGAGCCCTGGGGTTCTCGGGGCGAGGGGCGGGCGTGTGTGTGTGTGGGGGGGGCTTGGAATCCCTGGATGAGAAGAGATGTCAGAGAAAATCAGGGGCGGGAGGTCTGGACCTGGAGCAGTACAAGTTGATTAAGATCTGTTGGGCGTGTATTGGCCGCTGTCTGTTTGACCCAGCTGGGCACGAGAGTGACCACGAGACAGTCCCTACCTTAGAGGAACTTGTTTAGTTGGAGAGATAAGATGTACATTCAGGAAACAAACTGCATAATAGGACCGAGTGTAATTCAGGTAGACAAGAAGCACAGAGGAGTCCAGAGGAGGGAGACCTGGGTTTGGGCCGGGGAGGGCACGGGCCGGTGGAGCTAGAGGTGGCGTGAGCCGGGTTGGGAAATTCAGATAGGAGGTGGAGGGAAGGCGTCTGAGGAAAGAGCGTGGATGAAGGCCTGGAGGGAGGAACGGAGAAGTGTGGGGAGAAGGAGGTGATGAGGTCAGCTGAGCCAGGGCCAGAGACGGGTCAGGGCTGGGTCTCGGTGAGCTGGTGAGGCTGGTGGAGAGGCAGTGGGGGCAGGTTTAGAACGTGAGGAGAGGGTAGCAGGGCCAAAACGCCGGATCCCTAGGACGGATGCTGATCCCCTCTCCTCCCTGGGAACGATTCCCCTCTCCTCAGCTGGCTACGCCAAGGACTACACCACGGGGGCCACGATGACCTTTGCTAGCGTCTTTGCCGTCCTTTTTAACGGCTGCACAGGCATCATGGCTGGGGCCAACATGTCAGGTGAGAGTCCTTGGGGGAGGGGGCTGCCTTGCCACCTTGCGCCTCTACAGAGCACTGAAGGTTCAGGGATACAGGGCATGGTGGAGGGTTGACCTCCCTCTCTCTGCTCCCTGCCCTCCAGGGGAGCTGAAGGATCCCAGCCGGGCCATTCCTCTGGGCACGATTGTTGCCGTTGCCTATACTTTCTTCATCTACATCCTGCTTTTCTTCCTCTCCAGCTTCACCTGTGACAGGTGCCTGGGGAGGGGGTGAGCCTGGTCCTGAGGGGGTGGAGTGGAGGCATTGTCACACCTGGATCGCCAAGGGAAGCATGGGCCAGGGCGGGGTGGGGGCAGATACCCAAGCTGTTGGGTGGTGTGGAGAAAATGGGGACTGTGCCTCCCACTGGGAGAGAGTTAGAGCTGCTGCCCTGGATGTGGAGGGCTGGCTACATGGTAACAGCCAACCCGAAGCCAGCATTTGCTTTGTGCCTGGTACTATTGTAAGTACTCGGCTTGGGGGTGGGGTGGGGAAGAGCTTTCTAGTCCGTTTGTATTTCCATAAATATTTGGCTTCTTGTGCCCGTACTGTTGGGAACGTCCACCCTGTGATGAAATCCAAAGCGGCCCAACGACAGCCAGTGAATGCCAAGTCTAACCCCTGGGCACACTCGATCTATTAATACGGTCCTTGAGATCAGGGCTGGGGTCAGCTCAGAATACCCAGCGCTTAACCTCAGCCAGTGTTGTGAGAACTGTTCTCAGCAGGCCCCTAGGATGGATGTACATTTATGATCTGCACCCTCCTCCTTTCCTTCCCTGTAGGATCCTGCTGCAGGAGGACTATGGGTTCTTCCAAGCCATCAGCCTGTGGTCCCCGCTGGTGCTGACCGGTATCTATGCCACATCGCTCTCAGCCTCCATGAGCTCCCTCATCGGCGCCTCCCGCATCCTCCACGCCCTGGCCCAGGACAACCTCTTTGGTGCGCTGTCCCCTGCCTCGTGCCCGGCTCTGAGCGCACCCTCCTGTGTCTGTCTCGGTCCCCCCCTTGGCCCAGGCTGATGTGTACGCTGCATTTCCGTTTGCACAGGAGTGATCCTGGCGCCAGCTAAGGTTATATCCCAAGGGGGGAACCCCTGGGGAGCCGTGCTGTATTCTTGGGGCCTAGTGCAGGTAAGCTTTCCTCTTCAAGCTGCCCTCACCCTCACCCTCACCGTAAGCCTCCCCTGGTTACACTCGCGGGACCAGGAAGGGTCAGACGCGCACTGGGAGACGTGCCTGAAAAGGCAGGATGTGTTGGCGTTTGATGGGGAGCAGGGCGCGTGGATGAACGCCCAGCCTCTTGGTCTGTGTCCAGCTGGTGCTCCTGGCTGGGAAGCTGAACACGCTGGCCGCCGTGGTCACTGTCTTCTACTTGGTGGCCTACGCTGCCGTGGACCTGTCCTGCCTGAGCCTCGAGTGGGCCTCGGCCCCCAACTTCCGGTGAGCGAAGGAGATGCCTGTGTCCCCAGAGAAAGGGAGGGAGGGGTGGGAAGGCCTGGGACCGGGCGGGCGGAGGCTGGGGATGGAGTGGAGCGGCTCGCTGTCGGGGCAGCCCCAGCCTCCTTCCTTCTGTGTCGGCCCCCAGCCCCACCTTCAGCCTCTTCTCCTGGCACACGTGCTTGCTGGGGGTGGCCTCCTGCCTGCTCATGATGTTCCTCATCAGCCCCGGGGCCGCTGGCGGCTCCCTGCTTCTCATGGGCCTGCTTTCTGCCCTGCTTACGGCTCGAGGAGGCCCCAGCAGCTGGGGTTACGTCAGCCAGGCCCTGCTTTTCCATCAGGTGGGGGGAGGGGGGGAGGGGGAGGGGAGGGGGGGAGGGGGAGGGGGAGGGGAGGGGAGGGGGAGGGGGAGGGGAGGGGAGGGGGAGGGGGAGGGGAGGGGAGGGGGAGAGGGCTGGGACGGGAACGCCCACGCCCGGAGGAGGCCTCCTCTTCCCCCGGCTGCCTGCGGCTGGTTCCGGCCCAGGTGGTGAATGGGCGCCGCGCCCCGAGCCCTTCCTCCTGTCACCTCGCCTGGTCCCCAGGTGCGGAAGTACCTGCTCCGGCTGGACGTCCGGAAGGACCACGTGAAGTTCTGGCGGCCGCAGCTGCTGCTGCTGGTGGGGAACCCCCGGGGCGCGCTGCCTCTGCTGCGGTTGGCCAACCAGCTCAAGAAAGGGGGCCTCTATGTGCTGGGCCATGTCACCCTGGGAGACCTCGGTCAGTTGCCCTCCACTCACCCCTCCGCCCCGACCTCTCTCTCCCTCCCCTTCCCAGAAGCTCTTTGTGTTCTTTGTGCCCCAGAGGCCTCGTGCTTCTTCCCAGATGACCCTCCCTACCAGCCATACCCCCGCCCAGACCTTTCTTTTCTGCCCATGTGGACTTGGACTCTAGGAGAAAGTACGTGAATCTGGCCCACATGGGCTGCCTGCCTCCTCCGCAGACTCCCTGCCCTCGGACCCCGTGCAGCCACAGTACGGGGCGTGGCTGAGCCTGGTGGACCGGGCCCAAGTGAAGGCCTTCGTGGACCTCACCCTCTCGCCCTCCGTGCGCCAGGGGGCTCAGCACCTGCTGCGGATCTCGGGTCTTGGTGAGTTGCTTCACTCCGTGGCCCCTCTCAGTCTCTGCTCCCCTCCCCCAGAGAGTCAACCACAGATTGCAAACTCCAAAAGGAACCCACAATCTAGTGCAGACAGGACTTGGTTCTCAAAGATAAAAGACAGTGTGTGATAAGGTCTCCGAGGTGATGCCTTAAGGACTAGAGATGGAGCAACACCGTTTGTTTGTTTTCTTTCTGACCCATGCTTGGGGCACAGGCTCTGCAGAACATGTCGTCTTTCAGGGGGCAGTGGGAGAAGTATTTGAGGTGGGGCTGCCCTATCAAATCTAGGGTAGATGCTTTCTAACCACCAGAGTTCAGAGAGAGGAAGACCACTGTCACCGATGTGGCCAGCAGAGGTTTTGTGATGAGGTGGTATCTCAGCTGGGCCTTGAGAGCAGCAGAGAAGTAGGGGGCCGTGTAACGTGGCTCCCAGAGACTACAAAGGATGCCAGGGGTGTGTGGGTCTGATGCTGTCGCATGGAGTGGAACAGTCCCAGCTCCGTGACTGTGTCTTTGTGCCAAGGCCTCCAGCCCAGCTCACCAGCTTCCTCCAGATCCCTACTCAGCGCCTCCATCTTTCTCAACCCCGGGACTGGCGCCTGTGCCGTCTCTGAACGCATGCTTCCTGCTCCACTTACAATCTGGCTAAAGTTCAAGTGTTGGACATTGCCCTGGTCGGTGTCAATCAGAACCCTGGGAAATGCTCAGGAGGGGGTGTGACTAGTTTAATTTGCAAGATCAGTTGGAGTTCCCACCTGCCAAGGTGTTTTAGGGGTGTTATCAAGCGTTGTTAGCTAGAACCTGGAGCATCTGAGGGCTCGTCTCTCCTCAGCCCCACCTTTTGTTGGGGAGAGACCCTTGGTCTCTGGACCAAGAGACCACTCCTTTCACGCAATTCATCCTGCAGAAAATGATTCAAATGAAAAGGAAAAGGTTTCCTTTAAGTGGTTAATCCCCCAGCATGGAGAATTTGATATACTGGCAGATTTTGAGTACACCTTTTGTCCCGTGAGAAGGGGTCTTGGAGGAGGTCTGAGTCTTCCTGTAAACTCAGCCCTGGTACAGGGGAAATTATCCGATTCCATATTCGTTGTTGAGATACTAAAACCCAGGAGCTGTCAGCAGGGACTGGGGACTTTGTGGTTGGTGCACCACCAGCCTGGGGGCTCAGAGAATGGGCTCTGGTGCTGGGTACATCGTGTTCACTTGCTGGCCCCAGTGTCTATCAGCCATGAGCCTTTGGGCAAGTGACTTCACCTCTCTGGGTCTCAGGTTCCTTATCTGTAAAAGGGGGTGAGTAATAGTCCCTACCTCATACTGTTGCTTCAAGGATCAGATGAGTTAAAACACCAAGTGCTTTCAACAGGATGGGGGCTCCAGCCAGCGTGCAGATGGGGGCTCACAGGGGACAGTGCTTTGGACACGCTGTCGTTAGGGCTTTGCAGTCATAGAAACGCATTGTGCAGACCCAGCCCTGAGTTCTCATCCTCCCCTAGCAGGGTCTGAGCGGTGTTTCCCTGGGGATTGAGGCCAGGAGCTTGACTGATCAGGGGGTCCCATCTGCCAGTGGAGTCAGACTTGTATCTCCTATCATGAAAACGGTGTTGAAGCCCAGAGTGAATACATCCTACTGCCCCTGAACGGAAGTGCTTCTTAGTTACAAGAATTCTAAGGCGAACTTTGCCTGTGTAAATGGGGGAGACTAGTCATGGAGATAAATCAAATAAATGCATGTGAGAGTGTTCGGGAAAACTAAAAGTCATTATGCAGATGTGCATAATGTTGCCTTAAGAGGCCAAGCGTAATGCACATGTCATACCTGATGGCTGACACACGTTGCTGTCAGCAGGTGGGAGTGGACCCCTATTAGCATAGTGCGAACTCAGCCATGAGTCTGATCCCTGTGGGTTCCTTCCTGCCTACGCCAGGTGGCATGAAGCCCAACACGCTGGTCCTGGGTTTCTACGATGATGCTGCACCCCAGGACCACTTCCTGACGGACCCAGCTTTCTCTGAGCCTGCGGATGGCACCCAGGAGGGCGGGTCCCCAGCCCTGAGCACCCTGTTCCCTCCACCCCGGGCTCCAGGAAGCCCCCGGGCTCTCAGTCCCCAGGACTACGTGGCTACAGTGGCAGACGCCCTGAAGATGAACAAGAATGTGGTTCTGGCCCGGGCCTGTGGAGCCCTGCCCCCCGAGCGGCTAAGCCGGGGATCTGGGGGCACCTCTCAGCTGCATCACGTGGACGTGTGGCCCCTCAACCTGCTGCGGCCCCGGGGCGGGCCCGGCTACGTGGATGTCTGCGGCCTCTTCCTGCTGCAGATGGCAACCATCTTGGGCATGGTGCCTGCTTGGCACAGTGCCCGCCTGCGGATCTTCTTGTGCCTGGGGCCTCGCGAGGCGCCAGGGGCAGCCGAGGGGCGGCTGCGGGCACTGCTGAGCCAGCTGAGGATCCGGGCCCAGGTGCAGGAGGTGGTGTGGGGCGAGGGGTCTGCGTCGTCCCAGGAGCCTGAGGAGGAGGAGGAAGGGGACTTCGTGAACGGCAGGCGGGGAGACGCCGAGGCAGAGGCCCTGGCATGTAGCGCCAACGCCCTGGTTCGGGCCCAGCAGGGGCGCGGCGGAGGAGGGGGGCCTGGTGGCCCTGAGGGTGGGGATGGCGAGGAGGGGCCCGCCACTGCCCTGACCTTCCTGTACCTGCCTCGGCCACCTGCTGACCCTGCTCGCTATCCTCGCTACCTGGCGCTGCTGGAAGTTCTGAGCCGCGATCTGGGCCCCACGCTGCTTGTTCATGGCGTCACCCCCGTCACTTGCACTGATCTCTGACGCCCATTCCAGGTAGAGAGTGTCTAGGTAATCGTAATCGGGTGGCCCACCTTGATTATGGGGTGAGGAGGGGAAGGGCCGCCTTCCACCCTCCTGGCACATGGGACTCGGACCCTGGTGGAGGTATTAGGGGATCCTGGTCTCTGTCATCTCTCGGTCTCTGGGAGAGGGGCCCCGGTGCACTAACTAACGCAGGGCAGCTGTCCCCGCCACCACGGGGGAGGGCTCCCTCCCCCACTGGACTCCCTCCCTTCACCCGTGCCTTGACGGGGGCTGGGTCTCCGCTTGTGACTCTAGGCTACCTCAGTCTCCCCACCTCGCCCAACAGACTCCCCGACCACTGGGGTTTTGATGTTTTTGTTCTGTTTTATTTTTCTAACTGCCGAACGTGAATAAAAGATCAAAACACTACGCGTTGGCCTGGCGTTTCTGGAGGGGGGCGGGTAGCTGGGATGGAAAGAGGGAGAAATCTGTATGGGGGATGGGGAAAGAGGGGCGCTGGAGCGTCCCAGCGGCGAGGGGGCCACGTGCGGGACCCGGGGCTCCGGGCCTGGGGGAAGCTGGTGGAGATGGAGGCTTCCTGCAGCCCCCAGACTCAGGCTCTCGAGGAAAGCCCTCCCTGCTCGCAGGAGGGGGCCCAACTCGGGGAGGGACGGCAGTTTAGGGCCTAGGGGGCCACGTGACCCTCCCCCAGGAATGCGGTGACGTCACCGGGGGCGTGGCCGTACCCAAAATTAGGGAGGAAGGGGAAAAAAAAAAGCCAGAAAAAGTTTCTTTCCTGGAGTCCCAAGCGAGGTGTGGGACAGAAGAAGGGATCAAAGTCAGAGGCCCGGGGCTCCGTGGGGCCCTGACCGCTGTCTGGGGTCCCCCTTTCCAGGCCATGTCCGGGCCCACCTGGCTCACCCCGAAGCAGCCGGAGCCTGCCAGAGCCCCTCAGGGGAGAGGGCTCCCCCGAGGCGCCTCGGGGCCGCCGGCG
Organism: Phocoena phocoena; assembly: GCF_963924675.1. Classification (NCBI taxonomy): domain Eukaryota; kingdom Metazoa; phylum Chordata; class Mammalia; order Artiodactyla; family Phocoenidae; genus Phocoena; species Phocoena phocoena. The sequence continues at coordinate 7,133,265 of NC_089233.1, forward strand.
GCCCACGGAGCAGGTAAGGCAGCCCAGTGCGGCCGAGGAGGCCACCGGGCCACCAGCGCTCACCTCTGTCCAGTGGCTCCTGCCTCCTGCTGAGCCCGCCACTGCCGCCCCTTCCCAAGCCCGGCTGGACCTCGCCGCCCCTGCCCCCTCGCGGCCCTCCCTGCCTCCTGCCCCATCCGCGGACCCCAAGTGCGGGGGTGGGGGCGTGGGGGAGGGGAGAAGAGGGACCCAAGACGGCGGCGTCCACAAGTGTCACCCTCTCCTTCCCCAACCCTACCTTCACTCTCTCTTCCCTCAACCCAGCACTCCAGCCCCACCCCAGGGTCAATTTTTGCCCCCTCCCATCTGAGCAGTGTTACCAGGCCCCTGGGGGACCGGAGGATCGGGGGCTGGCCTGGGTGGGGTGCCATGGAGCACCCCAGCGCTCGCAGGTGAGCACGGGGATTGGGGGGTGGGGGGGGCTTAGGACAGGAGAGGAGACCGTGTGATTTGCTTTCTCCCTGCTTTTGCTCCATCCCCAGGGGCTCCCCGCAGACAGGGGGGGCTTGCGCCCAGGAAGTCTGGATGCTGAGATAGATTCCCTGACCAGCATGCTGGCTGAGTTGGACGGGGGTCGAGGTCACGCCCCAAGGCGGCCTGACCGGCAGGTGACTCCCCTGTCCTGCCCCTGTCCCTTCCGGTCCTTGTCCCGTACCCCTCCCCCTCCCCTCCCAAGCCTGGTCCCTACTCTGAATTCTCACCCGCTCTCCCCCTCTGTGTGAGTGATGCCCACACCAGCGTGGAGGAAGCTGGGTCACCAAGACTCACTAGGTTGTCAACCACTTGAGGGAGGCCCCTTGTCAAAACCAGTACTTGCCTGGGTGCCACATGGGGTAGGGGGTTCTACAGATGTGTGTCCTAGAATGGGCCCAGCTCACTCCTTCTGGTCTGCGTTTCTCCCCAGGCTTACGAGCCCCCTCAGCCCCCTGCCTACCGCTCAGGCTCAGGCTCAGGCTCCCTGAAGCCGAATGGAGGGGGTGTTCCTCCCCCGCCGCTCCCAGCGTCCCCCTATGGGGGCCCCACTCCAGCCTCCTATGCTACGGCCAGCACCCCTGCCGGCCCTGCCTTCCCTGTGCAAGTGAAGGTGGCACAACCAGTGAGGGGCTGTGGCCCCCCCAGGCGGGGGGCCTCTCAGGCCTCTGGGCCCCTCCCGGGGCCCCACTTTCCTCTCCCAGGCCGAGGTGAAGTCTGGGGGGCTGGCTATAGGAGCCACCGCGAGCCAGGGCCGGGGGGCAAAGAAGAGGTTGCTGGGGTCTCCAGCTCTGCCGGAGGAAGAGGAGGCGGGTACGGGTCCCAGGTAAGCCCCTGGGCACTGGGATTTGGGGTCCTCAAAGACAACTGGACGCTGACCAGGTGGGGTGTGGGTGGGGTTTCACGTCCCGGTTGTCAGAGGTCTGCGGCGCTGGAGCTCTGGATCCTCTGCGGGTGGGGGCAGGTCAGGAAACAAAGGAGGAAGGGGTCTAGATATGCACACTGGCTCCTGCAGGGGCACCCCTGGCCCCTGAGCTGGGATGTTCTCCGATGAACTCTCTGGGTAGAATTGCCCGGTCACCCTCAGTGACAGCGTCAGGAGCTAGAGGTAGAGGTAGAGGTAGGGCCAAGCCCCTGATTCTCACCTCCCAGGTCCCCCTGAGCCAGCCTCCCGAGGAGGAGCTTGAGAGGCTGACCAAGAAGCTGGTGCACGACATGAACCACCCACCCAGCGGGGAGTACTTCGGTGGGTGAGCTGACCCCGGGTGGGGCGGGAAAGGGGAGATGGGGCTGGAGAGTCAGAAGGCCCGTGGATCCAACTTCCCGGCCTGTGCAGATTGACCCTGTCCCTGCCCGTCCCCAGGCCGGTGTGGTGGCTGCGGAGAAGATGTGGTCGGGGATGGGGCCGGGGTCGTGGCCCTGGACCGCGTCTTTCACGTTGGCTGCTTTGTGTGTTCTACGTGCCGGGCCCAGCTCCGGGGCCAGCATTTCTACGCCGTGGAGAGGAGGGCATATTGTGAGAGCTGCTATGTGGTGAGTGGTTGGGGCTGGCGGGGGGGGAGGTTTCCAGTCTGAGATGGGAACTCGATATCCAAGCCCCAGAGAGGAATAGGGCTTGAAGCAGGGGGACTAAAACTGATACACAAGAGGAGATGAACGAAGTCAGTAGCAATACACGGGCTGCTGGAGAGGAAGGACGACGATCTTTTGCTGCGGCACACGGGCTCTTCGTTGTTGTGCACGGGTTTTCTCTCCTCCAATTGTGGCTCTCTGGCTCCAGGGTGCATGGGCTCTGTAGTTTGCGGCACGCAGGCTCTCTAGTTGTGGCGCATGGGCTTAGTTGCCCCACGGCATGTGGTATCTCAGTTCCCCGACCAGGGATCGACCCTGCGTCCCCTGTATTGGAAGGAGGATTCTTAACCACTGGACCACCAGGGAAGTCCCGAGGCATTTATTTTAGATTTAAGGGAATGTGAGGCAGATATTACTACTGAAGGAAACTGAAGCTCAGGGAGGTTAAATAATTTGTCCAGGAAGCTGCAGTGCTGGGGCGTGCACTCAGATCTGTTCAAGGCCACCTTTCACTGAATCACATGCAGGGGGCTACAGAAACAGATGGGTAGGCTGGCAGGATGCCTGTAAGGGCTGCCGTGGGTGTCCCCAGCCCCCGACCTTCCTGCCCTCCTGCCCGACAGGCCACCCTGGAGAAGTGCTCCACGTGCTCCCAGCCCATCCTGGACCGGATTCTGCGGGCTATGGGGAAGGCCTACCACCCTGGCTGCTTCACCTGTGTGGTGTGCCACCGCGGCCTCGACGGCATCCCTTTCACTGTGGATGCCACCAGCCAGATCCACTGCATTGAGGACTTCCACAGGTCAGCGGGGTCCCCACCTTTTGTCTTAGGATGTCTGGCCTGGCCTTTCCCACCTACCTCATCTCTCCTTCATATCCCGGTACCAGACGCTCCTGTTTCACACCCCTGGCCATGCCTCCTTCTCATTAAAATCACTCTCTTTCCCTAAGATCCAAGACCCTACCTTACCTCTGGCCTCTCCCGTTCCCTCCTGCATCCCACCTTCTCTGGGCTCTGTTGTTAGTTCCCTCTAACCCTGGGGCTTGACAGCCTCCTTGGTTCCCTTCCACTCCAGGAAGTTTGCCCCAAGATGCTCAGTGTGTGGTGGGGCCATCATGCCTGAGCCAGGTCAGGAGGAGACCGTGCGAATCGTAGCTCTGGATCGCAGTTTTCACATTGGCTGTTACAAGTGTGAGGTAGGAGGGCTGGGCAAGGGAAAAAGGGTTATTGGGGTCTGGGGTGCTGAGCACGAGCGAGAAGGAACTCAGGGGTCCGGGCCTGATGGAAAGCTGTTGCTTCTTTCCGAACAGGAGTGTGGGCTGCTGCTCTCGTCTGAGGGCGAGTGTCAGGGCTGCTACCCGCTGGATGGGCACATCTTGTGCAAGGCTTGCAGTGCCTGGCGCATCCAGGAGCTCTCAGCCACCGTCACCACCGACTGCTGAGTCCCCCCAGGAGCACCTGCTGTGTTCTCCCTTCCCATCAACCACCCTCCCCGACATCTACCTTTATAACTTTGTCACCAAATGCTGTCTCCTTTTCCTCCAATCATGAAATAATCATCCCTCGAGAGTTTGTAAAACACTTTGGAGTCTGTTTTCTTATCTGATTCTCACAGCAGAACAACACAAGCACGGTTGCTGTGACTGCCTGCGTTTTTGGCTAAGAAGTGACTTCCTGGGGCTTCCCTGGTGGTCCAGTGGTTAGGACTCTGAGCTTCCACTGCAGGGGGGAAAGGTTCGATCCCTGGTCTGGGAACTAAGATTCCCTCATGCTGAGCAGCACGGCCAAAAAAACCCCCCAAAAAACAAAAAGTGACTTCAGCTTACATCGATCGCTCCCAAATGGCAGAAGCAAGTTCAGAAGGGTCTTCTTAGTCCTGGGCCAGTTTTTTTTTTGCAACTCTACTGTACACTCTTTTTAATGTAGTTTCTGTAAAGACACCCCTCCTCTCAGCGCTGGGAGCAGGGCTGCAGCATTTCCTATTCTAAGCAAGTCTTCACACTCAACTCACTGAACAAGGCGGGGGGGGGGGTGCATTTAATCCGGGGCAACCCAGATCCTGCTTGGTGGTCAGGCCCTAAACCTATAACCGATCTCATCAAAGTACTGGTTGGGGTTTGCCACTTTTGCTTAAAGATGGGGTGCCTGTCTGGAAGAAGAGTAGGAACAATGGATTTTGCAGGTAGCACGTGCACCAACAAAGGCTGGTTCTCTGATGGGACCACAAAATGGTAGAAAATGCTTTAAAATGGTTGCCGTATCCGCTAAACGTCCTCACTCCCCAAACCCGCGCCCTGCGCAAGAAGGGGAACCACCCCCGATGAGGTCCGGAGGCTCCGTGATCACAGCTGGGGAGAAAGCGGCTGGACGCGAACTGTTTCAGACCCCGGGCACATCCGGGAAAGCGCGACCTTCGACCTCGGCGGGAGGAAACTTCCCCTCACGCCCTGAGGGTTCTATCTCCCTCCCGAAGCTACGCTTGGTCCCGCTCTGCTCCCGTAGTTCCTCTCGCCCGCAGTTCTCGTCCCGTAAAGAGCGCGAGACTTCCGGCTCCCCGCCCCTTCCCATCAGTCCCTGGTGCTCCCCGCCTTTGCTTCTTTGAGTTGGTTCCAGATCATGCTCGGCGGGTTGTAGTTTGTGAGCCGAGGCGCCGTTCTGCGAGTGACGCAGGCGCAGCTCGGGCGGCGCGAGCCGACCGCCCATCTTCTGCTGTCCCACTTTGTTCGCGTCTACTCGGCCCAGTCGCTGAGAGCCCTGTGTCTCCCTCTCACACTCGCAATCCCCGTCGCGCGCCCGAGGCAAGGGGCGGGCCCAGGTCACCGGGAGAATCTGCTGGCCTGAGCGAGAGACGAACGGCCACCACCGATCCTTGGTGGGGGAGGGGAGGGGCCTGGAGAGCCGGGCTGTGGCCGGCAGCTGGGACAGGGGCCTGCGGGTGGGCGGGGAGGTGGGCGTGGAGGCCCCTGGGGGAGAGTGGAGAGTCGGATCCCTACAGCTGCCGGGGCCGAGGGCTTAGGCTGGCGGGGACAGCGGAAGGTTGGCCTTTGCGGAGGGAGGCGGGCGTGCTGCTTCAAGGAGTGGGGGGGAATCCTTTGCTCCTGTCGTCATTGTTCAACACCCCGATTATTCCTGTCCGGGCTCCAGGCCCCTTCTTTCCGCGCCATGGGTGACAGTGATGACGAATATGATCGAAGGCGCAGGGACAAGTTTAGAAGAGAGCGCAGCGACTATGACCGTTCCCGGGAAAGAGATGAAAGACGTCGAGGGGATGATTGGAATGATCGGTAAGACACTGCTTTTTCTTAATTTCGTCCCCCGTCTTATTCTCTTGCATTCAAGTCTCGTTGCATTTCCCTTAAGGTTTTATTAGAGCGAACCATATGAAATCGCTCATACTTGACCGTTTCATGTGGTTCAGCCTGTTTGCTCTTGGCCAAGGAGCTAGCTGTGACTTGATTTTTGAAATGTCCAGCAGATCAAAGCAATAGAGGTAAGAGTTTAAGTATGAAAAACCAGTGTTTTTGTGTGTGTTTTATTGTTTGTAAATTATACCCCAAAAATGTTGATTCAAAAAAAGTAGTATTACGGAATTGTTACGGAATTGACTTGACTGGAGAGGTTGTCAGACAAGTACCCTAGCAGGATATGTAAATTTCTTGTAATAGTCTAGCCTAAAAACTGAAAGAGTTCTTTGAATAGTGATGGTTGGGTTAATTGATTAGGTTTGACTCAGCTAGTGATTAGCTTTTTGGGATGTTCTTGAGTTAATTATAGTTGAGGTGTTTCTGTTAAGAAACAGCTGATAGGGGCTTCCCTGGTGGCACAGTGGTTGGGAATCCGCCTGCCAATGCAGGGGACATGGGTTCAAGCCCCGGTCCAGGAAGATCCCACATGCCGAGGAGCAACTAAGCCCATGCACCACAACTACTGAGCCTGCGCTCTAGAGGCCGCGAGCCACAACTACTGAGCCCGCGTGCCGCAACTACTGAAGCCCGAGCACCTAGAGCCCGTGCTACGCAACAAGAGAAGCCACCATAATGAGAAGCCTGCGCAGTGCAACTAAAGAAAGACTACGCGTAGCCACAAAGACCCAAAAATTAAATAAATAAATTTATTTAAAAAAAGAGAAACAGCTGATATTGAAAGGAACTGTGGAAGACTTTTATCTAAGGGACATCATAAATATCTAATCGGTGAGCTGATGGCGCAGGCTTGATTTGGAAACAGGTTATCAGGGAAAAAGTTTGAGGTGGCTTATTGCAATAGCATTTATTCATTCAGTGTTGTTTTGAAAAGTGAGTTCAGTAAATCGTTCGTTCAGTCAGTATATCTCTTCACTGTGGAGACTTTATGTGGCACTTTGTTTAGTATCTTCTAAGAATGTCAGATGACAACAAAAGGTGTTCTTAATTCTGAAGCTGGCTACGGTATAGTTATTGCCCTTAAGGAGTTTACAGTCTGGGGCTTGGAGTGTGGGGCAAAATGGCCTTGGGTGTATTTTGCAAATGAGTATATATGAGAGGTCATGATGAAGATGTGAAATGTTGAGGGAACAGATCTGAGGGAGGGGACAAGTGGTGGAGGCGTTGTAGGGGAGAGCGACAGGAAAGGGACACCTAGCAAGGCTTGGAAAGATGAGTGGGGATTCCTCAGACACAGGTGGAGTGTGCACCTTGGAGTTGGGGGCATAATGTTGTGCACAGAAAAAAGCACGTGTTCTAGTTTTTTTAGAGTAGTGGTTCTCAAAATCCCTAAGAGGTCTTTGAGCTTACAACTATTTCTTTTAAATTTATTTTGTTTATTTTTGGCTGCATTGGGTCTTTGTTGCTGCACACGGGCTTTCTCTAGTTGCGGCGAGCGGGGGCTATTCTTGGTTGCGGTGCGCAGGCTTCTCATTGTGGTGGCTTCTCTTGTTGCGGAGCACGGGCTCTAGGCGTGCGGGCTTCAGTAGTTGTGGCACATGGGCTCAGTAGTTATGGCTTGCGGGCTCTAGAGCGCAGGCTCAGTAGTTGTGGAGCACGGACTTAGTTGCTCTGCAGCATGTGGGATCTTCCCGGACCAGGGCTCGAACCCGTGTCCCCTGCATTGGCAGGCGGATTCTTAACCACTGCGCCACCAGGGAAGCCCCTAAGCTTACAACTATTTTTTATTTTCTTTTTAATTTTTATTATTTTTAAAAAATTCTTTTTCATTATGGTGTATTGCAGGATAGTGAATATAGCTCCCTGTGCTCTACAGTAGGACCTTGTTGTTTGTCCATTCTATAGAAAATAGTTTGCATCTGCTAAGCCAAACTCCCACCGCATTCCTCCCCACCCCCCGGCAGCCACAAGTCTCTTCTCTATGAGTTTGTTTCTGTTTTATAACAGTTCATTTGTGTCATAGTTTAGATTCCATGTATAAGTGGTATCATATGGTATTTATCTTTCTCTTTCTGACTTACTTGACTTAGTATGATAACCTCTAGGTCCATCCATGTTGTTACAAATGGCATTATCTCATTCTTTTTTATGGCTAAGTAGTATTCCATTGCATATATTTACCATATCTTGTTTATTCATTCATTTGTTGGTGGACATTTAGGTTGTTTCCATGTCTTGGCTATTGTGAATAGTGCTGCTATGAACATAGGAGTGCATGTATCTTTTTGAATTATAGTTTTGTCCAGATACATGCCCAGGAGTGGGATTGCTGCATCATACGGCAACTATTTTTAGTTTTTTGAGGACTCTCCATTACTGTTCTCCACAGTGGCTGCGCCAACTTACCTTCCCACCAACAGTGTAGGAGGGTCCCCTTTTCTCCACATCCTCTCCAGCATTTGTTGTTAGCTTACAGCTATTTTCATAGTAATATTAAGATAGATAGTCTTGTTGTTTTCACTGTACTGACATTTGGTACTGTAGCAGTGGTGGGTAAAACTGCTGCTGCCTTAGTGCAAATCAAGGCAGTGGCACCAGACAGTTAAAAAAAAAGTTTCACTTCATGTCATGAATGAAGCAATAAGAATTTTAAACTTTATTAAATTGGATTCTTGACTACGTGTTGTTTTCTTTTTAAGTTAATTAATTGAGTTTTGGCTGCATTGGGTCTTCACTGCTGCGTGTGGGCTTTCTCAGGTTGCGGAGAGCGAGGGCTACTCTTCGTGGCGGTGCACGTGCTTCTAATTGTGGTGGCTTCTCGTTGCGGAGCACGGGCTCAAGGCACGCAGGCTTCAGTAGCTGTGGTGTGTGGGCTCAGTAGTTGTGGCTCGAGGGCTCTAGAGCGCAGGCTCAGTAGTTGTGGCGCACGGGCTTAGCTGCTCTGCAACATGTGGGATCTTCCTGGACCAGGGCTTGAACCCGTGTCCCCTGCATCGGCAGGCGGGTTCTTAACCACTGCGCCACCAGGGAAGGCTGACTATATGGTTTTCAATACATGTGATGATAGGAAGGATGCATAAAGCACTTCTGCATGTAGTGTGGTGGTTACCTTGAGGAGGAGTATTTGTGGGATTGAGTTGTGAGCTGAACTAACAGTCCTCATCCTCCCCCACCCCCCACTTCAGGTTTGTTACCTGAATGGAAGGCTATCAAACAGTGCTTATTCATATCTGGGTATTTGGTAGACATTTTGAAAAAAGAGAACTTGTTACTTTAAGGAAAATTGTCAGTTTTGTTGCCAGTGGGGAAGTGGAACTTCCCAGTGTAAACTAAAATTTTGGAAAACTTGTATCTACCAGTGTCAGCTTGACAGCTTCCTATTACTTTAAAGACTTTTCTGGTGAGATAGGGAGTGATACTAATGATTATGATATTTTGATACTGTGTAACGAGATGTGTGAAGATCTTTTCAAAGAGCAAGGTAGAATAATGAATTTTAATATAGAGTACAAAATGTTCATTGATTTAGTTTCAGATTCAACATTGCAGCTAGTCTTTAAGAAGCTATCTCTTGCCAAGTTTTGGGTAGTATCAAAAGCAAAGAATATCCCCAGCTATCTGAAAAGGTTATTAAAGTGTTCCCTTTTCCAACTACATATCACTGTGAGGCCAGATCTTCTTATTTTTCAACCAAACAGCGTATCATAATAGGTTGAATGGAGAAGTATATACTATGAGAATCCAGCTGCCTCTATTAAGCCAGACCTTGAAAAGATTTGTAAATGAAATAACAATGCAACTTTTCTCACTAAATTTTTTTGTAAAATAGCCATTTTTTATAAAAATGTATAAATGGGTAGTTTGTGTTATTATATAACTTCAAAATTATTAGGTATTTTTTTCTGTTCTAATTATGAATACAGTTAAGTACTGAGAGATCTCATGCACATAAGCAAAAGCTCTTCAATCTTCAGTAATTTTTAAGAGTGTAAAGGGGGTCCCAAGACTGAACAGTTTGAAAACCACTGGGTTATAGCAGAGGATTTTCTTTTTTATTCTATTAGATGGAGATGGGGTTGGCTGGTAACGGGTAGAGAACCTGGAATGACAGCCAGGAACCAAGGTTTTTTTTTTTTTTTTTTTTTTTTAATAAATTTTATTTATTTATTTTTGGCTGCATTGGGTCTTTGTTGCTACATGTGGGCTTCTCTAGTTGTGGCGAGCGGGGGCTACTCTTCATTGCGTTGCGCAGGCTTCTCGTTGCGGTGGCTTCTCTTGTTGCGGAGCACGGTCTCTAGGCACACGGGCTTCAGTAGTTGTGGCTCGTGGGCTCTAGAACACAGGCTCAGTAGTTGTGACACATGGCCTTAGTTGCTCCGTGGCATGTGGGATCTTCCTGGACCAGGGCTCAAACCCCTGTCCCCTGCATTGGCAGGCATATTCTTAACCACTGTGCCACCAGGGAAGCCAGGAACCAAGGTTTTGAATTGTATTTTGTACTGGCATTTAAGCAAGGGCATGGCATGGTTGGATTTGTGTTTGAGAAAGATCACTTTGACCTTGGAGTGGAGGAAGGGGAGAGACCAGAGGTAGGGAAGACAAACCAAGGCTGCACTTAAAGGAGAAATGGCCAGAACCAGGGCACGTGGACTAGGGCAGAGTTTGTGGGGATGGCACGGAAAAGGACAGCTTTCATTTGAGGCAGAGGATTAACAAGCCAGTAACACATTAGTGGTGAGGGTGACACTTGATAACTGGATACCTGGCGATAATGTTGGTGCAACTGAGAGTGGGAAACAGGAGAGGGGAAGCAAGTTTGGGCCCATAGTGATAGAAATAATAGGCTCGATTCTGACATGTTGATTTTGAGGTGATAGTGGTCGTCTAGGAGGGGTTGTTGATGTTGGTCTGAAGCTCAGGAAAAAGGCCAGGCTGGAGGAGTTGGCAGGCCATCAGTTTGTGGGGAATGGCTGAAGTGATGGAAGTAGACAAGAGTTTTTTTCCTCTTAGAGGGAAGTTTTATAATTTCAGGCTTTTAGTCTCGTGTCTCAAATACGATGGGAAGGGCCTGTCCAAGAGTGTGATCTTGGGATATCCAACTGTGTCTTTATTTACTGCTACTTGTTCTTATCTCCAGAGAGTGGGACCGTGGCCGGGAGCGCCGCAGTCGGGGTGAATATCGTGACTATGACAGGAATCGGCGAGAGCGCTTCTCTCCTCCCCGACACGAGCTCAGCCCCCCGCAGAAGCGCATGAGGCGAGACTGGTGAGATGGCCACGGTTTCTCTGTCTTCTCTTCTCAGCCTCAGTTCTGCCTGGGCCTCAGCTGTCTTCCCTCACTTCTGCTGAGAACTTTCTTGGTCATTTCCTTTTCTCAGAGCTCCCATAAACCCATCTTTTTTGGTTCCTCTAAACCCTTGGGTGAGAGACCACGTGGCAGGTGTGCCCCTCCCTCTGTCCCATCTGCCTTTGCGCTCAGGAGACGTGATGGCCTTCTCTGTCTGACTTTTGTGTCCCCCACCCTCAGGGATGAGCACAGCTCTGACCCATACCACAGTGGCTATGAGATGCCCTATGCTGGGGGGGGTGGGGGCCCAGCTTACGGCCCCCCTCAGCCCTGGGTTCATCCAGACGTCCACATCATGCAGCACCATGTCCTGCCTATCCAGGCCAGGTAAAGACCTGCGGTTCTGGGGTTCTTGGGAGAAGGGAGTCGGTAGGCCTGGGGGTGGATTGGGGCTGCTGAAGACCACGGCTGGAGCCAGGAGAAGTGCGTCAGGCACACTGGCGTGCCCGTGGGGGTGGCCGCAGCTGGCGCCTGGGGTCATGTTCCTGGTGGGCGAAGGAAGGGGGCAGCTGGCTACCTCGGCCCGCCATCCCCCCACCCTCTTCCCCCACAACCAAGACTTCCTGACGGGGCCCCCCCTCAGGCTGGGCAGCATAGCAGAGATCGACTTGGGTGTGCCGCCACCTGTGATGAAGACCTTCAAGGAGTTTCTCCTGTCTTTGGATGACTCTGTGGATGAGACAGAGGCAGTTAAGCGCTATAACGACTACAAGCTGGATTTCCGGAGGCAGCAGATGCAGGATTTCTTCCTGGCTCATAAAGATGAGGAGTGGTGAGTGCCCCTCCTCTCCTGCTGTCTTTTCCCTGGCATGTTTCCCCTGGCCCCGCCAGCGGAGCCTGCAGCCCTGTCCTCTTCCCATTTTCCCCAATCCAGAACTTCCTGGGGGTGGGGGATGGGAAGCGTCACAGCACTGGCTGATGGGTTCTCCTCCTCACTTCCACGTCCACCACAGCCCCCACGCCATCTCCCTTCCCCACTGTCCTCAGTGAGTGAGACGCCTCCAGGCAGCTGGCCAGAGCCACCTGTTCCCTTGGGGCAGCAAACAGACTGCTTCCCACTCGCTGATACTGGGTCATTGTCATCCCTGATCGCCGGGACCCTGTGTGGCTATGGCATCCTCCCAAAAGCAACGAGTGAATCCAGACAAGAAAAGCAAAGATCTCAGTGTCGTTTGACAGAAAAAGAATTTTAATTTTTTTCCTTTTGTGGATGTTTTGATTTTAATCAACCATCTTTTCCCCCCTTCCTGCTCCTCCTCCTCCTCATCCTCTTTCTGCTCCTCCTCCTTGAAAAGAGCCAGAACTGGGAACTACACCCGCTCATCGACGGAGCTCGGAGCAAACCCACCTCCACCCCCACCATACCCAGCCCATACATGAGCCCCTGGGCTGACGGCGCTGCCCCGGCCAGGCAGACAGGCAGGGCACCGCTGTGCACAATGCAGCGGTCTAGCTCAGTGTGATTGCTCAGGCAGCTAGACAGTCAGGGCCGCCACCGCGGAGTCCGCGGGGGTGGGGCATCCGGGCCGGGCGCCCCAGCCAGGAGCCAGCCGGTGGCCCACCAGCCAGCATGGGCCCTGGGCGCGGCTAGTTAAATCTTGAGCTCTGTTTGACCAAGCGGCCAAGGTAAAGATCCTGGAGGTGACGCCTGCGGCTTTCCTTTCCTCTTACGCTCAACTCGTGGTTCTGTTCTGTCACCGTCTCCTCTTTCTTCCTAATCTGTGTCTTTGTCTCACTCTCTCGTGACCCTTTCCTTCTTTCTCCGTCCTTGTTCTTGCTCCTGCCTAACGCTTCTTTCTACTGTTTTTTTTTCCTCCCCCTAGTCTGTTTGGTCTTTAGTTTTCCTTTTTGTTTTTGACTTCTGGGACTTCCTCTCACTTTCTCCTTTCTTTTTTGCATAGCCTGATTTCTTCTGTCCCTCCCCCCGACTCCTGCCCCCCTGCCCAGGGTCCTAATTTAAGTGTTTCCTTTTTCATGATCTATCCTAACCCCCCACCCTGTCCTCTCTCGATCCCTGTGGGCAGTACCTGAGGTTATAAGGGCACTTCAGTTTCTCCCTTTGCTCTTCCCCTGTCCCTTCACCATCTGCTTATCTTCCCAAGGGGGGAGAAAGGTATCCTGCCTTTTTTGGCTTTTCCTTTCTGGTGATTTCAGGTTTCCCTGTCTTCCACCAAGGGATGGAGGGAGCTGGTGGGAGCAATCCTTTTAATGACTCTAGTTTGGGGTTGGCAAGGAGAGGGAGGTTCTTTGGGGCCTACTATTTCCTTAGCGTTCCTCTGGGAAGCTTTGGGAAACTACACTTTTTAAAATTTGTGTTTCCCAGATGCTCAGGGCAGTCAGTCTGCCTCCAGCCCTGGCTCCCCCTGTAGTCATGCTCTTTCCAGATCCAGAGCTCTTAGTTCCTGGCTCTTCCCTAGATCTTCTCAGAGCATAACCTCTGGTTCCTTTTGGGGGGATTGGGTGGTTCTAGTGCACCCCTCTCCCCTCATCTCTGCTTTTATGATCTTTTGTGGGTGTGAGAGGATGGGGGCTTTCCCCTGATTTTCCTGGGCCCCTCCCCATGTCCTGGCTCTGGCCTCCAGTGACGGTTTGGCCTCTTCCCTCCCCACTTCCTTCCCAGGTTTCGGTCTAAGTACCACCCAGATGAGGTGGGGAAGCGTCGGCAGGAGGCCCGGGGGGCCCTGCAAAACCGACTGAGGGTATTCCTGTCCCTCATGGAGAGCGGCTGGTTTGATAATCTTCTGCTGGACATAGACAAAGCTGATGCCATTGTCAAGATGCTGGATGCAGGTGGGTGGATTGGGAGGGGTGGGATTGTCTGGTCACCAAGGCCTTGGTTGAAAATGGAAATAGATGGACAGAAAGCCAGAGGCTGAAAGCCAGGACCCTTGGATGGTGACCTCTGCTCCCTTTGTTGGTAGCTGTGATTAAGATGGAAGGAGGTACAGAGAATGACCTACGCATCCTGGAGCAGGAGGAGGAGGAGGAACAGGCAGGGAAGCCCGGGGAGCCCAGCAAGAAAGAGGAAGGCCGGGTTGGACCAGGCCTGGGCGATGGAGAACGCAAGACCAATGAGAAGGATGACAAGAAAGAGGACGGCAAACAGGTCTGAGTGCTGGGGCTTCTGGGTGCTGCCTGTGCCGCCTGGGCAGGAGAATGGGGCTGCCTCGGGGGTTGTGTCTCGGGTGGGGGAGAGGCGAACTTGTGGGCTCAGCTGTGGAGGGTGGGCGGGGCCCTCTGACAAAGGCTGAAGGGGAGACCAACATCCCTGGTGATTTGTCTCTACCTGTAGGCCGAAAACGACAGTTCTAGTGATGACAAAACCAAGAAATCCGAGGGTGATGGGGACAAGGAAGAGAAGAAAGAAGACTCTGAGAAAGAAGCCAAAAAGGTGGGCTCTCCTTTGCACAGGGTCGGTGTCGGGGCTGGGTCCTGGTACCTGACTCATCTCCCCTTGCTGTGGCTCTTACAGAGCAGCAAGAAGCGGAATAGGAAGCATAGTGGTGATGACAGCTTTGACGAAGGCAGTGTGTCCGAGTCGGAGTCGGAGTCGGAGAGTGGCCAGGCCGAGGAGGAGAAGGAGGAGGCTGGTAGGTTTTATTTTCTTTGCTTCTAGTCCAGTCTCTTCATACGGACCGGTGTGGCGGGGGGAGGTGAGAGGTTGGTGAAATTGATGGGAGGGTGGCCTTTTGGGAGGGACTGGTGCGGGGAGATTTGACAGCTTCTCTATCCTCCCCTCCTCAACTGACAATAAATTTTCACCAACTCCCACCACTTCCTGCATAGAGGAAGCACTCAAGGAAAAGGAGAAGCCCAAGGAAGAAGAGCGGGAGAAGCCCAAGGACGCTGCTGGGCTGGAGTGTAAACCCCGGCCGCTGCATAAGACTTGCTCGCTCTTCATGCGCAACATTGCGCCCAACATCTCCCGGGCTGAGATCATTTCTGTGAGTGGGGAAGAATGGCACTGGGGCAGGGATGACGCCCAGGCTCCATTGCTTCGGGTGGGGCGACAGCGAGAAGATAACCTGGCACTGCTTCTGACCTACATCTCTGTTTCTCTGATGGGGAGGCCCCCTTCCCATGGGCCCACGCCCTTCACAGGGGCTGGCCCTGCTTGCATGGTTTGCTTTCAAGTGCTGTTATTCTTAAGCCCTTAATTGTTTCTTCCTAGTCCAAGGAAGGATGAAAAGGCAGTTCCCCAGGGTTCTGAGGACATGGGGATTGGAGGAAGAAGTGAATCCTTGAATCACAAGTGGGGCTTCTGTTTCTGCTTTTCCAGCTTTGTAAAAGATACCCCGGCTTTATGCGCGTGGCATTATCGGAGCCCCAGCCCGAGAGGAGGTAGGGAATGGAGGGAGGTGTGACCCTGGATACCTTGGGGAAAAGGTGCAGGGGAAGATTGGTGGCCAACATCACGTCCATCCCAGGATTATGCTGACGTTTTCTTGTTTAGGTTTTTCCGTCGTGGCTGGGTGACCTTTGACCGCAGCGTTAACATTAAAGAGATCTGTTGGAACCTGCAGAATATCCGAGTGAGTCCTGGGAGTGGGGCTGTTGAGGGAGAGAAGGCGGGGCTCCCCCCCGCTCCACACAGTCTCTGATCCCTTCGTTCATTGGTGGCTTCATCCACCTGCTCCTTATTTCGTCCGTTCAGTCTGCTCCCGTGAATTGTGTGCAGTTGTCTCTCGGTTTGGCTCTGAGACTGTTCCCGTGAACAAGGCACCCCTGGCCCCTGTCCTTGGGGAGCTCAGTCGGATCGCTGGCGTGCTCGGTCGGGCCAGTCTGTGAGTGGCTCTTCTTCGGCAAGTGTTGGTGAGCCTTCTGTTCCCTCCAGCTCCGGGAGTGTGAGCTGAGCCCTGGCGTGAACAGAGACCTGACGCGCCGCGTCCGCAACGTCAACGGCATCACCCAGCACAAGCAGATAGTGCGCAACGACATCAAGCTGGCGGCCAAGCTGATCCATACGCTGGATGACAGGACCCAGCTCTGGGCCTCTGAGCCTGGGACGCCTCCTCTGCCAACGGTTAGTGACTCCTCGTGGAACTTGTTAAAGAGCCGCTGGTTCCCCCTCATCTGCTGTGGGCACCTCTGGCCTTACCTGGTCTGTAGCACTGACCCCCTTGTACCCACCCCCGTATTTGCCCCTCTCCTCCTGAGCAGCATCTCCAGCTTCCAACAAAACAGACTGGTATTGGTGATTATTTATTGGCTAGGGCAGAACACATACACAAATTAAGACAAATAATGAGGCAAATGTAACAGCCCAGCCAAGCCCTGAACTCCTTTCTGCCCCACATTGCCTTTTCGAGTGAGAAGGTTCCTAGGCTACCCTGAGGAGTTTTGTCTGCTCTGCCTCTCCCACCCTACCAGAGTCTGCCCTCGCAGAACCCCATCTTGAAGAATATCACCGACTACCTGATTGAGGAAGTGAGCGCCGAGGAGGAGGAGCTGCTGGGGAGCAGTGGGGGGGCCCCTCCTGAGGAGCCCCCTAAGGAAGGGAACCCCGCCGAGATCAACGTGGAGCGGGACGAGAAGCTGATCAAGGTGCCAGTGGGCGCAGAGGGTGGGGGCATGGGAGAGCCTGGCTCGGGGCGGTAAAGGGGGAACTCTCAGCTTCTCATTTCTCTTAGGTTTTGGACAAACTCCTCCTATATTTGCGCATCGTGCATTCCCTGGATTATTATAACACGTGCGAGTACCCCAATGAGGACGAGATGCCCAACCGCTGTGGCATCATCCATGTTCGGGGGCCCATGCCGCCCAACCGCATCAGTCATGGAGAAGGTGACCTCCCAGCTTTCCCACTCCTGGTTTCCTTCTCTCCCAGCTGCCTCTGGCCTTAGTTCTGCTCTGGTAGCAATGCTCTGCCACCCTCTCCTCTAATCCCCGCCTCCGGGCTCCCTTCTCCAACCTGCTCTCCGTCTGTTCCAAAACCACAGTGCTAGAATGGCAGAAGACATTTGAGGAGAAGCTGACTCCACTGCTGAGTGTGCGGGAATCTCTTTCAGAGGAAGAGGCCCAGAAGATGGGTCGCAAAGACCCTGAGCAGGAAGTGGAAAAGTTTGTGACCTCCAACACCCAGGAACTGGGCAAGGATAAGTGGCTGTGCCCTCTCAGTGGCAAGAAATTCAAGGTCTGGGATGTTAGACATTTGTGTGTTAGGACTGTGGGAGGACAGGATTCAGCCGGGAAGCCGCCTCAGAGCCTGGGGAGGAACTGCTCATTGGGATGAGACAGAGGGGAGGTGGAGTGTCCTTGCAGGTTGGATCTGGGGAGCTAGGGAACCCTCATTGCTGACTCAGTTCTCACCCCCTCCTCTGTTCACCCAGGGCCCTGAGTTTGTACGCAAACATATCTTCAACAAGCATGCAGAGAAAATTGAGGAAGTAAAGAAGGAGGTTGCATTTTTTAACAACTTTCTCACTGATGCCAAGCGACCAGCTCTGCCTGAGATAAAGCCAGCTCAGCCACCTGGCCCTGCCCAGAGTAAGATACGATCCATGAGGGTCTGCCCCATTCCCTCTCCCTTGACTGTTCAAAGACTCCTGGTTTTATTTATTTATTTATTTTTGGCTGCGTTGGGTCTCCGTCGCTGTGCGCGGGCTTTCTCTAGTTGCGGCGAGCGGGGACTACTCTTTGTTGCGGTGCGTGGGCTTCTCATTCATTGCGGTGGCTTCTTTTGTTGTGGAGCACGGGCTCTAGGCACGCGGGCTTCAGTAGTTGTGGCTTGCGAGCTCTGTAGAGCGCAGGCTCGGTAGTTGTGGCGCACAGGCTTAGTTGCTCCGAGGCGTGTGGGATCTTCCAGGACCAGGGCTCGAACCCGTGTCCCCTGCATTGGCAGGCGGATTCTTAACCACTGCACCACCACGGAAGCCCCTCCTGGTTCTCTTTAACTTGTTGTATCCTGAGAAGTTTCTACCCCACTCTCAGGCCATATTACTAAAAAGCCAGCTGTCCATCTCCCGCCACTGCCCCGCCCCCCCCCCCACCCCCCCCCCCCCCGCCCCGCAGTAATTCATGTCCCTGTCCGTATTGTACTCCCCCCAGGTCTGACCCCGGGACTCCCCTACCCACACCAGACTCCCCAGGGCCTGATGCCCTATGGTCAGCCCCGGCCCCCCATCTTGGGCTATGGAGGTAAGTGTAAGAGGGAGTTGAAAGGACCTGGACTGGGGCTGGGAGAAAGAAAACTTAGCTAGGATGTAGTTGAGGTCACAGTTTTTCAACTCAACACTGATCTTTTTCATAGCTGGTGCTGTTCGCCCTGCAGTGCCCACAGGAGGGCCTCCATATCCCCATGCTCCCTATGGTGCTGGCCGAGGGAACTATGATGCCTTCCGAGGCCAGGGAGGTTATCCTGGGAAACCCCGAAACAGGTGAGACTGGGCTAAGGTGTCTAAATTTTCTTGGCCCTCTTCAAACTCCCTTTCAGGGACCCTCAAATCTCACCCCCTCTTACCTCTCTCTAATCTCACAGGATGGTCCGTGGAGACCCACGGGCCATTGTGGAATACCGTGACCTGGATGCTCCAGATGATGTGGATTTCTTTTGAGTCATATACGTTTCCTCGCTCCTGGTTATCACCTATACTTGTGACTGCCTTGTCCCATCCAGCTCCGAGAAGTTTTTGTACGTTCAGCCCTACTGCCAATAAAAACACTTGAGTGGTGACTCCTGGCTTAATGTATATATGTAATATACTTCCCCAGATGCTCCCAAAAATTAGCTGGGGCCATGGTTGGCTGGGCCTTGCCACTTTATTGACACCAAAGATCCCAGGCTCTGCTGGGGCTTCCTGAGGGTCTGACATCAGGCAGCCTCTGCCTTTGAGATGGGTTAGATCAACGGGTATGGCGCTAGAGAAGCCTCAGTCCAGGGTGGGCAGCTGCTTTTTTGAGTTACAGCTGGTCAAGCACAGGTTGTAGAAGGAGTTGGGGTCAAAGGCTGTGCTCACCTCTCGCCAGCCCACCCAGCCAGCAGCCTGTAGTTCACTGGGGTTTTTCGGGGCACCCCAGCAGTGAGGGTCCAATACCAGGACGTAGGCTTCCGTGCCTGGCCCCAGGCACACTCCCAGCAAGGCCTTCGACCGGGCATCCGCATCCCCTCCAACCATTACAGGTCCCCCGCCCCCTGCGAAGTGGGAATAAAGCCTCTCCAATTCCCCCTGAAGCCCTGCTCCACGGGGCACGTGACATAGGCGCCCTTGGGGACCCCCGAAGTGGTCAAGGCAGAGGCTGGCCTCTACACAGCCGATCCAGCTCCGAGAGCCCCGGAACCCGGGGGGCTTGTCGCCCATGTCCTCCAGGGCCGCCTGCACTGCAGCCAGTTCGGGTACGCCCGCCGGCCGGCCCTCTGGCCACGAGCACAGCGTTTGCAGAGTGCGGTAGCCGCAGCCCCAGCCCCGGTCGTCCACGCCGTCGCAGCCGTAATGATAGTAAATGTAATGGCCCGAGAGGAGGGCCAGGCGAGCGCGGCCGCCACCGCGGCCGGGCGGGGCCAGGCCCAGGTGGACGTCCTTCAGCGGCTCCAGGGCGGTGGGCGGGAGCGGCGGTCGCCGGGCCGGGCAGATCCGTTCTCCAGGCGGCGCGGAGCGAACTCCAGGGAGAACTCCGCGCTCTAGCGCTTCCTCTCGGCCCCGAGTCTTGGGCTAACTGCGGGCGTACAGTCCCTGGGGTCGCTCTCGCCTGGCCCCAGGCTTAATCGCGTGGCGCGCCCCGCGGCAACCACCACCAAGCCGCCGCACGGGGCTCCCACAATGCACCGCCGCGTCCGCGCCGCCGTCCTCACTGCGCAGGCGTGAGCTCCACCTCGCCGGGCGGAAAGTACTCGACGCAGCGGCGGGGGCGTGGCGCGGGCGCCCATCACCCCACCCCTCAGATCCGCTCTTCCCGCCGGCTTTAGCAGCCATCCCTCCATTCACTCAATCCCAGTGGTTGAGGCATTCTGCCTGGACCCTGGCTCCCCAGGCGCGCACACTCCTGTGGCTGTAACAGTTTATTGGCAGCCCAGAGGGGCGAAGGCACCGCGGGGGAGGGGGCTCGGCCCGAGGCATGCAGAGGGCGGGGAGCCCCAGGGGAAAGTCGGGGGTGGGTGGGCAGGGTCTAGGGATCCTCTGTGTTATATCCCAACCCTTAAATAAATAGTATATACAGCTGAGGGGCCGGGCGGAGCGGGTAGGGCAGCGGGACGAGGGGGTCCCTCCTGGGTCACAGGTCTGAGCAGCGATCCTGCTTGCTGTAATGGTCAAACTGGTTCTTCCAGTGCACCATGTAGGAGCTCCAGCGGTGGAACTCAGCCTTCCACTGGCGCTCAGCCTCGTCCAGCGTGTCTGCGGCCAGGGTGCCCGGCAAGTGGGTGGGGGGGAGGACATGGGGAAGGACGGGAACGGACATGGAGGGGGGCGTGAGTTCAGGGAGGGCACACGGAGAATGTAGGAGACCACGTTGGGTGGTGGAAAGAGGATCAGGAGAACACGCAACAGACGGAAGACCAGGGGAAGGACGAGGGTAGAGGCGGGGCCAGAGAAGGATGGCGGGAAGGAGGAGGGAGGGGGAGAAAATGACCGGAAGACGGGGACAGAAGGGATCAGAGGAGGAGGATCCGTGGGTTGGTGGGGAAAAGAGAAGAGACAGAAATGGTTGGCGGTTATAGCCCCACTGGGGGGTGCTATCTAGCCCTAGGGCCTCCCTCCCACCCCAACACCAAGCTCAGGCTCCAAATAATAATTTTATAAAAAAAGAAAATTGGCTTTTTCATTTCCATTTAAACAATAAAGGCGTGTGGATCCCTGAGATGGGTCGTAGGTGTCCTCCCACCCCACCCCACCCCCCTGCCCCCAGCCCTGTCCAGTTTGAGTTTCTCGGTTTGAGGAGGCAGGGGGCGCTGGGTCGGAGATCCCTGAGTGGAACCCTTCCCCACAGTCAGACCACTCATTAGAGGAGGGGCCCCCTGAGGCCGGAGGGGGAAGAGGCCGTGGTCACAGCCGCAGGAGCCGGGAGAGGAGGAGGAAGAGGAGGAGGAGGAGGAGGGACAGGGGGAGGCCGGGCCTGGGCCTCGGGGCAGCCTCCCCGTGGTCGGGGCCTGAGCAGGTGCAGGGGACCTCCGAGGCTGGGGGGAGAAGAGAGGGGTTACACCCGGCCGGCTCCCAGTTCCCTCTCTCTCTCCGCGCCCCTTTTCTCCCCCGCCTCCTCCCAGCCCCTGCCCGCTGGCCCCTGCGTACCGGTGGCGCTGAGCAATTTGGGTAGGAAGCGGTTCCAGAAGGCGCAGGCCTGGGCGCGCAGCCCCCGCCGCACCTCTAGTGGCCGCAGGTTCAGGCTCACGTACTGCTGCGCTCCCGCCGTGTATGGTGGCCACTGCGGGGCTTTGGGGTCTCGGGGGTCATTGGGGTCCCTGCGGAAGGAAAGGGAAAGCTCAGCCCCTGGGGGCTGGGGAATGGAGATGGAGAGTAGGAGGAGGCAGGCTGCTTCCTGACCCATGCCGTTCCCTCTTAGGCTCCAGGGAGAGCCCCGTCTCCTCCCTCCCACATTCTCCTTCATCCTTTCTCTTTTCCAATATGCTCCATACTCCAGAGTCTTCCCCTCCCTCCTGCCCTCCCTCTTTCTGTTGTTCCTCTTTTTATTCCCCTCGATTTTTCTGCTCCATCTTTGTTTCTCCCATTTAAAAAATTGCTATGACTTCCTGAGCCCTTACTATATACTCAGGCCCAGTCCTATCTCTACAAACATCATGTTTACTTCTGCGGACACCCATGTGATGGGATATTTATGGTCCCCTTCTTCAGACAGGTAAACTGTGTGCGTGTGTGTGCATTTGTGTGTGTCACAGCTAAAAAAATCATCACTGGTCCAATTGATCCAGTTCTACAATCCACACTCCTAACTGCTCTGGTAACTCCTTTGTCTGTCTCTCCTTGTCTGTCTCTTCTCTTTGCCTCCCTCAGCTCTGTCCTTGTCTCATCAGGATCTGCCACCTTGCCTTCCTCCCTCCTTCCCTTCTCTTGGGGTCTCCTTTGTCATTTTCTCTCTCCCCCTTTGTCTCCTTTCCTTTGTGAACTCGCCCCCCGCCTCCCCCCCCCCCCCCCCCCGCCCTTTCTGCTTGTCTCCCTCCCTCTCTGTCTGTTCCCCCCGCCCCTTGCCTCCCTGGCTCCTGGAGGCCCTCCTCCCCTCAGCCCCGCTGACCCTGTGCGGGCGAAGTTGGCCCAGTATCTCATCAGTCGTTGGGCAAAAGTTCTCTCCTCGACAGTGTAGTTTAGCGAGGGTTCCAGGGGGAGCCCGAAGATAAACTCGATCTCGTAGCCGTGGGGCACCCCCATCCAGAGGGGCCAGGAGAGCGTGGATGCACGGTGTTCAAAGATGTAGGCATAGACGCGAGCGCCTTGGGCGGCCAGTCGCCCAGCCAGCTGGGCTACGGGGCACACGACGTTGTGGTCGCCCACCACATCACTCATGGCCTCCCTCAGGCGCGCCGGGTCCTCAGGGTGCAGCCAGTCTGTGTAATGCAGGACCACAGCCTCGGCAGCCAGGTCACTTGCCTGGGGGACCCCGACCCGCACCCCGGCCAGGAACTGGGCCCGGCTGATGAGAGACTCGTTGTCTTTGCTGAAGCCTGGGGCCCCGTAAACCAGAAAATAGGATCCCTCATCCTTCACCACACCCACCAGCACCTGAGGGGACAGGACGGAGGGATGGGGGGAGGGGAAGCACAGACAGACAGGCAGACAGAAACAGATGGACAAAGAGCCAGAGAGGTGAACAGTTATAGACCCAGGACCAGGGAGGAAGAGAGTTCGAGATTGGGGAAGGGAAAGAGAGAAAGAGAAAATACACCCACATTTCCTTTCCTCTCTGTCCCACTGACCACCCTGGGATTGAGCCCTCAGGGGAGAGGAGCGGGCCATGGGGCCCAGAAGCCTGGGCCTTTGGGAGTGGGTTTTGAGGAGCCCTCATGCCTGGGTCCCCACGGGGAGGGGCAGGTGAAGAACAGGCCTAGAGGAAGCAGTTCCACCCCCTCCAGCCACTAGTCACCTGCAGGCCATGGAAGTCTCCAGCATTGATGAGGGCTTCGGGCGTGTCACTGAGGAAGTCTCCATCCACCACAGGCACGAAGGAGAAGCGGAAGACGCTTTCCTGAGGCAGCACGTGCCACTCGTGGTCCACCAGATTCTGAGACGGCCGCGTCCGCAGGCAGGCCACCAGGTCTGTGTCATTGCCACCAGCCCCACCAGGCGGACAGCCCACGAGGCGGGCCAGCAGCGTGGCCCTGCGGCGGGCCTCTCCCACACCCACTGTGGCCCAGGGCCCATTGGGTGCCCCGCTCTGCAGCACGGCCCTGTGGAACAGGCCCCGGCTGGGTGGGGACAGCAGGTGCATGCCCACGGAGGCGGCACCTGCGCTTTCCCCAAACAGAGTCACTGACGTTGGATCCCCTCCGAAGGCTGCTACGTTCTCCTGCACCCACTGCAGTGCCAGCCTCTGATCCAGTAGACCCACATTGCCTGGGGCCTCCCGGCTCCCCGGCAGGGCCAAGAAGCCAAAGGCTCCCACCCGGTAGTTCATGGACACCAGCACAGTCCCCTCGGCCTGGGCCAGGAAGCGACCATCATACACGTCCAGGGAGGAGGCCCCGCTGTAGAAGCCACCCCCGTAGATCCAGACGAGGACAGGGGTGGGGGACGCAGGCCGGGGGTACGGTGTCCACACATTGAGGTAGAGGCAGTCCTCGCTCAGCTCACGGTTGGGGTTCCACATCTCGGTGCCCTCAAAGCCGGGGTACAAGGTGTCTACATATTGGTAGCAGACTCTTTGGAAGGCTGTGGCATTCAGCACCCCTGGCCAGGGCCGCTTGGGCTCTGGTGGCAGAAAGCGACGGGGGCCCACAGGTGGCTCTGCGAAGGGGATGCCCAGAAAAGCAGAGACAGGGCCCCCAGGGGCCATTAGGCGGAGGCCCCGTAGCCGGCCCCCACGCACCGTCACCAGCAGCTCTGGGTCCTCTGAGCCCTCAGCCTCTGCCCCTCCTCCCAGGAGGAAGAGGAGGAGAAGGAGCGGGGAAGCCAGGGAGGGCGTGTGCAGGGGACACCACGGGGGCCTCATGGCTGCCAGGGCAGGCAGGCGTCTGCTGGGAGAAAGAAAGGCAGAGGGTGAAGGTTCAAAGCTGCCAGGAGGGAGAAGATGATTAGGTAACACTCTTGCCCAGGGGTTATCACTGAGCTGCAGAGGAGGTGGGGCAGGTTGGCAGAAAGGAGAGAAATGGAGGGAGGGAGGGAGACAGGCAGAGACAAGGACACAGACAGGGAGATGCAAGAGGGGACAGAGGTCAGGCACACACACATACACCCAGACGGACAAATGCAGGGAACAGAGACAGACCTGCAAAGCAATACCCTCCCCTGCCCCGCAGAAGACCCACCGCCCTCACTTCCTTCCCCCAGCTGGGTGGACTGCCTTGGGCCCAGTTCGAGCAGTGCGGGGCACCAGCACCAGAGGCCGAAGGCCACGCACAGTCCACCCGACAGAGGCGGGGCCCTCACTGACGGGAGGCGCCGACGGGGGAGCTTGAGGTGGCGTGAAGGCTCAGCCTCTCATGCAGTTGGCCAGGGCCGTACCCTGGGGGGGTGTGGGTTGGGCATTCAGGGTGTGGGAGTCGCAGTTCCCAGGGTACCCCAAATCCTGCCTACTCCACACCCTGCCCCACCCAGCCCCGCCTCATCCACTGTCTGACACAGCGCGTTGGTACCCGCGAATGCCCGTCAACTGCGCACCCCCCTCGCCTAGCCTCAGCCAACAGGCTCTCTAGCCCTGGCCCCACAGGACTCGAGTCCCCCATCCATCCGATGCTGCGGTGCACGCTGCCGCCAGCGGGGGGCAGTAAAGACCGAGAAAAGGACGGCGCTCCCCGCCCCGAGTCCAGGAGACGGGAACTTGGGGCGGGGGTCTGGGGGCTCGCGGGCATTGCCGAGGGGTCTGAAGGGCGAGGCGGGACGCCTGCGTTCTCGGAGCTCCGGAGATCCCCGGCTGCAGGGGCAGGGGCGCTATTTTGGGGCAGCAGCTGCTGCGGTTCCGGCATCTCCAGC
This sequence comes from Phocoena phocoena, assembly GCF_963924675.1. NCBI lineage: Eukaryota > Metazoa > Chordata > Mammalia > Artiodactyla > Phocoenidae > Phocoena > Phocoena phocoena. The sequence continues at coordinate 7,158,126 of NC_089233.1, forward strand.
CAAGGGATCAAAATTCCCCGGGTCGGAACTCCCCCCTCTCCCGCCGGTCACCCCTCACCCAGCCCTCGCCGCCCTGAGCTGGGGTGGTGGTGATGGAGATTAACTAGGAAACCCGAGTGGGGCTAATTATAACTCGGGGCTTCCGCTAAGCCTCCCCTTCCCCTAAAATAGAGACGGAGTCCCCGCGGGAGGGGGACGCCTGGGCCAGGGAGGGGGCTTCGGCTGGGAGCTGCGCAGGGGCGCTGGGGTCGCGGGATCCCGGAGGGCCCAGCCGGGCTCCAGGAACCTGCGCAGCTTGGATTCCGCCCCCAAGCAGGAGGCATCTTCCAGTGGCCCCAGACTTGGGGGCGAGCAGGGGCAGCGGCGCTCGGGGGTCCCCACAGGAATTCGAGAGCAGAGGCGGCAGCTGGCCCTGCGGGATGCTGTCTCCCGCGCGGGCAATCGTTAAGTATGCGGCGGTGAGGGAAGAGTTAAGGGTGAGTGTGGGGCGTCGGGGGGCGTCGCTGGGCAGGCCCCGGGGCGCGGTGGGCGTCCTGTTTGGGAGCCTGGGTCCCTCGGGGCGCGCACCGTTCCCGGGATGCGGAATGGGCCGCGGGCCGGAGGAGGGTCCTGGGCGGGGCGGGAGACTCACCTGAGGCGGCCGGGCCGGGCCGCGCCGGGAGCTGGAGGCGGCCGATGTTCCCCAGCGCAGGCTGAGCCGACTCTGACAGCCGCCGCCTCCGGCCCCCCGCACACACCCCCTCCGGGCCGCTCGGCGCCCCCGCCCGCCCCCGCCCACTGTCTCCGCCCCCGCCCCTCCCCGCCTCCCCGGGCTGCCACCTCCTCTCCCTCTCCCTCTCTCGGAGCCCAGACCCAGAGACCCCGGGGCCCAGACGCACTCCAGTGACAGACGCCGACAGACGGACAGACACGCAGTGACAGACACGACAGAAAGACCCTCAGCGGCGGAGCAGACACCCACAGGGACAGACAGAAGGACAGAAGCCCGCGGAGACAGACACATGCAGACGGACAGTCTCATGCAGTGACAGCCAGAGACAAACGCAGTGACCGACATTCACAGACGGACGGACACACTTGGACACATTGACAAGTCGGGGCTGGGGGCCGAATAAATGAGCGTCCCTGGCCACGACAGAGCAGGGGTGGCATGGGAGGACCGGTACGTGAAAATGCGGTTGAGGACCCCCTCAGGGGCCCGAGTGGCACCGGTGGAGAAAAGGTGACACCTGTGAGAATGAGGATGTGAACATGAGATCACGAGGGGACACGAAGGGGACCCCCAAAGAGGGAGGAGACCCCCGGGGGGAGGGAGAGGTGACTCCGGGACACCAGACAGGGAAGGCCAACGTGGTGGCACGCGCGAGGCTGCGGGGTGAGGCCGCCGCCGCAGTGGAAACTTCCGGAACCCCCGCGGGTGGGTGTGCGCCGGTTCCCTGACGGGTGACCTCGGACTCCTCGTCACCAGGATCCGGTCGGGGCATGACATCACCACGCCAGGCTCTCATTGGCCGCCGCGGCCGGCCGGTGGGAGCGGCCTGGTCTGGGCTCGCGCAGCCTGGTCGGAAGGCCCTGGGCCCCACGGACCCCCAGGTCCCGCCCTGAGGGGGTCACCCATGAGGACGGTGCGGCCACGGCGGCGTCCCCGCGCGCGAAGTGAGGTGGAAAAAAATGGGTCTTGGTGTGCCCGCTCTAGCTCGCCGCGCGTAAGCGCCTTCCTCTCCCGGGGTAGCTAGCTCTGGAGCTCGCTACCCGCTCACTGCGTGGGAGACCGCCCGGCGCGGGCGAGCGTCGGGGTGTGCGTGCGTGCGAGCGCGCGGCGGTGCGGGGCGATGCGTGGGGCGGGCGCGTGCGCGCACGCTCACTCGGCCGCCGAGCGCCCCGCAGCGTCCGACGAGGCCGTCCGCCGCCGCTAGGGGCCGGGTGGCACCGGGTCTCGGGGTCTCGCGAGGACCGCGGGATCCGCGGGAATCCAGAGACGTGCCAGGCCCTGGGCCGCTTGGTCTCGGCTCTATAAGATGGGCGACCCCCCTCCAGCCTACCCAACCGTCCCGCGGGAGCCGGCCCGCGCTGGGTCCACTCTCCGCTTTCGGGCGGCGGCCGCCAGGTGGCGCCGAAGGCAGCCGCTCCAGCCTTGGAAACTGGGATGGCCCATTAAAGGTCTTGGGGGTGATGGGGGCTTGCCTCCTTGTCACTCTCCTGAACGGGCTGTGCCACGCGGTCGCCTCACCTGACTTCTGTAGTCATGAAGTCCTAGGCCCGGGCCACGGAGATAGCGAGGTCAGGGACAGCTTATAGCCTGGGGTTGTCATGAACTAGTGATAGCTTAGAAGGTGAAAAGACGGCATGTTCTAGGAGTTGGCCCAGCAGAGACCTCCTCGGAGAGGTGAGTGCTGGCTCCTGCGCTTGGAAATGGCATCAGTGGGGCAGTACCTGTGGGGGAATCCATGGCAGGTAAGGGCAAGGCTGGTTGTGGAGATTTCCTTTTTTTTAAATTTAATTTAATTTAGTTTTTTATGCAGCAGGTTCTTATTATCTGTTTTATACATGTTGGTGTATACATGTCAATCCCAATCTCTCAGTTCATCCCCCCACCCCCACCCCCGCTTTCCTCCCTTGGTGTCTGTACATTTGTTCTCTACATCTGTGTCTCTGTGCCTTGCAAACTTGTTCATCTGTACCTTTTTTCTAGATTTGTGGAGTCTTCTGAAGCCAGTCAGAACTTTGTTTTGGCGGGGGTGGGGTGGAGTGGAGCTGGGGGTGGAATATGGAAGGTCGGCCAGTAGGAGAGGGAAGGGGAAGTTGTGCATGAAGACGCTTCAGATTCTGGGGCAGAAAGGGGATGCAGCTAGTTATGTCAATACCCTTCTCCGCCTTCCACAGGCATGGGGAAGGCAGGGGCAGGGCTGCACTAGGGAGATGGGAGGAAGGGCAGGCAGGCCTGGTAGGGGGTTAGGTTGGGATCTGAGGAGGGTATTCTGATCTTGGAGCCCCTACTGTGCTTCCCCAGGCCCTGGGTCAGGGAGGGGTCAGTTGAATGTCCAGCCAGAAGAATCTGCAAGTCTGCGTGGAGTCCTAGGGCATGCAGGCCCTGTGCCTGCTCGGGAGGTGCTGCAGAAGGAGGCCAGGGCTCTGCAGCCGCACACAGCTCTGGGAGATGCGCCGAGGAGACACGGTGTGTCCTCAGCTGGCAGTTTGTCCCAGGATTGTGAGCATGGAGGAGATCATGCAGATTGTGTCCGCATCTCAGAGAGTTTTAAAATTAGCAGCTGACCACTGGAGAGAGCCAAGATAAAGGATGCAGGTGTTGGGAGATCCACAGGGCATTGGAGCAAGCCCTGGACTGGGTTCTCAGTGTTCTGCTGACGGGCAGGGAGACCTCTGGAGGGGCCACACTCCTTGTCTGGGCCTCTGTTTCCTGACATATAAAAAGGTGGGGCTTCCCTGGTGGTGCAGTGGTTGGGAGTCCGCCTGCCAATGCAGGGGACACGGGTTCGTGCCCCGGTCTGGGAGGATCCCACATGCCGCGGAGCGGCTGGACCCGTGAGCCTGCTGAGCCTGCGCGTCCGGAGCCTGTGCTCCGCAATGGGAGAGGCCACAGCAGTGAGAGGCCCGTGAACCGCAAAAAAAAAAAAAAAAAAAAGGTGGATTGGACTTGAGTATATGTCAGAATCATGGAGCTATTTAGGGGGCTGATCCATCTGGTATTGAGGGGAGTTCTTAAGTCTGTGTTTTTAACAGGTCGTCAGGGCAGTCCCATGAGGGTGGTCTGAGGACTACATGAGGAGAAATGCTGGACGAGTTGCCCTCACAGTCAGGCCAAACTGACCTCCTCTGGATCAACAGGCTGTGTGGGTCAGCAGGAGGTGCTGTGGGCAGTCAGCGGATACAAGAACTAACAGGGACGCTTCTGGCCACCAAGGGAGATGGACAGGGACTTGAACTCGTTCTTTAAAATGGATAGAACTTCCAGAAACAATTCCTCTTTTTACCTTTAGCCTCTCTCCAACCTTTGTCAACACAGGGACCTCACCTGTCTAGCCGTGACACCTGTCCCTACATAGTCCAACATGTTAACCTCCCCAATGTCCTCTGTGACCCCACCCTACACAGCTGCCACTACAGAGATATCCTTGATCCATTTCTTCCTTCACCATGTCTGTTTATCCAGTAATCAATCTGACTTCTATCACCAATGCTGCCAATTCTATTGATACTTTCCTTGCATCTCTGTCTCCCACCTTTGTTAACACGGGGAACCCCTACTTCCGTTACAGTCCTTGCCTACCTCTGCCAACAAAAAGGATTCTTATCTCCTCTGTTTATTCAGTTCAGCTATGTGAGACAGAAAACCACACAGTAATGGCTTGAATGAAATGTAATGGAAATGTATTTCTCTCTTAGATAAAAGGGACCCATAAGTAGGCCATGCAGGGTTGGCAGGGTGCCCTTGATATCGGGGACCTGGTTCCTTTACAGAGAATTTTGTTACTTAACTGTCTTCAGTATGTAGCTTCCACTACATGGTGTAATATGGTTGCTGGAGCCTCAGCCATCACATCTACATTCCCAGCCAGCAGGAAGGAGGAAGGACTGAAGAAGGGCATCGCTCCTCCCTTTAAGGACATTTCTTGGAAATCACAGACACAGCACTTCAGTTTCTATCCCACTGGTCAGAACTTAATTCTAAGGTCATAACTGGCTATACAGGAAGTTCAGAGATACAGTTTTTGTTCTGGATGACAGGTTACTCATCTAAACCTTGGCTGTCCTAATACTAAGGAAGAAGGTGGGGCAGATACTGGGGATAGCAGACGTTTGCCAAACCGCCTGAAGGCTTCCTTTGCCTTGTCAGTGCAAGACTGAAACACACTTCTAAAATGTTTCAATTCAGGGATGATGTCCCCCACCCCGGTACCCGCCTTCCCCGCTCCTTTTTTTTCTTTTTTTTTTTTCCGGCCGCACCCTGCGGCTTGCGGTATCTTAGTTCGCCAACCAGGGATTGAACCCCGGGCTCACCGCAGTGAAAGCGCGGAGTCCTAAGCACTGGACCGCCAGGGAATCCCGCCCACCCCCTTTCTTTCGTGAACGTCCCCACCCTGCGATTTCTGTGACTTGGGACCTCTGCTGTCCCCAGCTGCTTCTCCACGGACACGCACTGGTTCTCGGGCGCTGCGAGGTGGTCATCCGCTGGAGGGCGCTGGGCGTGGGCCTGGCCGGGCCCCGGCTCTGCCGCGGCAGGTAGCGCCGAGCGTCTCCGTCGCGCGCGCTCCCGGAGGAGGGACCGACTAGGCGGGGGCCAGTGAGCGCGCTGGGGGTGGAAGGGTGAGGGCTGCAAAGGGTTTCCAGACGCGGCGCTCCCACCGGGGTCCTCCCATCACCCCCGTGCTCATAGCGAGTCAGGGGCGCTAGTTCAGGCCAAGGATATTCTGCAGGACTGCCCCCACCTAGGGCTAGAGGGCGCCTGATGTGACCTCTGCTACAATCCACGTTAAGCCAGGTTGTTGATCTGCAGAGTTGGGAGCCTGAGCCATGCGAGAGGCTTTCCTCCCCTCTCCCCACCCCTCCCTGTGACCCCTCCTGAAGGTTGGCCTAACATTCATACTTGATCCGAGTTTCATCATTTCATATGATTCCTCCTTGGACTCATCCATCCATCCTGTTTTTACCTTTCCCCTCTTTTGCTAGTTTTGAGTATTTCACACATTTTTAAGACAGTCTCTGGATAGTCTAATTTTATTTTCACAGTTCTGTTAACTATTTAACCAGTTCACAGTTTTTCCCATGCAGTTCATCAAACATCCTTTATTTTCTCCCCTTTTCTAGCTGAGGACAGGGTGGAGCGGGGGTTTCATATCCCTGTGACCCGGCCTAATTAATCAGGACCCTTCTGGGGCTGGTTTCCATCCAGAAGCCGTAATGGTTCTGAAAGAAATGAAAAGTGTAATTTAATTCACAGTGAGTGCACTTAGCCCTGTGTTATCATTTTATCTGCTCTGTGTCAGAACCCTGAAGGAACTCAGGATCCAGCAGCACCCACCTGATGGATCCTGGAGCGCTGAACTGTTGCTCGCTCAGATCCTGGTTTCACACAGGCTCCAGCTAACCCTGATGATGGTTTCGGTTTAAAGGTTAGCAGTGTATCTTGGATGACTTCTTGGGAACAGCTGGCAAGGTTGAAGTAAGTGCTATCTGTGACACCCAGGGAGCTCCTGTAAATGTTCCCAGCTGCTCCTGGCTGCCCTGCAGGTATCAGCCAGCCAATGAGAGCCATCCCAAAGCAGAGGTTCCTTGAATGAACCTGGCTGTGGTCCAGGGACACCAGGCATTGGATCCAGGAGTGGTGCAGAGGCCAGCAGGGCCGGTCTGGGGCTGACTGCAAGGTTAGCCGCATGGCCAGTGGTCCTGTGGACAGCTGTAGACCCAAGGTGAATGTCTACAACATGGGGACACCAGAGTGGGGTTGGTGAGTAGCCCAGACTCAGGGTTACTTCCACATTAGCATTTGCTGGGGGCTTGTTTGCCAGCTGCCGGACTGATCACGTGGCAAAGCATCGCCCTATTTCATCCTCACTCGCAACATTCCAAAGGGATAAATCCTGTAATCCTTACACCTTAACAGTCAGGAGACTGAAACTGACACACAGAGAGGTTAAGCTTTTGCTTACTTTCATCAGCTGGTAAGTGGAGGCCCTGGATTTTGGACAGGAGCTCTGTCCTGAGACGGGGTTGTGCTTCAGAGCCAGTCACCTCTCCTGTGACTTCCAGAAAGTTAACTCCTAGAGTCTGAGAAATGAAAAGGGATGGGGGTGGGTCCCTGCGCTTCCAGGGACAGCTTCCTACTTGCCTCCCACTCTCCCCTCCTCCCTTCCTGCCTACTGTCCCTCCCTCCCTCCCTCCGTTGCTCTCTCCCTCCTGGGATTCTGCCTGTCAGACCTTCTAGCTATCTTGGACCATTAAGACGACGGGGTCCGGGTGAGAGGTGCTAGGGTATTGCCCCAGCGTTCTGAGGGGCAAGAGCAGAAGCAGGATGAACTCTGGGGGAGAAGGACAGGTGATGGTCTCTGCAGTTTCCAGGGGTGCCTCCTCCTCATAGTTTGGGACCTCACACCTCCACTCCCCTCCACTCCCACACCCAGAGGCCTCTCCCTACAGCAGAATGCCACCCTCCTCAGCCTGGACAGGGCCTGAGGGCATGGGTTGCCCATGGTCAGGGGAGGTCAGTGCTTTCTGAGTCGCTCTCAGGACCCACAGCCCAGTGCAACCCCAGGCCCCATCTCTCTGACTCGTCCCTGACCACTGATGAAATACCGTATAATTCTTTCGGGGAGGTGTTTTCTTCCTTTGGTCTAATGCATGGTAAAGTCTGCATTAGAATGTTCCATTGGCACCTGCAAAAGAGATCTGTTCTCTGTTTTCAGCATACAGTATTCATTATATAGATCAGTCGGATTTGCCTTAGTATGTTATTCAGACTTTTTATATTCTATTAAACCCTTTCTACATTCATTTCTTTTTTGGTCCATTTGATTTATCCTGGGCTAAGAGCAATGAATTAGTTTTCTATTACATGCTTCCGTCTGTTTCTTCTTATATTTTGTATAAGTGTAGCTCAAAAAATGTTGATGCTTTGCAAATGGGTGCACAGATGTTCATAACTTTCATATCTTCATTGTGAATTGTACACCCTGCCATTAGAAAGTGTCTTTTGTGGTACCCAAAGCACCGTCTATAGAAGGAAACAAATGGATAAATTGGATTTTGTCAAAATTAAAAACTTTTGCTCTGTGAGAGACACTGCTAAGAGAATGAAATAAACTACAGACTGGGAGAACATATTTGCAAATCACACGTCTGAAAAGGGACTTGTATTCAGAATTTATTAAAAAAACTCTCAAAATTCAACTGTAAGAAAACAAAGAACTCAACTGAAAAGTGAATAAGACTTGAACAGATACTTCACCAAAGAGGATATATAAATGATAAATAAGAATATCAGAAGATGTTCCTCACTGCTAGTCATTAAGGAAATGCAAATTGAAACCCCAGTGAAACCCCATTACACGCCTATGAGAATGGCTAAAATTCAAAAAGCACTGACACCTGGTAAAGTGCTGATGGGACCGGTGAGCAAATGTACCTTGCTGCCGGGAGTGCTTGATGGTGCAGCCGCTCTGGAGAAGTTTGGTAGTTTCTTACCAAGTAAATATCCACTCACCACATGACCCATCAAGCCCTCTCTTGGGTGTTTGCACTAGCAAAGTGAAAATTTCAGTTCACGCAGAAATGTCACACACTGGAAACAATCCAAATGCCCTCCAGCGGTGAATGAGTAAATAAACTGGTATATCCATACCATGGAATAAGTCAGCGATAAAAATGAAAGAACTGCTATCGATACACCAATAACTTGGATGAATCTCAAAGGCATTACGCTGAGAGGAAGAGGCCAATCTCAAAAGATCCATTTATGTGACATTCTCACAAAGCTCAGGGATAGTGGACAGATCAGGAGTTTTCAGAAGTTAGGGGTGGGAAGAGGAGGTTGTGACAGCAAAGAGAGCACGGAGGGAGGTTTCTGGACTGGGAGAATTGTTTTGTGTTCTGATTGTAGCGGTGGCTGCGTGGATCTAGACCAGTGTTAAAATTCATTGCATTGTACACCAAAAAGTCAATTTTACTGTATGATAATTTGTTTGTTTGTTTGTTTGCGGTACGCGGACCTCTCACTGTTGTGGCCTCTCCCGTTGCAGAGCGCAGGCTCCGGACGCGCAGGCTCAGCGGCCATGGCTCACGGGCCCAGCCGCTCCGCGGCCTGTGGGATCTTCCCGGACTGGGGCACAAACCCGTGTCCCCTGCATCGGCAGGCGGACTCTCAACCACTGCGCCACCAGGGAAGCCCTTTTTGGTATATTTTAAAATGGATACTTACTGCATTTTTCAACAAAAATGAGAAGTATAGTAGGAATTATACACTATAATTGGGGAATGCACACAGTACAACATTAAAATGTTTGGATTTGATACTTTATATACTTTATGTGTTACTCTATGATCTCAGTTTGGATGGGGAAGCTTTGCATGTTTATTTTCGGTTTCATTTAATCTGAGATGAGTGATAGGTGGAGGCATCTTGAAATATAAAATTATAGATTCAGATTAATAATTTATAGGCCTGCACACAAATTGCATGGGTTACCAGAGCAACACCGAACCATATTCTTCTGTGGGGTTTCTGTTTGATTTTTAGTTAGAAAAGATTCTAAGGCATGGCAAATAAGGTTAAAAATGAAGTTGTACAATGTTATATCTCAATGTAATTTTAATGTAAGGACTGAAACCAGGATATAGTTCAGTCCTTGGATTTTTCCTCTTTCCCTTTGTATTGCAACTATGTCTGTGAATCAACATACTGGATCTTTGCTATTTTCAGAACATTGTGCTCTAATTGCTGGCACACAGATTGCCAAAACTGTGAGCCTTGGATGCCTTGGCAGATATTCCAAAGAAAGATAATAAAAATTTATAGAAAGGAAGTAAGGAATAAAAGAATACTATTATAATACAAAAAGAATAACTCAATATTATGACCTTCACTTTCTTGTTTGCATTTGCCTAGGAAACTTTTGGCCATCAAAAGTTTCTGAATCAAGAAAAGAACCTAAAAAAGAATGATATAAGTATTTATAATTGAATCACTTTGCTGTATACCTGAAACTAACACAACATTGTAAATCAACTACACTCTAATATAATTAAAATATTTTTTTAAAGTTTCTGAATCACTTTGAGATGTGTCTTTTGTATGCAGTAGAGTTGGGTTTTCCTTTTCGTTAAAGTCTTTTTAAAAAGTAGGTGAGCTTAATTCATTTTCTTTTGTTTATATGACAGCTTTTTTTTTTTCCTCACATTTCCCCCCCCTCCATGCTTTATAACTTAAAAACACTTTTATTGTTTGGGCTCTGCTTTCTTTTGTGTTCGTTTCTTCTGATAATTTGGAATATTAAATTATTTTACTATGGTTACTGTTATAGAATATGTAACTTATACAGTAGCTGTAATTCTGTTTCTTTTGGAATGAATTCCCTGCTGTGAGCAATAATTAGATCAATATACTTTTCTTCTTCTGCCTTCCCATCCTTCACTCCCTTTGTTTGTACTTATTATCTTTTTGTTTTTAATTTTTTAGTGTAGTTGATTTACAATGTTGTGTTAGAGTCTGGTGTATAACAAAGTGATTCAGTCATACACATATATAATCTTTTTCACATTCTTTTTCATTAAGATATTGAATGGAGTTCCCTGTGCTATACAGTAGTACCTTATTGTTTATCTTATTATCTTTCTTAATATTTACCTTTGTACTGTTTAGTCGTTTTATAAGTTCATTACTGGTTAATCAGCTTTCAATGATGTCTGTAAATCTCCAGCTGTAGAAGGTAAGGAAATCATACTTGAACTTCCTTTTCCCTGCCAATGAACAATACGTATTTTTACGTCATTAGATTTTATAATGTATTCATTATCTTTTAACTATAATCCTCATATTGTTTTTAGTTTTACTTCATCAGTTAGAGAGATTCGGTGATCAGAGTTAGTAGTTTGTCCACTTATCTCTTGGTTGGCTGACTTTTTTATTTTAGTATTTTTTATTTTCATAAAAGGCTCGTGAGAACAATATTTTCTAGTTTTTTTCTCACCCCCACCCCTACCCGATCTTCACTAGTTTTTAAAAACATTTATTTATTGAGATATACTACCCAATTCACCCTTTTAAAGTGTACAATTCAGTAGTTTTTAGTAGATTCACAAAGTTGTGTAACTATGACTCCAACCACATATAAAGGAAAACAAAAGCACAGCCACAGCAACCCCGACCAGGGTTAGGGACAGGAGCCCCCAATCCAGGAAAGGCTCATGATGAAAGAATACACACCCGCTGAGCTTATGGATACAGGTGCTAAATTCCAGCCAAAGGCCAGGGAAAGTTACCAGGCACGGTCGGTGCAGCCGTGGGCTATGAGCAGCTATGGTTTCTTTGACTGGGCAGGAAGCAGAGAAGATGAACGACATCAGACACTCTACCCTCCGACAGCGCCTGCGTGGTGCTGGGCTTGGCGGGAGGGTTCAGGTCCTCACTCCCTTATAGATTGGCTTATTCTCTCCTGTGGGGAGGCTTGCCCAATGACAGGGACCTCCCTGGGCATATGGGGCCCTGGAAATGTATAGATGAGGTACAACAAATTCTGAGGGAGTTGGGAATGAGACAGGCAGTCTATGCCCCTGTCTTTGAAGGCCCTGATTGAGCCACATTCACTGCAGGAATGAGTTAAGATGCTCTCGTCTGCCCCCACCACCTGGAGTGGGATGTGGCCATGCTGAGCCCAGTTGTGACACAAGATACTTATTTAAAGAAAAAAAAATTTTGTTTTTTTTTTTTGGTCACACTGTGAGGCATGCGGGATCTTAGGTCCCCTGCCAGGGATCAAACCCATGCCCCCTGCATTGGGAGCACAGAGTCTTAACCACTGGACCACCAGGGAAGTCCCTGATGATGTTTGGCAATCCATTGCTGATCTAGGGGAAACTGACAAATCCCAGGAATGGACACAGGCCCTGGGAAAGACCAGAGACTAGGAGGGAGCTCAGAAAGCCAAAAGGGCTATCCTAATTGGCTGTAAAGGGTTGGGGAAGAAACCTGGAAACAAATGTGTTTGACCCCATGGCTGTGGGAACCTCACCTGAACAGATGGACCGACAACACATTGCTGGGTGGGTCAACCTGTAGAAAGCCTTAAAACCCAAACAACAGCTCAGACCTGACCCATCTGCCCCTAGCATCCCCGATGCCCTGCCTGTTCCAGCAGAGACATCAGGGATACAGTTCTCTTTGGGGTGGGTGCCTCCCACACCCCGGGTATAGGAGGCAGATCAGGATTGCCTCCAGGTGAGGGCTCTCGGAGGCAATCAAAGCCCTCACGTTGAGCTCACTGTTCACGGGTCTCCTGGAAATAAACAAAATGTGACAGCTCTGGCGGGTGGTGGTGCTCAATGGACACCCTCCGTTTTCTGGTCCCCCGCCTGTTAGGGAGGGTAAACAGTCATGATCAGGAAGGTCCTTTTGACGCTGAAAATTGGGTATTCTACTCCCAGAGAATATGAAGTTTTTATCTCTCTAATACAGAGAACATAAGCCTTGGCATCCTACAAGGTCAAACGCTGCAACCTCTATCTGTGATTTCCGCTTCTGTGTGAATCCAACCAGTGCTGAGGGGAAACAG